>NC_090261.1:33643090-33663090 GCF_037325665.1 Littorina saxatilis
TGGTAGATTGCTGTCTTTAAGAATGAATTCAGAGATTCTGAACCTTGCGAAGTAGTACCTAGTCCCCTTCTACCGTATTGGATTGGGGTTGGGGGGGGGGGGGGCTGGGAGAGGAGGTCTCACACAGTCTGAATGTACTTGGAGTTCTCTTTGAAAGAACACATCATATTTTTTTAAGGCTGCTTCAGATTTTCAAATATTGACAGAGGCCTGGTTCTGTTAGAAACAGTGGTTTTTCGGATTTATTGAATGTAATATTTTTCAGCACGAATTGTGTTAACACTCAGGTCAAAAAGGGTTCTTTATTGTTGAAGGGGGCTCTGAATAATTCAGCCACAGGCGTGTCTGTGTTATTAAGTTTACGACTTTATTGCACGTGCGTTATGGTAACAATCAGTTTCAAAATCGGTAAGAGCACGTGAGTCTGGGAGGGCCTCGGGGTCAACTGCGCAACTCAATCACTGTCAACATTGCCCCGGTTTTGACGACCATACTTCTTTGCTCTAGATTGTGGCCTGTCTTGGGGAGTTGGCTGTTATCATCACTACCACTTCTAGGCTTGTTATGTGTCCATCTGTTTCTCCTTTGGTGGATTGCTGTCTATGAAATCAGAGCGTCTGAGCCTTGCGAAGTAGTAACTAGTCCCCTTCTACAGTATTGGTATTGGCTGGGAGAGGAGGGCTCACACACCGGCCTGAATTGTATTGGAGTTCTCTTTGAAAGAACATATCGTATTTTAGTTAGACTGTCATAGATTACTTTTGAAGATTGACTGAGGCCTGAAACAGTGGCTTTTTAGTCTCATAGAATTTAATATTTTTAAGCACGAATATTTTTAACACTGAGGTCAAAAACGGGGTTCTTTATTGCTCAAGTGGGTTATAAATGAATTCAACCACAGGCGTGTCCGTGTTATTGAGTTTAAGACTTATTGCACGCGCGTTATGGTAACAATCAGTTCCAAAATCGGTAAGAGCACGTGAGTCTGGGAGGCCTCGGGGTCAACTGCGCAACTCAATCACTGTCAACATTGCCCCGGCTTTGACGACCATACTTATTTGCTCTAGACTGCGGCCTGTCTTGGGGAGTTGGCTGTTATTACACCCCCGGTATAGGGGTGTGTATAGGATTCGGTCGATGTGTTTGTTTGTGTGTTTGTGTTCGCATATAGATCTCAAGAATGAACAGACCGATCGTCACCAAACTTGGTGAACAGGTTCTATACATTCCTGAGACGGTCCTTACAAAAATTGGGACCAGTCTAACACACGGTTAGGGAGTTATTGGTGGATTAAGATTCTACAAGGACTTATAGAGGGACATATTAATGGTCAAAGGGAAATAACCTTCTCAGCTGGTGGCAGTGAGAATGGTAAGGACGGGGGTGTTTTTCCTACCTCGGAGGAATTTCTTGTTTTCACTGCCATTTCTAGGCCTGTCCGGTTTCCATATTTTTCTCCGTTGGTGGATGACTGTCTTTGAGCAGTCGGATCTTCTGACTGAGCCTTGGGGAGTGGTGCTCCAGTATAGGATAGTGACCTGGGAGAGGAGGGCTCAGAAACACTGAGCGTTTTTGAATTCTCTTCGAAGTAACAGTTTGTATTTGTTGAACAGTTTGTTTTATTATTTTCTTTCACAGACTGGCTGAGGTCAGCCTTTTGGATGGCTTCAGAGAAAAACATGTCTGTATTGCTGACATTATTCTAAGTTATAAGCACATGTGCATTATGATAAAAATAGACTTTGTCTGTTTGAATTTATCCTGAGCCTTTTGGATTCACAGTGTTAAGAATTAACACGCTGTCTCTCCTCCTCTGTCTCTGTCCGACTGTCTGCTCGTCTGTTTGTCTCTCTCTCTTTTTCACTCTTTTTTTCATTCTGTTTGTCTATCTGTCTGTCTTTTCTGTCCCGCCACCCCCCCCCCCCCTCTCTCTCTCTCTCTCTCTCTCTCTCTCTCTCTCTCTGTCTGTCTGTCTGTCTCTCTCTGTCTCTCTGTCTCTCTGTCTCTCTGTCTCTCTCTCTCTCTCTCTATCTATCTATCTATCTGTCTCTCTATCTGTCTGTCTGTCTGTCTTTCCCTCTTTCTCTCATTATGTCAATCTGTTTCTCTCTCTATCTCCCTCCCACCATACTATGTCTGTCTGTCTGTCTGTCTGTCTATGTGAGTCTCTCTCTCTCTCTCTCTCTCTCTCTCTCTCTCTCTCTCTCTCTCTCTCTCTCTCTCTCTCTCTCGGGGTTTCCATCGATAAGAGCACGTGCGTCTGGAAGCCCTGCGGTGTCAGCTGCACAACTCAGTCAATGTCAACGTTGCCCCGGCTTGATGACCATACTCTTTCCATCTGAGTGTTTGGACCTGTGTCGGAGCCGCCGAAGCTGTTATTTTCTCCCCCACCTTGGACCTTGTGCTCTGTCGATCCTTCTCCGCTGCTGGAGAAGGCTATTCCGTGGTAAATCTGTTGGAAGGCACGGTGTATCTTTCTTTAGCCTTTATTGGACACAGGCAACAAGGCTCCCAGGTATATTGATGCTGCCCCTGTGTTTGTTTTGAGCAAGGTACACCAAATTAATCGAACAAGCAACAGTTAAGTTTTCTAAAGCAATGTTATTTAAAAAATAATAAAAGAATCAGATAATGTCAGCTTTGTTTACGTGCACCATGTAAATAGCGTTAGGCGGCGGCGGAGGAGATGTGATAGGGATTCCCGCTTGTATACAGGTATTTTAAATGGCATTTACGGACAGGCCGTTTGGATTTTGTGAACTTTGCCCAAGAAACTCATTTATGTTTTAAGGGGTACTGTTTAAATCTTGTAAACAGATTAAATATACTAACCTCTAAAAACTCTACGCTTGTCCAAAGCACCAATTTCAAAAACGTCCACAAAAGAGAAGACACTTATCTTTCTTTCTTTCTTTCTTTATTTGGTGTTTAACGTCGTTTTCAACCGTTCAAGGTTATATCGCGACGGAGAAGACACTTACAGATACTGACAGATTAACAACACTACAGTATCAGCATCTGGTGTACAAAGGAAGAAGGTACTAGTGTTTCTGCAGAGGAAAACAAAGTGACTTCTACAGGTGAAATCCACTTAAATCCCGGGCTAGGACTTTGAATCTGCATGGACAGGCGCAGTGGCCTAGTGGATAAGACATCGGCCTTCTGAGCCCCATTATCGGAAGGTCGTGAGTTCAGATCCCGGCCGCGGCCGCCTGGTGGGTTAATATAAGATGTTTGATGGGTTGTTGACAGACCAGCTTTTTTGTCGGTCCGAGGGGGAGCATATCGTCTTTTGTTTCATATTTATTGACCAAGGCCCCAAGGACCGACAAAAAAGCTGGTCTGTCAACAAACCACCAAACATCGCTTTTGTCATCATTTTGGTAGTGAGAAAATAAGTGCACAATCAACCCAGGGAGCCATGCTTTGAAACACGGGTTCCGTGCTGATAACCACACGAGTCCCGGTTTGATAACCACTGGCAATCAAAGATGGCGTGTGAAAGCAACTTTCTGTGTTTTTGAGTTCATTAAATGTTGGGATGAATATGTCAGGTTTGAGGATGCACAGTTCTGTAGGTTCATCTCGGTATTCCACCCCCTCGGCTTTCTGTTGTAAATATTAAGCTGAGTGATCGAATGTGGAAGCTACGTTTGGTCAAAGGTCACAGAAGATTTGCGTCGTGCAGCAAAGGAAAAAATCGCGATCTTGTTTCCGACTCAATACCTCTTTGTTTTTCATTAGACCTGTCATTCTGCTTGTTCGGCTTTGTTAGATGTTTGCATATATCTTGTTGCTATTTTCTTTGCTTTTATTATTGTTTCTTATTTGTGCTTCGTTTATCGATACAACGTCTTGTGCACGGGTCAAAATGTGTGTGTCAGGGGTCGTTTTACTTGAACTTGACGTTCGTGTTTCTCCGAACGTCTGTGTATCGAAACACAGATAGGCCTACATGCACTCCATGACTCTGTAAGAAGACAAAACATATCGCTAGGTTTCATTTGTTTTTGATCAATGTATGACCTTTCATGAAGTAGTTTTGTTTTTTGTTTACTTTTGCCAGTTTGCCAGTTCGTTTTTGGAACTTTGCAAAGCAGTGTCGTGTCGTCTGTTTAGGTCTGGGGAAACACCTATGAAAAGAGCCGAAGAATCCCCGAGCGTTTCTAATGGGTTTGCTTTTGATTATCCATGTATAACCTGCTTCCTGCAACTATGGTAACCGGGGATTTATTGCCTGGGGAACATGAGATTTATTTCCCAGGTGCTTGTGAATGAAAACTCGTGAAAATGATGACAAGGGTGGAGATTTGTCCGATCTTCCAGGTCAACTTATGTGCCTTATCCCCCTTCGTGTGTACTCACAAGCACAAGACCAAGTGCGCACGGAAAAGATCCTGTCATCCATGTCAGAGTTCGTTGGGTTAAAGAAACACAAAAATACCGAGGATGCTTCCCCCAAAAGCGACGTACGGCTGCCTGAATGGCGGGATAAAAACTGTCATACACGTAAAAACCCACTCGTGCAAAAACATGAGTGACGTGGGAATTTCAGCCCATGAACAAAGAAGAAGAAGAAGAAGAATCTGCATAAACGTTTAAATGGACCCCTAAGTGAGAACAGCTTGTGTCCATTGTTACATTTAGTCAAGTTATGACTAAATGTTTTAACATCGAGGGGGGAATCGAGACGAGGGTCGTGGTGTATGTGTGTGTGTGTGTGTGTGTGCGTGCGTGCGTGTGTGTAGAGCGATTCAGACCAAACTACTGGACCGATCTTTATGAAATTTTCCATGAGAGTTCCTGGGATTGATATCCCCGAACGTTTTTTTCGTTTTTTTGATAAATGTCTTTGATGACGTCATATCCGGCTTTTCGTGAAAGTTGAGGCGGCACTGTCACGCTCTCATTTTTCAACCAAATTGGTTGAAATTTTCGTCAAGTAGTCTTCGACGAAGCCCGGACTTCGGTATTGCATTTCAGCTTGGTGGCTTAAAAATTAATTTATGACTTTGGTCATTAAAAATCTGAAAATTGTAAAAAAAAAATTTTTTATAAAACGATCCAAATTTACGTTTATCTTATTCTCCATCATTTTCTGATTCCAAAAACATATAAATATGTTATATTTAGATTAAAAACAAGCTCTGAAAATTAAAAATATAAACATTATTATCAAAATTAAATTGTCGAAATCAATTTAAAAACACTTTCATCTTATTTCTTGTCGGTTCCTGATTCCAAAAACATATAGATAGGATATGTTTGGATTACAAACACGCTCAGAAAGTTAAAACGAAGAGAGGTACAGAAAAGCGTGCTATCCTCAGCGCAAGTACTACCCCGCTCTTCTTGTCAATTTCACTGCCTTTGCCATGAGCGGTGGACTGACGATGCTACGAGTGATAGGCCTACGGTCTTGCTGAAAAAGTGCATTGCGTTCCGTTTCATTCTGTGAGTTCGACAGCTACTTGACTAAATGTTGTATTTTCGCCTTACGCGACTTGTTGAAACTTTCATTGATACAGACAGACGCGGAGAGAGTGCCTCTAAAAACACTGATCACAGTTTCTGCATCTGCAGCGAATGCGTGTGTGTGTGTGTGTGTGTGTGGTCTAAATTGATTTGTACTTTATTCTTCATGTCTTGCAACCACGACTGACTATTAGGGTTTTAACGTCCTCTCAGACCAACTGGTCTATATTGGGACAGGTATTGGTAATACGCTGAAGATATGGTGTGATACTTTGATTCGAACAAGCCCGCTGTGGCTGTCTTCTTCGACACACCAGCATTGGGGTTGTCTCGTCAAAGTATCGAAATACGATCATGATAATCAGAGACGAGAGATGATGCATGCGTGTCTTCGTGTTTTCCAAGCCCTGAGACTTTCGCTGTGAACGTGGGATCTTTTTCGTGCGCATGTGTCGGACACCGAAGAGAGTCTGCACAAAGTTGACTCCGAGAAATAAATCTCTCGCCGAACGTGGGACCAACTGAGCCTTTGGAACCACGGGGTAGATGAAACAGAGCGAAGGAATTGAGCGGTGGAGGTTAATGGATAAACTGGAGGGACTTTTTTGGCCTGTAAAGGCTCATTCACACTCATCTTGTTTCTTCGATTTTCCCCTCGAATGGGAAGTGGTGGCAGGAAGTATAGATGGTTTAGAAGAAGTAAAACAGTTGTAACTTGGCAGAAAATGTACACGAAACTTAAAACTTCATAGACTGATAAGGTTCAAACTCCAAAATAAAAACACACAAAAAACGAGAAAAGTTAGTAATTCCATTTGAAACGTTTGACTTTTGACACAACTTTTGTTGGAATGTTTTGTCTTGTCAATGTTCTAATACCTTTCTTGTTTGTTTGTTGTTGTTGTTTTTTTGGTACATGAAACTTGTTTTAATCCCAGAACTCAACGAATACTTTATATTTTACTTAAATGTTTTTAGCTGACTCAGCCAAGCTTGTCCTGCTAACGGAAGTTAAACTTGAGGATATATCTTAGTTGCTTACTTTGCTCTTCTTGATTGCCGACGTAACCCTCAGTCTATTTCCATCGGGCCATGCGCTGTTACTGCTGATTCCATGACATGGCATGTTCCCGTGTTTTGGCACCCAGGCTACCCACAGAACGATGGTATTCATTACGGCTTGGGGCTCACTTGCTGACTCTGCTAAACAGGTGATTGGCACACTTGCTCATCTTGGAATGCAGTTACTGCTCGACTGGGGCTGATAATACACTGGTGATGCTTTCGATGTTTTTTGTTCTTGTTTTGTTTTGTTTTTTCCCCTTCTGTTTCATTTTAATTGGCATGTGCCTCACCAATGTCCAATGACAATGTAAACACACCCCCCAACTTGCTCAGTTTGGATTGCAGTTATATATACTGCTTGACTAAGACTGATCATGCACTGATGATGTTTTCGGTGATTTTTGTTTTTGTTTTATTTTGTTTTTGACCCTTCTGTTTCTTTTTTTTATTGGCACCTGCCTCACCTCCTAGTCCAATGTAAACATACCCCCCCCCCCCACCTCCCTCCGGCATTCTAATCCCAACTCCTACACACCTCTGTTCGCCTCCGCCGGTTTCTTGAACTCTCGTGAGATCAGTTAATGATTTTTGTTCAACAGAGCACAACTTATAGATCTATGCTAGATTCTTTTTTTTCATGATTTAAGTGCAGATTTATTTTCCTCTTGTGTGTGAAAAAAAGGGTGAGGATTGGTGGTGGTGGATGGTAGTACAATACAGTAAATCAAGTTTGTCCGAATTCAGGTCGCATCATTATTTTTGTTATGTTTTGTTATGTTTTTTTGTGGGTTTTTTTTTAACAAGAAAGCGCAAGCCGCTTAATCTGCCGTTTCAGACATTTGTTCAGGCAAAACTTTCAAAATCAAGGCTGAAAACCCCATAGTTTACTACAAACATCTCGAGTTTTTGACCCAAAATGTAACATAGACGTAGCACTTTTGTACATTTTCTGCAAAACAAATAAATGATGGTCTGAGAATCTTAGAAATTATCAGTGTGTATGTCCTACACATTTCTACTCCTGAAAGAAACGCACTCTTTTCGTTTGGATCCAAACCAAGAAAAAGAAACATAGGAACAGCAACACAAACTTCTCTCGCGTTTACCGCAAAACATCTACACAAGCTGCAGACAAATCTCATTGCAGCTCTCTCTCTCTCTCTCTCTCTCTCTCTCTCTCTCTCTCTCTCTCTCTCTCTCTCTCTCTCTCTCTCTCTCTCTCTCTCTCTCTCTCTCTCTAGGGGGGCGGGGACGTAGCTCAGTTGGTAGCGCGCTGGCTTTGTAGCCAGTTGGTCATTATTAGCGTGGGTTCGATCCCCACGTTCGGCGAGAGATTTATTTCTCGGAGTCAACTTTGTGCAGACTCTCTTCGGTGTCCGAACACCCCCGTGTGCACACATGCGCACGAAAAAGATCCCACGTTCACAGCGAAAGTCTCAGGGCTTGGAAAACACGAAGACACGCATGCATCATCTCTCGTCTTCGATTATCATGATCGTATTTCGATACTTTGACGAGACAAACCCAATGCTGGTGTGTCGAAGAAGACAGCCACAGCGGGCTTGTTCGAATCAAAGTATCACACCATATGTTCAACGTATTACCAATACCTGTCCCAAGATAGACCAGTTGGTCTAAGAGGACGTTAAACCCTAACAGTCAGTCAGTCTCTCTTTAGTTACATTGACCGTTCGGGGATAGCTGGCGCTATGGGTCCAGACGTTGTCGTAAAAGCACTGAAACGGAAACATCGGTTTTACGGTCAGCGGCCATAACGTTGGTGAAATGTGCTTTTCTCCGTTCTGCATCGCAGGAGCTGTCGTTATTGGCCCTTTCTAAAAGTGTTCTCCCAGCTGTTGGATGCTGGTCTTCTAAACTCTTCTTCATGTTCTTCTTGAGAGTGCGTCAAGTTGATGAACATTATGCATGTGAACATGGCTTGGAATAGTGACAGCAACACGGACAGTCTTTTTTCTGTCTGAATTTTATTCAGAGGTGACCTCAGCGGAGAGTCTATAAAATAAATTATAAAAACCGTTCCAAAATACAAAGTGTTTCGTCAAACAACGCTCACACACACACACACACACACCACCACACACACACACACACAACACACACACAACACATACACACAACACAGGAACTGAGTGCCTTCTCAGAGACATTTTGGCGTCATCTACTCTTCATTTTGTGCTCAGTGAAAACTCCGCCACCCTCTCAGGTACAAGTACCGCCTACTATAGTTGTACACACAGTTACGTGCTGTTTTCATCAACACATAGAAGAGAGAGACTTCTTGCTGTACTTATAGCTCGTGTCAGTGCGTATTACCTTTTCACGTGTATAACGTGCACTTTGCGGTATGTATTCCATCTTGTGGGACACAGTGTGGAGATTGTGTATGGTTTTGGCCGCCAAGGCCAGTTATGCCTGGTTTATGCAGATGGTTTTGGTTACGAATGGATTGCATAGCTTTGTCAGATCTGCCGGGGTATATCCTTTTTGTTATTATTTCCTAGCAGTAACTGTCCATTTTTAAACCGCCTTTGTGTAATAAAGGGGCTTTTAGGATTTACTCTGTCTGTCTGTTTGTTTGTTTGTTTCTGTGTTTGTTTGTTTCTGTGTTTGTTTGTTTGTCTACAGATTAGACTTGTATCTCTGGTTTCTTGTACTTTCAACCTGATGGTTGTTATTTAATCGCTAAAAGGATTCACTTACCATCCTGTGTTCTTCTGCCATGTCTGTAAATTTATTTAAACCGTGCTGCCAATAATGCAGGTCAGTTAAACAGCTTTCAAAAGCTACATTTTAACAGCATCTGCCACAATTGATATGTTCCACTTCAAAATCAAACGAAACGGTTACTCCAAATGACTGCTCATAATTTTGTCAAACGCTAGGCAATTAGTGTTGCGCTGTCTACACTAACGAGGGGGAGGAGGGGGGGGGGGGGGTCAGGTGATTTCCTTCAACGCCATGACAGGTGGAAGCTTCTCGAGGGGAAAGAAATTACTTCTTTTCAGTTCTGCCTCATAACTTCGCTCTTGACGTGTAAACTCTGACGCACGAACGGGTGCGGAGGAGGGTGGTTTTGTTGGGGAAATTCAGATCAAGACGTCTAACTCAACCTTGATTTTGACGTCGTTGACAAAGCTGTGCATGCCGTGTTAAGAAGATCTGTCACGTGAACAAAGGGGCGCAACTCTGTTGACGACCTATGTTTTGTCTTGATTATATTATGTGGTTTAACCTAATATTTATTGTGTTTATTCAGATATTGTGTATGACGAGCCAAAAGAAACAAATCCAGTTTGTGCCAAAAATTAGACAATTGTGTTGTATTGTATTGTACTGTATTGTCCTGTATTGTATGGTATGGTATGGTATGGTATGGTATTGTATGGTATGGTATTGTATGGTATGGTATTGTATGGTATGGTATGGTATGGTATGGTGGCCATTTCAGTCCTAAGGACTGGCCACAAACAGCAATGCGTAAATAGATATGCACAAATAAGCTCTCATGTCCCAAATAGACACTAGTTCTGGGGACAGAAAAACCAAGTTAGTATAGCATAGCATAGCTCTCTGGCAACGACGTCGTAATTGACACGCAGTTCAGATCTTGATTTGAAGTTCTCTATTGTACCTTTCTCTCTGCAGACGCGTTAGCCAGTCAATTATAAGATTAATGGAGATATAGCATTCACACACACACACACACACACACACACACACACACACACACACACATACTCTCCCAATTGAAGTTGTGCGGCTAATTATGTTTACTTTCGAACTGAACGGGAAACTGACTTGCAAGTCAACCGGCTGAAAGCAGGGAAAAGGCAAACAAATTTATTGAACATTGCCGATTGACTACACACAATTCTCTGCAAATCAACAAATATTCAAAAGAAATAATGAAAAAATACACATACCACTACCACCAACAACAACGAGAAGATAAAGCAGTTTTGGTCGTTGTGATAAAAATCTCCAAGAAATTCAAATGTATTAGTACTACCCTGGGAACATACACACTCAATCGTGCCATGTGAAACCAGCCGTTGTGGCTTGCGCATCATTCATTACAACACCAGAAGCTGTTTTGTAAGATTTTCAGCGAAGAAGAAAACATTACAAAGAAATCCTTCATTACAACTTCATCTTATCAGACTTGACAGAGAGCAAAAGTACCCCCCGTTAAAACTGAGTAAAGCCCATCTTTCACGCTTATCATCTTCGGCCTTAGAATAGCAGCGCAGATGCACCATGAAACAAGCTCAGTTGTCTCTTTTGACAGCAGATGCCACTGTGAGGGTGTGAATGATAATTGTTTCCTGTCGGTCATGTCGCCGGGTTTGTGTCTACCTGCGAACCTGTGGAAAAGATAATCTTATCACTTGACGAAAGAGTTGTCAAGTTCTGAACTAAAATGCAAGCATTAGGCCTTGAAATGACCTTGTGTTTTTGTAAACATTTTTTCAGGAGACAGGTAGTTTGATACACTGTTTGAGAGCTGACAGAGACACAGACAGAGCAAAAAGAGAAACGGGTGAAGAATTAAACAAAAGACTGTGACGAAACACCGGCTAATTAATACCCGAAGGTGGGAAAGAAATGCACGAAACACTGGTATGCGAAGGTCGAAGGTAATCGAAGATGTAGTGTCACAAGCGGCTTTAATATTAGCATACTTTTATGCTGTGGGGTTAAATGTATTGTATTGGAGCGCCTGTGTTCCTCTATTTCGCCTGTCATAGGTAGACGCTGGTTAACTGCAGGTGTCTCGTGGAGCTCGTGCTCAGGTATTTCACGTGTGTTTTGCTTGTATTTTGTAAGGTGAACTCAGAGCTAAATTCGAGCTCGTAGATACTCCTTTTTATTCATTCGTTCTTTGCCTTTAGCCGAGGGAAGATAGCTTGCGTTCCAAGCGAATCCGTTCTTCGTTGAACGTAGGGTCTGTTTGCGTAGAGCAGATGCCGGAAACCTGTTATCAACGGCAGGGGATATGTATGGCTACTTCAATACAACCAGGATGTGGTATGTAATCATTAAATATTATGTTGTGTGTGTTACAGTTAAATTATTCTCAGGTTTAGATTTGCTTATTGACTTCTGAAAACCGGTCAATCCAAGATGGCGGAATGTATAGTGTGCACGTGCGTGTGTAACTTTGTACTTGAACGGTATGAATTTGTGAGTTTGTTTTGGGGAATGGTTTGGTATGTTGTTGAATGAATATGTTTTGGTTGAAAGGGGAGTGGTGGACAGTTTTGTTTATAGAATGAATTTGGTATTATTCGTGGGACTTCATACTTAGCAGAATTGAAGGTATAAGTCCGTTGGTATGTGTGTTCGAGATGCATGAGAGTGAGAGTAGAGAATTATGTCCATTTAATCCTGCACTTGGTTGTTAAGTTATAAGGACGGGTGGGCGATGTTACTGTTACCGTGAACTAAGTCTTGCGTTCACCATTCCAGGTTGTTGTATTTCACCATGCGGAGGCTACTCTGAAATGGCCTACTACTGAGGAGATGTCTGCCGCTCCACTTTCGACGACGGCACTGCTCGCCTGGCAAGGACTCGACGTCACCGATGACTCCTGTCGCTTCGCACCACGGCCTCGTTGACTCCGGTTCATAAACGATTTTGGATACGCAAGCACGGTAACATTAGCCTTAGCCCGTCCTAACAGCTAAAAGTGCAGGAACTCTAACGTCATTGTGAACTGGGCGAAAGTGAGAGGTATGAAAGTTTCTAAATAATTATTCTTTGTTGTTATGGGCTTTAATGCTGGTTGATCTTTGTTGTCGTTGTGGATATTGCCGAAAGAAAGATTTGTATAGTTAGATAGAGAGTTGTGTGTGTATTTATGTTATGTATAATTGATTGTTTGTAAGAAACGTCCTTAATCTACTGTTCGTGTCAACTTGTGTTTTGTAGTCGGAAGAGCAAGATTGTTTTGAGTCGTGGATGACAGACTGCGTGCGTGTTTTGTGCATGTGTGCGTGACAAATGGGGGCTCGTCCGGGATCTTTATTATTACATCGTCACCTATGATTTTGCTCTGTTCGTCTGTTTGTTTGTACCGTCTTGTCAGGTTTGATTTTTGAATAGGGATGATTGAATAACATGCTTGTACGTGCTAAGGCTTAACCTGATTTTCACAGCGGCCACCTGTGAATACTAGCCGGTGCTGGGTACATGTCTCGACGTTGTTTATAGCATTTTTCCCTGTTGTAATTTGTCTGGAAATGTTGTAGATTGAGATGTTTTGCTTCAGAATTTTGTTGTGAAGTAGTTAGGTTGCTTTTTCATAGTGGGCGACTTAACCATTTTACATTTGGTGAGAAATCATGTCGGGATCCAAATCTCGCAATGCCGCTCTGGCAAGTTTTTCTACCCCTGATCATGGTAATTCTCCACCCCGTATGACACTTACCACGCCAAAGCATATGGATGGAGCTGCTGTTGACCCTATTGAAAAATCTAGTTCCCTCACGTCAGCTCAAGAAATTATAGCCGCTAGGGGACGTGCTTTGGGCGTTCGATCAGGGGCTGCTTTAGCAAAATACGTTCAAGAAGAGGAAGCAGCTCAACGAAGACTACTTCAAGAAGAAGAGGAAGCTCAACTGAGAAAAGAAGAAGCTCAACGAAGACTACTTCAAGAAGAAGAGGAAGCTCAACTGAGAAAAGAAGAAGCTCAACTGAGAAAAGAAGAAGCTCAACGAAGACTTCAGAGGGAGGAACAGGATGCTCAACGAAGACTTCAGAGGGAGGAAGAAGAAATCAGAAGAAAAGTACTTCGAGAAGAGGAAGAAAACGACCGCCGCCGACGTCTAGCTGAACTGGAAGAAGAAAGAGTTCGTGCAGAGATAGAAAAGACTAGGAGAGAAGAGACTACTTCAAGTTCTCGTAGTAGGGCTATTGAACCAGTTCGTCTGAAAATAGATCCATTTGATGAAGCCAAAGAGGATCTCGACACCTTCCTAGGACGATTCGAGAGAGCAGCAACTCTCAGTGGCTGGGACAGGGAGAGTGACTGGGGAGCTCGGCTGGGAGCCCTCCTGAAAGGTTTTGCTGCCGATGTTTACTTGGAACTGCCAGCTGAGGATGCGGGAAACTTTGATGTCATTGTGGACGCCCTTAGAGGATCTTTTCGCTGGACGGCTGACTCGTATCGTTCCAAGTTTCGACTCGCGGCCAAAAGGGGAGAGGAGACGTTTATACAGTTTGCTACCCGTCTTCGAATTTGGTTTGAACGGTGGAGGAAAGCCGCGAAGAAAGAGGAGACCTATGCTGGAATCCGAGACCTCATACTGATGGAACACCTGATGGACCATGTGTCTGGGGACCTCGCGGATTTCATCCGGCAGCGCGAACCGGCGAACGTCACTGAGGCCGCCGAACTAGCTGAGAGGTTTGCTGCATCAAAAAGAGCCAGGAAAAACCCGGTTACTGCGACTGGTCGAGTCGAGAAGAACACGAAGGACATTGAAAATCCTGAGGAAGACTCTGCCCCAGTTAGTCCCGTCCACCCCAACGGCCCTTTTCCCAAGAGAAATTGCTACGGTTGCGGTAAAACTGGGCACATCCGTAGGAATTGCCCGCATTCAGCATCGTCCTTCAACGTGAGGACCGTCACCAACGTGAGAACAGTTGTAACGATGCCAGGAACCACTGCTGCCACATCAGAGTTACCTACCCTTTGTGACCCATGTAGCCAACTTTCGTATACTCCTTTATGCACGGTCAGTATCAATGGATCGCAAGTATCTGCTCTTCGTGACACAGGCGCCGACGGACTGGTCATTGACTCCTCTTTGGTAAAAGACTGTAAACTCAAGCAAGGGAGTCAAACTATTCGTCTCGCAGCAGGGAACGTTCAGAAGACATGTCCTACTACGATCGTACATTTAGAGTCCCCATTATTCTCGGGAAACGTTGTTGCTATTGTGGTTGACCAGCTAACATACCCCGTACTCATCGGAAACCGGATCATTCAGCCTGGAGGAGAAACTCTTGAAGTTCCTGTGTACCGGGCGAAAGCTCAACCTGTCAAGATAGCCGCCATTACTCAAGTCCAAAATACGCGAGAAAAAGAACCTCCTAAAACCCTACGGATGAAGGACTCTGGTCTAGGTGTTACCAGAGAGAAGTTGATCCAGCTACAGACGCTTGACCCAACTCTGTCTAGGGTGCGGGAGCTGGCAAAAGGGAGGAACCCTACACCATCTGGGAAGAAAGGAAAGGTGAAATTCCTTTGGAAGCAGGGCGTCCTACATCGCTTTTTCATAACCACGGAGAAGACCTTCAGTCAGGTGGTGGTGCCCGAGACTCTTCGTTCGGGTATTTTGAGACGATACCACAATGTTACTAAGACTGGTCATCTTGAGACAAAGAAAACTAAGAATAGACTCTGGCATTCGTTCTACTGGCCAGGGATGGAGGGCGACATCAGGCGTTATGTTCATTCCTGTGATGTTGGTCATCGAGCTTTACCTGAAGGAGGATCACCCAAAGCTCACCTTGGAAAGATGCCTCTCATAGATGAACCTTTCCGGAGAATCGCTGTCGACCGTGTTGGCACATTGACAGTCTCAGAGAGAGAGAATCGCTACAGACTGATCACCAGTCCCTTCAACCTCTACAGAAGACATAGATGACGAACGGAAGTTTGATGCGCTGGGCCCTGTTGCTTCAGACATTCACGTTCCGCATCAGAGCAATCCGAGGATGCGACAACGTCGGAGCAGACTATTACAGCCGCATTGTGTAGAATTTTTTGTGACGAACCGTAGTTCGGTTTGAGTAGGGGGGTTTGTCACAAGCGGCTTTAATATTAGCATACTTTTATGCTGTGGGGTTAAATGTATTGTATTGGAGCGCCTGTGTTCCTCTATTTCGCCTGTCATAGGTAGACGCTGGTTAACTGCAGGTGTCTCGTGGAGCTCGTGCTCAGGTATTTCACGTGTGTTTTGCTTGTATTTTGTAAGGTGAACTCAGAGCTAAATTCGAGCTCGTAGATACTCCTTTTTATTCATTCGTTCTTTGCCTTTAGCCGAGGGAAGATAGCTTGCGTTCCAAGCGAATCCGTTCTTCGTTGAACGTAGGGTCTGTTTGCGTAGAGCAGATGCCGGAAACCTGTTATCAACGGCAGGGGATATGTATGGCTACTTCAATACAACCAGGATGTGGTATGTAATCATTAAATATTATGTTGTGTGTGTTACAGTTAAATTATTCTCAGGTTTAGATTTGCTTATTGACTTCTGAAAACCGGTCAATCCAAGATGGCGGAATGTATAGTGTGCACGTGCGTGTGTAACTTTGTACTTGAACGGTATGAATTTGTGAGTTTGTTTTGGGGAATGGTTTGGTATGTTGTTGAATGAATATGTTTTGGTTGAAAGGGGAGTGGTGGACAGTTTTGTTTATAGAATGAATTTGGTATTATTCGTTGGACTTCATACTTAGCAGAATTGAATGTATAAGTCCGTTGGTATGTGTGTTCGAGATGCATGAGAGTGAGAGTAGAGAATTATGTCCATTTAATCCTGCACTTGGTTGTTAAGTTATAAGGACGGGTGGGCGATGTTACTGTTACCGTGAACTAAGTCTTGCGTTCACCATTCCAGGTTGTTGTATTTCACCATGCGGAGGCTACTCTGAAATGGCCTACTACTGAGGAGATGTCTGCCGCTCCACTTTCGACGACGGCACTGCTCGCCTGGCAAGGACTCGACGTCACCGATGACTCCTGTCGCTTCGCACCACGGCCTCGTTGACTCCGGTTCATGAACGATTTCGGATACGCAAGCACGGTAACATTAGCCTTAGCCCGTCCTAACAGCTAAAAGTGCAGGAACTCTAACGTCATTGTGAACTGAGCGAAAGTGAGAGGTATGAAAGTTTCTAAATAATTATTCTTTGTTGTTATGGGCTTTAATGCTGGTTGATCTTTGTTGTCGTTGTGGATATTGCCGAAAGAAAGATTTGTATAGTTAGATAGAGAGTTGTGTGTGTATTTATGTTATGTATAATTGATTGTTTGTAAGAAACGTCCTTAATCTACTGTTTGTGTCAACTTGTGTTTTGTAGTCGGAAGAGCAAGATTGTTTTGAGTCGTGGATGACAGACTGCGTGCGTGTTTTGTGCATGTGTGCGTGACATGTAGTCAACAGGAAGCGTTCTATCAAATGTGTTCTAAATGTGATTTTTTTTCTCCTCGCATACACACACACACACACACACACACACACACACACACATGCACACACACACACACACATGCACACACACACACACACACACACACACACACACACACACACACACACACACACACACACATACGGCACACACACAATGTATATATAACTTCAACAATCGCCGTTCCAGGTTCTTGCCTACCTGTGTCTGGAAAAGAGATAAGAAGCATTCTCACGCCACCTGCCTTCCTCTTGGGAGAGACTGAGAGGATAAAGATATTCCGCCCTTCTGCTTCTCGCTAACCTAAAACCTTCTGAGTCTTGAAGTTCCAAAAAACACCAGTCTGCCTCTCATAGTTGCATCATGGCTGACAGAGTCGCACGGAATGCGCGCGCAAGGAATACCGGTGGTCCCGTTATCGGCGGATTTGTGCTGCACAGTTCTGGTTCAGGTTATGATCTGATTCTGGCTCCGATGATGGTTAAACCCCTTGTGGTCTATTACACGGCTAGCTTGAAAAGATAACACTTAAGCGCCCATCTGGGAAGATAGGCTGACATTTTCTTGGCTTCTGTTTCTTAACTGTTAACGTTTTGAGACATAATTGTATTTTGCAGACGGAGATAAGAAGGCAAATTAAAAGAATGTTTGAAAAGCCTGCTCTTCCCGGCTTACGGCCTTTAGGTGACCTTGTTTCTTTGTATTAGTTCTATTGAGAAGATTATAAAGATCGTGAGACTTCATGGAAAGAAAGAGTGTCATCTTCTACTGTATACAAAGCCCTTTTGTAGAACTGACTCTTAGTAGTATTTTCACTCAAGCAACCAAAAATTATAAAAAGAATTTGATTTACCATCTTTTGAATAAAAGCACTTTTTCTGTATTGATCTAAGGAATCCCCTTTTATTAACAATAACAATTATCAACACACATTTATTGTCAATCAAAATAAAAACATAAAAAAAATTAAAAAAAATCTTCAACACACCTGAAGTGTGTGGTGGTTTTTTTTCTTCTATTTTTTTCTTTCTTCCAACTCTAAGTGCCATCTTAGCATTTTTTTTATTTCTCCTCCGTCTTCTGCTTCATCAAACACTTTTTTATACGACCACCACCCCCCAACCTCAACAACACACACCCACCGCCTCAATACCCACTCCTCCTTTTGTAATGTCAATTATGATGAACTGAATTAATCCATTGGATTTCCCTTGTCTCATTTGCGTGTCCGGCTCGTCTGTCTATAACGTAACGGCTAATGGCTTTTGTGAGCTTGTTCGGGACTAATCAATGTTTGTTGACTGAGTGTTAGACCTTGCAAGAACACATTTTCTGTTTCCATTCTATTTGAAATAAATACTGTAAGTCAACACGTCTAGTAGTAGGGCGGGGATGTAGCTCAGTCGGTAGCGCGCTGGATTTGTATCCAGTTGGCCGCTGTCAGCGTGAGTTCGTCCCCACGTTCGGCGAGAGATTTATTTCTCAGAGTCAACTTTGTGTGCAGACTCTCCTCGGTGTCCGAACACCCCCGTGTGTACACGCAAGCACAAGACCAAGTGCGCACGAAAAAGATCCTGTAATCCATGTCAGAGTTCGGTGGGTTATAGAAACACGAAAATACCCAGCATGCTTCCCCCGAAAACGGCGTATGGCTGCCTAAATGGCGGGGTAAAAAACGGTCATACACGTAAAATTCCACTCGTGCAAAAAACACGAGTGTACGTGGGAGTTTCAGCCCACGAACGAAGAAGAAGAAGAGCACGTCTAGTTGAACGACAGCGACAGCAATTTAAGTTTACATTTTTGTGTTTGCTTTTTAGCTCTAAAATAGTGAAAATAAACACACACGCACGCACGCGCGCGTGCGTACGAACACACACACACACACACACACACACACACACACACACACACACACACACACACACATTTTACGGCTTTAAACATTTCCAAAAACAAAGTTGTTTGGTCCATATCCCAGCGGCGTAGAAAGCAAAAATTCAGTGCAGTTTTTTCTCTCCGAAAATTCCAGATGCTATCCAACGTGTATGCAGAGCACTTTCCATTAATTCTACGCAGTGTTCCATGCTAATGCAATTTAAAGTACATTCCTTTTCCGGTCCATGTTTTTCAGCAGCGTGGTTAGTTTTTCACTTCCGCTACTGATCGTCACATGAAGTTGTTATTTCCCAGTAATGCATAGAAGAGCTATCAGTAATCAATATGACGTCTAAACGCTTCATCATCAGTGAAAAGAATGCGTGGGAAATGCACTGCTCGGGAATGATAACGATCTGTCCGTGCCAGAGTTTTCCCCCTTGATGTTTCAGCCAAGTGTTGTTGGGTTTTTTGGGGTTTTTTTTCATGCCGCTTTCCCTGGCCATATCGTCTGATGAGTTGAAGAGACGGCTGTTAAAGATCTATCGGAATATATAATGATAAACTTGCTTTCAAAGAGAACGACGATTTAACGTGCTAATAGAGCTATAAAGGCATTTTCTTAAGATTTTTTGTAAGCGAGTTTACCAAGGCTTCCTTTGCTTTCTTCTGAAAACAACCCTTTGAAACGTGAACTTATTTCAGTGTCGAAGACCTTTAATTCAACGCCACGCCACACTACCATCCCCCGTCCGCAACCGTCCTCCCCCCCCCCCCCCCTCCCAACCCCCAAAACATCCCGCAACCCACGACCCCCCCCCCCCCCCCCGCACACACACACACACACACTCACACACACACACACCAACCCCCAGCCCGGACACAAACATACGCATACACACACACACACACACACACATACACACACAAACGCACTCACGCACACACACACACACACAAACGCACTCACGCAAACACACACACACACACACACACAACATACACACACACACATACACACGAACACACACACACGCACACATACACACACACACACACACACACACATACACACATACACGCACATCAGCACACACAGGGCCCGATATTGAATTAAAAATCTAAACCTGAATCTTATCTGTAAAGCTCTCCATCAGTAACGGTTGACAGGCAGTCTCGAGAGTGCTCACGCCCCTTTAGCCAAGACGCTATCACTACCAGTATCACGGAGTAAACCAGTATCGATTTGCTGTCCTTCTCATTCTGGGTTTCGGGTCACACCCCATAACACACACACACACTGACAGGCACACACACGCACGCATGCACGCACGCACGCATGCACGCACGCACGCACGC
>NC_090261.1:33668090-33669132 GCF_037325665.1 Littorina saxatilis
GCACTTTGCCTTCCATGCCACCGTTCGACCCAAATACCAACGCCCAAGGCACCAAGCAATTCTTCTGGGATTGCAACCGATTTTTTTTTCTTTTTTCGAGAGCATCATTCTGGCAGCAGTTCAGAAGTAGTACAGTGCCAGAGGGGGCATGTTATATCTTCTGTTGAGATGACATGACAGGCTTTTGTCGCTTCAGAATGCGGAGCTATCGATAGCAGCGTTACAGTTTTGGTTTTGCCAGGTATTCCGTGCACTGGCGAAGTTTGAGGATGATGACGTTTTGTGGACTGACCTGGTATTGGTTTAAACAACATTTATTTGGGAGATATAGGGTGGCATGTATAATACAATAGAAACACTTGTTAACATACAAGAAGCTTAGTGTGGTAACATATTTACATCTAGACAGGAATTGCTTTTACATGTGCTTTCAGTGTCAAAATAGTGCCAATAACCTTTGTAAACAAATAAAATAATTAAACGAAGTAAAGAATGCAACAAAAGAATCAGAGATGGTAAATGAGGACTGAAAGATGATATGAATTTGGTTAACAACAGCAATATCAACCTGGTATTCACGAACCGATTACATGTGCTTTACGTTCTTGATTTTCCTAAGCTATCAGTTCCTGATTTTCCTAAACTACCATGCATATGAAACGTGATGCATGTTTGTTTCCAGCTATAGCTATGTGGCAAATACTCCAATATCTTCGTCGAAAACATAACTGCGCAGTCAGTTAATTATTTATACAGTTCTGATTTCGCTGTTGATGGCATCAGCTGGATATAAAATAGTTATCGAAATAGCGTGACGACTGTCATTTTCTGTTAGCTTGGGGACATTAAGACAGGGATATATAGTTACATTTCTGCGATTACCCCGTGACACCTGATGGGTTTACGACTACGCGTTGATGAGTAAATCAACGGGAATCGATGTCCAAATGGATCTGTTAACTTTTCTGTATACATGTTTTTAGACTCTGCTGAACTGAGGGTTGGTAACAGGGGTAGAGAAAAGGAACCGAGGTAGAGAGAG
>NC_090261.1:33669332-33698590 GCF_037325665.1 Littorina saxatilis
TTGGCTTTTTGTCAAGTCTTACATGATCCCCTGACACTCTGTGATTTGCAGAGGGCTGGTAGTGGTGCAGGGACCGGATCGTGGCTCATGGGTAGATGCGTTTAAAAAAAACAACTGTTTGACACAAAAAAAAACTGTTTGACGCTGGTATGTGGGTTCGATCCTCGGACACGGCAACTGAGACAACTTCGTGTGAAGACCCTCAGTCTGTCAGGACAACCCGCATTCTCACATAATATGCAACTTCCATTATTGAATTTTCAAAAATATAAATCAATTAATACTTCCATCACACAGGTTACATCAGGACGCCACGCTCTCTGGGCGGCCGGGTGGTGGTGACGTCATGGTGGATGTTCGTGGTGGTGTTCCTGGTGACCTACACGGCCAGCCTGACCAACCTGCTGCGCGTGGGCCCCACGCCGCTGGAAGACGAGCAGTACGTGCGCATCCTGGGCTTGGAGGACCTGGCCAAGCAGAAGGACATCAACTTCGGCTTCGTTGAAGGAGGCGCTACTCAGGCCTACTTCAAGGACGCCCAGGTATTTGTGTGTGTGTGTGTATGTGTGTGTGTGTGTGTGTATGTGTGTGTGTGTGTGTATGTGTGTATGTGTGTGTGTGTGTGTGTGTGTGTGTGTGTGTGTGTGTGTGTGTGTGTGTGTGTACACGTGCGCGCCTGTCTTGATAGTCCAACACTGATTTGTACTTCTTTACACGCTGTTAACTGAGCCCGAAGTCGACTTCGCGAAGACTTTGCGAAGACGTTTTAGGCCTAAAAAAAAAATAGGTGTGGTTACGGTAACCCGACCTACCCTATTTTTAGGGGCCGATCCTATAACTTTTTATTACATTTGTCAAAAAAACCAAAAAAAACCGAGTGCAAAAAACGCAATGAAAGCGAAAGCGCCCGAGTCGCACACCTATTTCCCTGTCAAGTAGGTTTAATTTGTACACATTAGAAAAAAAGTTAAACAAAAAAAAAACAGTGATTGCCTACCTACCTACCCTATTTTTTTTTGGCCTTACCATAAATTAAGTGCCAAAGCTTCGTGTAGCGAGCCAAGTTCGTGGACTGAGTAGACTTTGTGTAGTCGACTTGGCCAAATTAATATCTGGCTTAACGTTCATAGTTCATGTACAGAGTATACAGGATTGTGACATGCTTCTTTTTATTACAAGAATCAAACGCCTAAAAACATGCAACGGTCTTGTCACCAACGGAACAGCTCAATAGCCATCACAATGTGAGCAAGGGCCCGACTATGGGTTTCGATGACTCTTGGCATTGTCAGTTGAATTTGCTCTTTGCGTGGCGTATTTGCCGATGAATCTGTCAAGGGGGGGGGGGGGGGAAGGAGAAAATTGTATTTTGTATATTTATTATTTATACTTTGAACAGTAAAGACCGGCTTTACCCCAGCGTTGTACTGTTTCATTTTGTGCCCTATAACATCTGTTTATGTACGACATATTCCTTTTATTTGTGCGGCAGGCCTAAAGACAAATATATCTCCTTCTTTTTACAACAGACGATAAAGACTTTGTATTTGTTGTTCTTATTTTATTGTTTCTATTCTCTATTGTCCAGGTGCCGTATCTGCGACGTATCTGGGAAGACGTGACGAAAAAGAGTCACACTCTGGCAGTGAACGACGGCATCCACAGAGTCCGCGAGTCCCTGGACTCCGCCCCCTTTGCCTTCATCATGGAGTCCGCCATGGTGGGTAGTCCGGACTCTGTTGACCCCAGACAAAACTACCACACTAGACGGCAAAGCACTTGCCCCTGGTACTCTGACACCACTCCTAAGTGAAAAGAGACCCACAACGGGAGCACTGACTGCCAGCGCTGACACATAATGACCCAGCCGGGTCTCCAAACCAACTCCATGACGCTACTTGACACCAGCCTCCGGCTCGGGTGCGTCGTTGACCGGGAGCTGGAGCGCGACAACCATCCCTCCCTTGCGTGTTTTCTTTTCCTTTTTCTTTTTTGTAACCATCTAAAGTCGGGGGAACATGCCCCTGATGGTTATATAGCGAGGGCGTTAACAAAAAACACTTCTGATCATGGCCTCAGGATTTCAGGATCTTAGATGCGCCTAATAGACGATGTTCGGAAATAACTCTGCCGGGTTCGTGTGTGTTGTGTAAGAGTGACTCCTTGATGGTCCTTGTCCACGTGTGGAGAGAGGCCGCTCGCTAGGGATTGGCTTATAATGTCACGCGGGAAAGTTTGCCTCATACTTTCGAAGAATGTTCACTCTTATGCAACACATACAACACCAGCAGAGGTATTTCTGGAATTCGTCTATTGATATGATGGTCTTGCCAAACGTTTGGTTCTTACAGTCTCTTGAACATCTTTTCTCTGCTTTCAGGCGCGCTACATGTTACGTCAGAAGCCTTGCGACCTGCACATGGTAGGGGGCCTCACCATCACTGGATCATATGCCCTGTCCTACATACCGGGATGGGACCTAGCCACACAAAAAAACTCCTATCATCTTACGCATATCTTTCTGTACTCTTTCAGGCACGCTACATGTTACGCCAGAAGCCATGCGACCTGTACATGGTAGGGGACCTCACCATCACGGGGTCCTACGCCCTGGCCTACACACCTGGCTGGGACTTGGCCCAGAAGGTGGATGTCGCCCTACTGCAGATGCGCGAGAACGGCATGTTCAAGGTGCTGGAGGACAAGTGGTTCACCGGCCCCTGCGATAACAACGTCCTCGACCCCACCATCACTGAGAAGATCAAGGTGAGTTAGAGGGGGTGTGGGGGTGGGTGAGGGTGGGGAGCGAGCGAGAGAGACAGAGGGGTGGGGTGGGGTGGGAGAAGGGGGAGGTTTCATGTTCACGGTGCTGGAACCGGTCACTGCGAGAACAACGTCCTTGACCCCACCATTACTGAAAAGATCAAGGTGAGAGAGAAAAGGAGAAAGAAGATTGGTGAGGAAGCAGAGATAGAAAGAGGGGGTGGGAAAGAGAGAGAGAGAGAGAGAGAGAGAGAGAGAGAGAGAGAGAGAGAGAGAGAGGCAGACAGACAGACAGACAGATAGGGAGAGAGAGGGTAGGAGAGAACAGAGAGGGGTGGGAGATGAGAGGGCGTGGATTGGGGAGAAGAGAGAGAGTAGGAGAAGAGTAGAGAGAGAGAGATACAGAAAGGTAGAGAGGTTGGGGAAGAAGACAGAGACACAGGGAGAGAAAAAAAGACAGAGAAACAGAGAGAGAATTAAGAGATCAATTGCATTTTAAGTCAAATCGTTATTCTGGTTTGCTGGACTAACTATACTGTCCTCTCCAGCAGAATAATTGAGAACTCGTTAAGTATGGCCAGTTCAGAGCACTTGCGATTATTTGTCATTAACACGATATCAGGTATATGCCCAGTATTTGTGATTTGTTTTTATTATGATACCACTGTGTGCAGGTGAGTCCGTTCTACGCGGTAACACTAGGCTCCTTCTCGGGAGTACTGGTGGTGCTCCTAGCAGGAGTGTTTTTGGGAGCTCTCGTCACCATCATTGAAGTCTGCATCTTCAGAAAAGCAGAGATGGTAGGTTATTGACGTGGTCTGTAAGTTTAACTCGTTAGGGATTATTGCTCTCTCTGTCTATGTCTCTCTGTCGGTCTCTGTCTCTTTCCCTCTGTCTCTGTCCCTCTGTCTCTGTCTCAGTCTCTCTCTCTCTCTATGGCTTTGTCTCTTTCTCTTTCTCTTTCTCCGTGGCTGTCTTTCTCTCTCTCTCTCTCTTTCTCTCTCTCTCTCTCTCTCTCTCTCTCTCTCTCTCTCTCTCTCTCTCTCCCCCACTCTCTCTCTCTCTCTCTCTCTCTCTCTCTCTCTCTCTCTCTCTCTCTCTCTCTCTCTCTCTCTCTCTCTCTCTCTCTCTCTCTCTCTCTCTCTCTCTCTCTCTCTACAATTGTAGTTCTGAGTCAAGAGCTTGAATTAAAACTGATGTAAACAAACTAAACGGTCAATAACCAAAGAGTAAATGGGGTACACAGTTACCCACTCTGCAGTGCGGAAAGATTCAGAATGTTCAAAATCAACAATAACTGTAATACGGAAAGTTTTATGATGCTTGGATAAGACTGAGTAACGGAATTTGTTTTCTACTGAATACATTAAGCTGCAAAGCTTTATAATTTCTTCTGTTTTTGTCTTGTTTTTCAGTCTTCAGACGATGAAGCGTCCACTCCAATGAAGGGGAGAGAAGAAGGGACGGTAGCAGTCAAGGGAAGTAAGAATGCAAAACCAGCGGGTGGTACAGGAACGGAGAATGTTACTGATGTATAGCAGGAGCTAAAGTGAACGATTTTTACTTAAATGCCATGAGTTCCCGCATTTGGATGAAATCATTCAACCTTAGGATATGCAGGCACACACACAGACACAGACGCAGACCACACACAGACTCGGTCACACACAGAGGCTCACATGCACACACACACACGTGACACACTCTGTGATACACACACACACACACACTCTGACTCACACACAAACACTCTGATTCACACACACACACACACACACACACACACACTGCACACACACACACACTCTGACTCACACTGACACACACACACACACTGATGACAAACACACACACACACACACTCTGACCCACGCACACACACACTCTGACTCACACACACAGACACACACACTCACACACACACTCAAACACACACGCACCGTGGCACGTACGCACTCACGCACACACACACATAGTAAACACACACTGTGACACACAAACGGCACTGACACAAGCGGGAGCGCGTGCCGCAGAATAAAAAAAAAATCAAAATTGAATTGGAATCTCACGCACAAACACTCAAAGGCGCCATTTTTCCTTAGCGGATTTGCTTCCCTTTCTGCGGTTGGCATGTTCTTGCCCCTCTTCAACCAAAGTCCAACAGTGAGTCCAACAACTATGAGCCAAAATGTCTATGCTTCTTGCTTTTGATCAGTTCATGTTGAATTCGCCGCTCAGTAATTCCTACTTAAATCAGTTAAAACCTGTGTTTCTAATACAAGGTGCATCTTATAATCATCAATGTCTCAATCTGTGTTACATGTCTTATAGCCGTGGAGATTTTACTAATGTGTGTGATTGGATCGTCTATTAGCATTACGTATATAGGAAATGCTGGGTCATCAGCTGTGCTGATCCCAGACACAGAGAGAGAGAGAGAGAGAGAGAGAGAGAGAGAGAGAGAGAGAGAGAGAGAGAGAGAGAGAGAGAGAGAGAGAGTGTGTGTGTGTGTGTGTGAGAGAGAAAGTGTGTGTGTGTGCAGTGTGTGTGTGTGTGAGAGAGAGAGAAGAAAGAGAGAGAGAGAGAGTAAAAGTTGCTGACAAGAATGTTTTTGTCAGTGCGTGCTAAACCGCCTCGAAGGCGTTGGGTGTTCATTTTCTAGTTTTGATAAATTCGTTAGTTTGTGTGCTTGTATCTGTGGTCTACAAGTGGACAATGTGCAATGTAGTACTGTACTCTGTTAATATCAAAGCGCAACATTCTTCAAGTTCCTCTTTGGAAGCCTGCAAGAGTTCTAACTTATTTTGACTGGATCTTGACATAGTATTCGATTTTTTTTTTTTAACGTGAACAGATTGTGTGCCTTGTCAATAAAGTATTGTTTTGACCTATGATGCTTTGTGTTATTGTGAATAGTCAGAGTTGGTGTTGTTGTTGTTGTCTTGTGAACTCACTGTAATGACACACAAGCAAAGGAAACATGTAAACACAAGCATGAAATGTTTCAGTCTTCTTTAATCTTTCTTCTCTCCTTCTTTCGTTCTCAAAACACGCACACACAAAAACAGTTATCAAGAAAAGAAAGAAAAAAAAAGCTCAAAATATATTCTCTTGTCAAACATCCACACTCATGGTCCTCATGTAAACATTTACAACAGCTACAGCTAAATCGTTTCTTGGTGCCACAAAAAAACAAGGGGGAAGGTGGGGGGGGGGGGGGGGGGGAGGGAGATGAAATGAAGGGTTATAAACAGACAGAAGATAAACATTGAAAAGGGGGGGGGGGGGGGGGCGGGAACAACAAGAAATGAGAAATTTGTAACAAAGTCTTCGTCATTCTCCTTGGTTCAGTTTGATGAAAAAAATGAATAAAAAAACCAAACAGACACAAATCTGTCTGGAATGGATTGGGTGTTATTATGCAAATATTAAATCTGAATGAGACATTGCAGAAACTTTTCAATGAACCTTTGTTTAACTTTGTTCTGAAGAATTGTGTCTATATCTGGTATAAACGGGTTGGCGCATATCGTCTTCTGGCTCCTCAGATCAGAACATGTACAATTAGAGAGTGCTCAATGCTTGAAACTCAACACACACAAAGAGAGTAGTGCCTGACATATCACAACAAATAATATGGTATGAGAGAATCAAATGCATGCATTTGACAGAACCAGCTATGGAGAATAAAGACTTTTTTTAAACTGTGAATGTCTTCAGTTTTCACATTCAAATGTTTTAGCGCAGACGCACTCACACTGTTACAATACACACTTACACACACACACACACACAGACATACAAACGCACGGAAAAAACACAATGCTAGCATTTTCAAATGCATTTTCCACACTTAGACTTCTTTGCATGGCTCACACCATGAACCTGAAAAATCTTCACAGTTTCTTTGCATTAGACAGCAATCAAGAACACTGCACATCACATCCTCACAATCACAATTGTGTCAAAAAGTTCTAAATTGTACATAGTTTAAAATATTATAGGCTTCTCAAAGTACTTCATCGGTCACTTCCATCTTGCCGTCAAACTGAACAGATCATGTTAGACAGCACACTTCTAGTGCTACCACGGTAAAACACTCATGACACGTTCATACAATATGTCTTGTCCAATGTTATTAGCCCCTCTGTATCACAATCATAAAACATTTGATAAAACTCTTCTGCACGGCAGTCCATAAAATATATGCCCCCCCGACCAAAATTCACATATTTTCCTGGTCCCAGAGCGATCTCTTATCAGTCATCATTGTTTACTATACTACTTAACACCTCACGTAATCCCAAATGTTTAAGTAGTTAGTGAAAAAAAAAAGCTGGCACTAACAGTTCCAGTCTTGAAACTGTTACTTGCTTTCAAGTTATCCGAGACTCTTTGAAGTAGCTGTCAATAAGAGAATATTTTCCAGTATCTATCAATAAGATCAACATATATTACCACAAATAAGGAAAAGAGAGAAAAATTTACAGCAACAACTGATATGTTGCATTTGTAGCCAACAAGCCATCCACCATTCTATACAATGTTGGGATGGACTCTACAAAAACTGAGATTCAAATATCACTGAATATTATTTCTTTGGTTTTAAGCCTTGAGCCTTATTACTACTTCCTTTTCTTTTAACAAATCTGCAAGCTCACTTAAGAGAACATACTCACATTTATACCATCACTTTCGTTCTGAGACACTAGGCTAAAAATCCAAATTAAAATGTGGCCACTTCGCTTTTCGTGCTTGCCTGTTTCCTTACAAAAGAAACAAAGTCAAGATTCCCCATGTTTAAAGTTTACGCTGATTTTGATTTATTACACAACTGTTCAATTATCAACAGTATCAACTCTCACTGCAGATCCTAAGACTGAAATGAATGGAGAATTTCTTAACAATAAAACTGGCCTGTATGATACGTAGGTATAAATTGCCAAGCTATGTATATGCACAGTTACCTTTCAATATTCACAGTGTCATATAAAGTTCTTTCTGATGCCAGTATTTGGGAATCTTTTTCAAGAAACATCTCCAACGCATCTTACATTCATAATTACACATATGTATATACTAGAGGGTGAACTTTGATGCTTTATGGATTTCAAAGCAGGAAGCATGTGCACAAAACTTTGTTAATGTTACGCAACCCACACCTGCAATTTCAATGCACGGTTAATTGCAATTCTAAGACTCATTTAAGATTCAGTGTATACAAGTTAAATAACATGCTTGACGCCGATTTTATCCATAATACCCATTTTGGAGTATATTAGTCAAGGCAATTTGTTCACACATTGTCTGGCAACACATGGGTCATAATACTGGTGATTTTGTTCATGCATTCTACTGTACTTCCACTTTTTGAAGGGAAAAGTGTGTTGCTTCTGCTTTATTTGATGTAACAGTTCTTCAGCACAGTTAACTTCAGCACATCAACTCTTGTTTTTACTGGTGCTACACTGGAACATATGTACAGCACTTACAGAAATTCATTACCACAACCTTGGGGGAAAAACAACAGATGTAAATTTTAATCCAAGATTTTTTTCTTCTCCTTTTGGGGGGTGTTTGGTCCATTCGAGAAAACCCAGCATACACACATCTTATGCCTGGTTTAGAAAAAAAAAGTGTGGACAACAATTCTCAGTGAAACCTAATCTGATCAACTTTGTTGAAAACAAAATTTAAACCCACACATCCATCTGGCAGCCTGCATCACTTCTGCAAAACTTTAGCTCTGAGAAGAGGAATGTTAATTCGGATATTGAATTTTCAACACTCAAACACAAGCATTTTACTTAACTAAACAAGGACAATTCAAAATCCCATCCTATCCAGAAGAGTTTAAGCCCCTTTGGCTGCTGAATAAAAAATAAAAAGCATAAATCTTGAGTCGGTGAAGATAATCCATCTATATCACCTTGTTCAAAAATATATACATGCGCTTTTTATTTGTTCAGACATTTCAGTCCTTTCATTTCAACCAGCCCTCAAAATCAAACCTCCCCTCTTCTGTCAAGAAGAATCTCTTAGTACGGCGCTGGATAACAACGTTAATCTCTTTGTGAATGGTGATATGATTCCATTCATATCATCTTGTTAAAAAAAATGTACATACATTTTTCAGTTGTACTCGTCAATCAGCCTCCAACCTTTCAACCATCAATCCTCTTTATCAACCATTATAATTTGAAGTCCCCTCCTCTGTTAAGAAGAATCAAATTTGGATGCTGGATAAAACTTGAGTCTCTTTCTGTGAGCAATGATATGCTTCAAGTTACATCACAAAAATTCATCACACATGTACAAAGCCCTTTCAGCCCTGACTCAGCAAAAAAAAATATTACGACATTTTTTGTACTCCAAATAAAACAAGAAGGGCAAAGCCCATACGACTCACATGCTTGACCTTGACCTTTACATGACCTTGACCTTCAGGGTCAAGGTCAAATAACTAAACCTAGCAATGACATCATACACTAAGAACTGCTTTACACATTTTTCCTACCAAAATACATGTGACCTTGACCCAAGGTCAAGGTCATCCAAGGTCATGCAACACAAAGCTGTTAATTCAAGACATAGGAAGTACAATGGTGCTTATTGGCTCTTTCTACCATGAGATATGGTCACTTTTAGTGGTTCACTACCTTATTTTGGTCACATTTCATAAGGGTCAAAGTGACCTTGACCATGATCATATGTGACCAAATGTGTCTCATGATGAAAGCATAACATGTGCCCCACATAATTTTTAAGTTTGAAACAGTTATCTTCCATAGTTCAGGGTCAAGGTCACTTCAAAATATGTATACAATCCAACTTTGAAGAGCTCCTGTGACCTTGAAGCAAGGTAAACCAAACTGGTATCAAAAGATGGGGCTTACTTTGCCCTATATATCATATATAAGTGAGGTATTGAATCTCAAAAACTTCAGAGAAAATGGGAAAAATGTGAAAAATAGCTGTTTTTTAGACAACATTTATGGCCCCTGCGACCTTGACCTTGAAGCAAGGTCAAGATGCTATGTATGTTTTTTTGGGCCTTGTCATCATACACCATCTTGCCAAATTTGGTACTGATAGACTGAATAGTGTCCAAGAAATATCCAACGTTAAAGTTTTCCGGCCGGCCGGACGGACGGACGGACGACTCGGGTGAGTACATAGACTCACTTTTGCTTCGCATGTGAGTCAAAAATGTATGCCTGTCTGTGTCTTATTTCATTTAAACTTATGCCCTAAAAGGCATTTAACTTGGCTATTTGGCACAGTGTTCGGATTTTTTTTTTAACTGGGGTCACATTATCACCACTCAAATGGGGGTACCCCCAAAACTGACCCAACAAAAACGTTAGGTACCAATTAAAAAATTAATTAAAATCAGAATAAGCACAAATCAATTGGTTAGTAAGGGTACAAAAAAATTTCGCAATATTTTTTTGGCAGAGTTAATATTCAACACAGCATACAAAATCTTCAGATCCATCCCCATGCAAAACGGGCCCAGAACATCCTCCAATGCATAACTGGCCTGGAACTTTCAACAGACAGAGAATGCAAGCTGATTATGATAATCAATCACATGCAACACAAGTAATTGAAAGAAGCTGCTTATTTATTCCAAACCAAGAATCTCAAAGGTCTTTATCACACACATTCAATTCATCAACACAAACCCACCTTTTGATGTGGACCAATCTCTCAAGAAATTCTCATCTTGTCTTTCACACACTTGATATACTGTGGAACGTACCAGAAAACGTAATTGTTTCAATCAGGCAGCATTTATGATAAGCAGTGCTTCCAATTTCTTAGACTGAAAAACAAAGAGGCCATTAAACGAATAGTTTTCAGTCATTGAATCAACAAAGAAAATAATTCTATTTCGTTTCCTTGCTGGTTAGATGGGTTTCAAACAAGACTTCGGTTCAAACATAAACACACAAGGCAGAAAAGTCATTCACAAGCTAATGTGCAACCAACACATATCTCAGAATGACCCTTACCCTTTTGGTGCATATTATTCCACGGATACCCGTTTGCCTGACACAACCAGCCAAATGTCAACTCATTTTTCGAAACAACCACCAGTTGTTATATTCTGTATCACACACACGCTGGCATTTGCTCAACACATGCCTGATCTACAATCTTGTCACACTGACAGAACTCTCACTCAACACATGCCTGATCTACAATCTTGTTGTCACACTGACAGAACTCTCACTCAACACATGCCTGATCTACAATCTTGTTGTCACACTGACAGAACTCTCACTCAACACATGCCTGATCTACAATCTTGTTGTCACACTGACAGAACTCTCACTCAACACATGCCTGATCTACAATCTTGTTGTCACACTGACAGAACTCTCACTCAACACATGCCTGATCTACAATCTTGTTGTCACACTGACAGAACTCTCACTCAACACATGCCTGATCTACAATCTTGTTGTCACACTGACAGAACTCTCACTCAACACATGCCTGATCTACAATCTTATTGTCACACTGACAGAACTCTCACTCAAACATGCGTTTCAGTGTTAGCTGAACATTCACAAACACTGGCCAACTGGACAGTTTTTACAGCTGTTACTGTGGAGAAGTGGTTTTGTTTTTCTTTCAACAACAGAACGCTTCATCATCCGTTGGTAAGAGACCGCGAGATGGTGTTGTTTTTGGTCATTGCCTCCAGTTCCCACCTGAAAAAGGAAAATAGTCATTATGTTTTATACTGGTCTGTGTATACATATTCCAACCTCTTTCCCTATCACTTTTCTCCAGTAATTCTCCCTTGTATCTTCTGTTTTTTGGTTTTTTCCCCAGAAAGTCTGAAAGTACCAGTAGCCAAATATGCAAGATAATAAAAAATAAAAAAAATAAAAAATCAGTTATTTCAAATTTTTCAAATTACCAATTTTTACATTTTCAATCCAATGCCTGCATGACCAGTCAATAATTTCACAAACACATTTTTCAAAGCAATTTATAAACCCATGACATATCCATAAATGTGCCATGTTATTTACTCTGCCACTGCCACCTTGTACTCTGGTCATCATCATCAGCCTAAAATCATCATCTATGCCTTCATTACCAAAATGTTAGGACTGGTAAGGCCTAAAAAAAAAAAAATAGGTGTGGTTACGGTAACCCGACCTACCCTATTTTTAGGGGCCGACCCTAAAACTTTTTATTACATTTATTACAAACACCAATTGAGCCAGTGAACTGTTTTCGTCTCGAATTCCTCTGATCTTCTAAGTTTTTGTTTTTTTAAAGGTAAGTTCAAAATTGTTCAAAAGAATATCCATAGTCGCACACTTATTTCCCTGTCAAGTAGGTTTAATTTGTATACATTAGAAAAAAAAAGTTTAAAAAAAAAAAGTGATTGCCTACCTTCCTACCCTATTTTTTTGTGGTTATGTTACCTTAACCACACCTTTTTTTGTGTGCCTAATATTTACTGACAACAAGCTAGCCATCTGGACATCAATAAACAAGGCGCCAAATTACACCATTTTACAGGCGATAAAATACAGACTTACCTGAGATCATGAGGAAGAAGCACCCTCTCCAAGTTATGTTCTATAACTACGAGCAGACACAAAGTCTTTAGGGAGGGATCTGTAAACAGAAGGAGCATAACCAATGTGATTACAAAAATAGTAACAAGCAACCAAAACTGATACGGTATCAAGCACGCAACAAAAATCATTATTTGTATTTTTGACCAAAATATGACATTTTATACAGATCGAGACAGCCAATGTTCTCAGAGACAGCGCTAGCAATCAAGGTGAATAATGACTGTCTTAATCTGTGTCATTTAATACTCTGATTTGGCCTGTACAATGTTCACATTAAAATACCAACCAGTATGACAAAAATATCATGTTATCCTCAGTCTCCTCACAGGGATGTTGTTACAAATTTACACCTATAGGACAAATGTCCTGAGCTCTTCAGCATCAATAGGACATTTGACCGCTTTCAGAAATTTCAATAGAACATCGTAATTTTGAAAAAAACACTGTCCGTGGAATAGCTCCAAAATCATGTGCACACACACACACATGCCTCAACACACACACATATGTAGTATTTTCACCCAACATTTTTGAATACATTGTTTTATTCATTTAGTTTCAAATAGGACACACACAAAAAGAAACAAACAACTAAAAAGAAACAAAAACGTTCAGCACTCTTTTTTTGATTGTCTCACAAACTGCAAGATTTGACTAGAAAATGAAATACTGAGAGAAAAAAAAGTAGTCACTTTCAACACAGATTCGACAAAGCGAGTATGGTCTCTTTGATGTCAAGGTCTTACCAACCAAACAGGGTTGGCCATGAATAGTTAAAAGACCGTTTCTGCAAATTTCCTGCTGTGCCGACACCATGTCCTGTACAATTGACAACTCTTCTCTTTTTGTAGTTGTGTCAGTTTCAGCGGCGACATTGTCATTGGCCCTGTCATTTTCAAGAATGACGCTCGGCGTGGTTTCACCTGATTTTGACCCAAACGTAGCACAGGATGCCGTTAAAAGACAAAGGTGTTCAGCTTTTGTCGATCTTTGGGAGTCCTAAGTTTTATTTCAGTGTCATAATTCAATGCGCTTCTTCAAAATGTCTCGAACTGAAACCAAAAGCAGACGTAAGACTTGTAATCAGTCGGAGTTGTCTCCCATACTCCTTACTTTAGTGTGCTGCAGAAGGGTGTACCCAAACGGCTCATGTCACAAATGGTACGGAATTCCCGAAAAAGCAAATCCGCACTGCACAACTTAAGTGCACCTGTACGCGAGAGTGCTCGGTCGCGTTTTTAAAATGTGTGTATCTTGAAAGGAAAATATCGCGCTGTCCGAAGGAATGGAGTTCGGACAATGACAGCGCTCAGTTCAAAACGATAGGACATCTGACCGCCATGCGGCTATGTGAATCGAACATTTGAACCTTTCAATCAGTCTATGTCCGATGTCCGACGCCTAACGACATCCCTGTCATTATGGAAACTACCATATCTGCTTCACAAAACACTAACACCCAGACATATGAAATGTGAACTCACTGAAATCCAGAACATGCAGATCAGCGTGATCGATGAGCTCGGAGGCGGCCATTCTCTCCTGTCTGTTGCGGTAAGTCCTTTGATTGGGCGGGGGCTCTCGAGGGCTGGTGCCGCCGAACAGGTAGACCTTTGACTCCACTACACAGCAGCACTGCCGCCGTCGCGCGCTCGGGCCTTTCCCCACCGGCAACACCATCGACCATTTTCGGGTTTCTGAGAGAGGAGGGAGAGGGATGTCATGATGTACAAAGAAAGGAAAAGGCATTGCCATGGACACACCTGCTTGCACAGCATGTATTCTGTTGTCTTTAAAAAATCTTGTGTTCTATGTAGAATGTTCCACTTCAAATCATCCTCCTCCTTCCCCCTTTCCCCTGTTCCCAAATGAGCCATGCTGGAAAAATGCTTGAGCATTCACTTTACAACAATGACACTATTTATCTCTTGTCTGTCTGTGTCACCGTCGCGATATAACCTTCGTGGTTGAAAACGACGTTAAACAACAAATAAAGAAAGAAATGTCTGTGTCAACAATGACACTATTTATCTCTTGTCTGTCTGTGTTTAAGTCAAAACATTATGGCAGTGACCAACTAATACATGAACGAAATGTGTGCACAAGGACAGATTACTTCCCTTGCTCAGGAATTCAAGGAATAACCATTCTGAAAGCCTCTCTCATGAATCTTCTCCTTGTGTGGGACAGGTACAGTGGAGTCCAGCTATAACGAACCTGGGTATAACGAAATCCCTCTTTTAACAAACTGCCATTGATTTCCTGGCAGACAGCCTTCTATTTCTTACTTGTTACTTTCCGGCTACATCGAACCTTTTGAACTCATTTGCATAACAAACCCCTCTTTTCACAAACACGTTTTCATCGCCCCAGAGCCGTTTTGTCTCTAAAAGTCACAAGGCTACAACGAACTGATGTCAATAATTGTCTTCAAAGACAAAAATACACAAAAAAACACAAACACCAGTGCACATCGCGTGATGAGCGAACTCTGAACAAACTAACAGCGGGAGGTGCACGGAACAGATCGAACCAAAACCGAAAGTTGTGGTGACGTCATGACATTTTGCGATGTACGTCAGCGAAGCTCATGCACATGTGGTCTGTCTTGCTAAAAACAATGGCTGACGAACATGGTTTCGAAATCTGGAACTGTTTTTTTTATTTTCTCCGATCCGTGACCGAGTGACGCGATATAGAACCACGCGTTCGTTTGAATCAATACTCTCCTCAGGCAGTGAAGTCTCCTAAATTGCTCAACACTGTGGACAGTCCGGAGTGCAGTTATGTCCCGTGAATGAGCGAGTCAAAGTTTTATCGTGAAAACTGACGCTTTTCATGCACCTCCCGCTGTTAGTTTGCCTCTCTCTATGGATTATATTATGAAGCTGTTGAAAACATGCAGAGATTGTACTATCCAAGGAAAGATCGATGGGACGATCATTTGAAGGTGATTGGGAAAACTTGTCTTGAGGCCATTTAGGGTTGAAAACTCTACAGCGAATTACTGATATAACGAACTAAAATGTATCTCCCTTGAAATTCGTTGTACCCGGACTCCACTGTATTGGGAAATACATGATGAGATAAGGTGTTCTTCTGCATTCCTCAAGCCAGGCTAAAGTTTGTAGGTATACATATGCCCATTTTTTAATCTCCAAGCTTGAGCACCTTTTTACATTTAGTCAAGTTTTGACTAAATGTTTTAACGTAGAGGGGGGAATCAAGACGAGGGTCGTGGTGTATGTGCGTGCGTGTGTGCGTGTGTGTGTCTGTCTGTGTGTGTGTGTAGAGCGATTCAGACTAAACTACTGGACCGATCTTTATGAAATTTGACATGAGAGTTCCTGGGTATGAAATCCCCGAACGTTTTTTTCATTTTTTTGATAAATGTCTTTGATGACGTCATATCCGGCTTTTCGTGAAAGTTGAGGCGGCACTGTCACGCCCTCATTTTTCAACCAAATTGGTTGAAATTTTGGTCAAGTAATCTTCGACGAAGCCCGGACTTCGGTATTGCATTTCAGCTTGGTGGCTTAAAAATTAATTAATGACTTTGGTCATTAAAAATCTGAAAATTGTAAAAAAAAAATAAAAATTTATAAAACGATCCAAATATACGTTCATCTTATTCTCCATCATTTACTGATTCCAAAACCATATAAATATGTTATATTTGGATTAAAAACAAGCTCTGAAAATTAAATATATAAAAATTATTATCAAAATTAAATTGTTGAAATCAATTTAAAAACACTTTCATCTTATTCCTTGTCGGTTCCTGATTCCAAAAACATATAGATATGATATGTTTGGATTAAAAAACACGCTCAGAAAGTTAAAACAAAGAGAGGTACAGAAAAGCGTGCTATCCTTCTTAGCGCAACTACTACCCCGCTCTGCTTGTCAATTTCACTGCCTTTGCCATGAGCGGTGGACTGACGATGCTACGAGTATACGGTCTTGCTGAAAAATGGCATTGCGTTCAGTTTCATTCCGTGAGTTCGACAGCTACTTGACTAAATGTTGTATTTTCGCCTTACGCGACTTGTTCTTGTATGTGTGAGTCTGCCTGTGTCGCTCGACTCGCTGTGTCTGTCTGTGTGCCTGTCTGCTTACATATGTACATGTGTGTACATAATGGCCTTACCTGGATCATATGTGTATAGATCATGAAAGTGGTGGTCCAGCAAGCCATTGTAGCCGCCAAAGACATACAAACAACCGTTGTATTCAACTGAAATGGAAAAAAAGACACACAAACAGGTCAACAATCTCATTATTTCCATACAAAAGATTATCAAAAACCAAAACATTCATTTATATATTCAGTGAAAACACACATCTGAGTGGGTGGGGGTGAACAGATTTAGTCAAACACCTCATTATTTATTGCTCATCCACTTTAAAGGCCAGTATGTTAAAGTTCTTGTGAATGGTTGGGTCTGTCCTGAATTAAACGTTCAAATAATTTAACCTTTCTTAGCTTTTTTAGTCTTGATTTTGAACGTTAGCAATCTATCTGTTTGGGATTTCTCTGCCTCATCTAACAATAGTAACAACAATGTAACAATACACAAAAAATCCAACACTCACACGTTGAATGACTTCTTCGTCCAGTAGGCTTCACCCCGGGTGGAGAGGGTAGCGTAGACCAAGAGTTGGTGTCTGTGTCGTACACATGCATTTTGTTGCAGTAAATTTCTCTGTTGGTGAACATCTCTCCCCCTTCATCGCTCCGGCCTCCAAACACGTACATTTTGCTGCCGATGGCTGTAGCTGTGTGGAAGTCACGCCATTTTGCTGGTGTCCCTTTCTGTAAAAACACACACACTTTATATCATGCAATGAGAATTTGCACACCATCTTTGCAAAAACACACACACTTTACATCATGCAGAGAGAATTTGCACACCATCTTTTTGTAAATTTATAAACAAATAATCTTTGGGTGCTCTTCCTTTCAGTTTCTACAAGACCACATAAGCTTTGCTTGAAGTGAAAGTGTGCACACTGCTGAGCTAGCTGCAGTGAAAAAATACCCTGGGGACCAAAATTGTGCCATTTCATGATAGCAATAAATGTACTTTTGCAAAAACAATAAATGTTGACAAAGGGACAATAGAAGTGTTCTGTATTTGGCTGTGGACTGTCATCAGATAGATCTCACACTGCAAGTACCACTGTGTGGTCTATCATTAGACAGTCAGTCAAAAAGACAGAAAGGGGGTGAGAGAAAGAGAGAGCGAGAGAGAGAAAAAGAGAAAGAAAAAAGGAGAGAGAGAGAGGAAGAGAGAGAGAGAGGGAGAGGGAGAGGGGGAGAGAAAGAGGGAGAGGGGGAGAGAAAGAGAGAGAGGGAGAGAGAGACCGCGGAGAGAGCGTGAGAGAAAACAGGCAAGATTAAAGATACTGTCTGACTCTGATACAGAAGAAGTCATGTACAATTTCTGATGAAGAGAAACGCAATCAGAAACATAAAAGTAATTGACTTGCATTTGTACTCACAGTTTTGACATACTCCCAGCAGAAATTTGTGAAGTCCAAGGTAAAGATTCTATCTGAGAACAGGTCAGACTGAAAAACAGAAATCATGACCACATTACTTTACCAACAAATTATCAGGAAAACACTTGAAGCAAAGGTTAGCATAAAGTCAACAGCAAATCTTTGAATAATCATTTTTCATTCATTCTCTGTTTTCTTTTTTTTTAATGTACTAGCAAAATTAATGCCAGTCTGCACAAGACCTGCAAAAAATATCCTTCTTAAATCCTGTTACACATGTATTTTTCCAGTTAAAAACAAACTTCCTTGTTGCATTTGACGTAACTGCCTTCATTATACTATGTCTCATGGACTGTATGTCTGACAAGATGTGTCTGAAGTTTGTAACCGGACAATAGCCTATAAATTGTACAAGCCCAGATGTCGAGAAGAAAATGAGTTTTGAGAGCGAGTAATTTGACATTGACAACTGTCTTTCCACAAGATTCAAAAGGGTTCAGTTCTTAATCCTCAGTAAATGTGATGTATTTTATGTCTGTAACAGCCCATCACTGAATGGCAATTTTCCTTGTTTTTATAAGGACAGTAAAATGTTGAGTCTTGAGTCTAAGGGGGAGTAGTTGACTTTCCACTTACCACTTCTTCATATCCACCAAAAATAAACATTTTCTGGTCCAGTACACACGCGGAATGTCCGTCCCTGGCAGGAGGAGGTTCACCGTTGATTGGTGGTCGTGACCAGGTGTAGGACTCTGCTCAATTAAAGCAGAAATGTTTCTTTAAAAGCCACAAAGTTCAAGAACTCATTGGTCCACAATTAAAATAGCAATCCACAAGCCACAAAGTTCAAGCCCAGGTTTCTGCACAATTAAAGCAGCAGTTTTATTTTACTTGCCACAAAGTTCAAGCGCTCGTTTGTGCACAATAAAGGCAGCTATTTTAATTTAGATGCTACAAAGTTTAAGCGTATATTCATGATCAACTAAAACTGCTGCTTCTTTCCTAATCCTTTCCTTTCAAAACTCTGACTGCTAGCTGTCATTCTAATTATTGGATACTTGAAGTGAAAGCTATTCGCCTGTGTGATATCCAAGCTCCAAGTTTTTGAATGCATCAATGACAACAGCAACCTTGGTGTATTCAATGCACAGTAAACTGGTAACACATGAACATATAGCCCCACAAATCAGAGCAGAACTGCAGTTTACCTGTATCAAAGCAGAAGAGAATGCCACAAGCCCCGTCTGTGTCGTTGCGGCCTCCCCAGATATAAGCACAGTCGTTGTAGTTGACTGCGGTGTGGCCGTAACGCTGATAGGGAACGTTTGCTTCCTCTTCTTGACCCACTGCTGGTAGCAGGCGCCATCGTAAAGAAACTGCACAAGAGAAAGATCACAAAGTGATGCAATGAGTTCTTACTGGCAAGCCTAAGATCTCATTTGAAAGGGTCACATAACAAATAAAAAACGCTCGCGCTGGACCCGAGTACTCTTCAGACTGGCTCGCTCAATAAATATAAATGTTTGGAATGTCTGTGGTGTGAATGTTGGTTTCTGACCAGAAATGCAGATCTATCTCTGGCCGATTCATAGATTCAACCTACAAACTGCGACCTCATCTGTGATCAGATGGCCAAGCAATGCGTGAAATCTTTTATTCTAAAGCCTTATGGCTCGTTTCGACAAGCATTAAACGGATGAAATTAACCACATGCAGTTTATTCTTCAGAAAAATGCACACAAAAAGTGGGTTGGGTTCGGTGATTTGTACATAAACGTCTTCCTCGCGATAGATTCGCTTATTATTTTGTCTTATGAAGCCGTCATCAACACGAACACAATGATTGCAGAAGCAAACTCTGTACCTACACGACCGAGACACAAGACTGATTATTTCACAGCTGCAATGAGAATAGAGAACAAAGACGTTTTGGGTAAGCTTACTCACGTCAGGTCTTCACTGACAAGCTAGGAACAGACGGAAAATTCCGAACAAAAGTAAATGACGTCAAAGTCTCTTTCGCTTTACGTGTAACTTTGTCATGACGTATTTTTGTGTGACGCGTTCGGCTGTTCTATCAGGTCAATGGCTGCGTGTTGCCCCGCCGCCGCCGGTGTGAACTCCTCCTACGGCCAAGTCGTTTTTGTGGTTTATTTCGCATTTAGGTCCCAGGTAACATTATGAAGTTTTAATACGATCAATCGGACCTATTATCAAGTTAGTGTATCAACTTTTGAACGAACTGCGCCCAGTAGTTTCCCAGCAATAAGCTGTTAAGTGGAGAAAGACAGACAGACACACAATTAAAATCTGCTGAGCCCTAGTAGTACTAGCGTACTCGGGGATAAAGTTATCTTTTCTTCAGGTCTGTCAGGTACAATTTATGTCAGGTTGCCAAAAAAATTCCAAGCCACCCCTCACTGAGTTCTTAAAGTTTTGCCCTGAATGTTCAATAAAAAAGACTTTGCAAACTCTTCGCAAAGACGACTTTGGGCTCAAATAAGGATAGCCTTCACAACATGATCATCATATTTTGTATCACCCCAACTTCTCATCTTACTCACAGTGTGCTCTTCTAAATAACATCTAGACTACACTCAAAGTAATTTTTTTTTTTCCGTCTTGACACCTGTTCCTTGTCCCGTCGTGCTCTCACACCGCCCCGTCTCTGCATTCACTGCTCAATCCACATCTGAATTTCGTTCCGCTGCCAGACTTGTCAATTTTACATATACGCTCAAGGGGGGGGGGGGGGGGGGGGATGTCGGGTCGCTGCGGTAGGCTACCCTCGGAAGATGACACTGCACTTCTGATGAGTCACTTTAACGGTGTTCAGTGGTGGGTCTGTCCCGAGCTAACGGACGCAGCCCACTACCTACTATGCCCCCTACTAACGACATTGACTGTTTAGGTCGCGGAGCCAGACTGAGTGAGCGTCCCTTCAAGAGAGCACGTCCCTCCGTCGACCTCCCAGAACGTCACACGTTGAAGACTGACAGCAGAACTACTATTCAGGGAAGGATCGAACAGAACACTGAGACCAAGGTCATCATGAGAGCTCCGGGCATGAAGGGCCACAAGAGCAAGGACAATTTATAATTTTGGATGATTAATGAGATGAGGATGATTATAATGATGATCAGGCATGAAAACTGAAAGAAAAAAAAATACTGAAAAAAAAATTCGAAGGCGCGTAGCGCCAAGATTTGCAGGCGCGTAGCGCCAAGTTTCGCAGGGGCGTGCGCCAAGTTTCGCAGGCGCGAAGCGCCAAGACTTGTAGGGGGGTCCGGGGGCATGCTCCCCCGGAAATTTTTTTTTTCAAGGGTGCAATTTGGTGCAATCTGGGGCTATCTGAGCCTTAAAATTGGATTCAAACATGGCCCCAAAACTATTTTACTATAACTATGACTAGGGAAAAAAAAAAAAAAAAAAAAAAAAAAAAATGTAAAAAAAAAAAAAAAAAAAAGGAAAAATACGGAAATTAAAAAAAAATACGGTTTATTTTTTTCAAAAATACGGAAAATACGGAAAATACGGAGAATTTTCATGCCTGGATGATGCTTTGGATTTCCAATTCGGTTTGAGACTACATGACAGGGCTGCACTCTACGCTTACTGTCATAATATATCCTGGCGTCAACCAGGCCGGAGAACTGCTGCACCTGCGGTGTTGGTCAGGTAAACACCCTCAAAGTCGCATTCGTTAAGTGAATGACACTCGGCTGTGTGATCCCAGCCTTCCCATAGCACTTCCACTCTGGGTAGGTCTCCGTAGTAGTAGGAGCCGGCCGTAGCCACTCAAAGTAATTTGCCTTTCTTTGAATTTATGTGTAATTTCCGAACAGCAATTTTCCTGTGCACTGGCACTGATCCCAGTATAGACTGATATATGCACCTATAAAGTGTAAGACTTACCTGTGTTCAAGACATGTACGTCAATGGGCTTGGTATGTTCATAGTCCTCCCCAGTGCAGTAACCACCAAAGGAGAAAATTTTATGCCCGGCGGATATTGCTGCATGGTTTACACGGCGAGGGCCACCTTCTAACTGAACAGTCCAACGAGGCATCGTTCATTTGCATAAACACCCACAGGTGTATTAGTCTTGCTGGTGAGGAATGGTGCTGTGCTGTTTTTCACATTCAAATTTCTCTCCAGTCTCAAGGCTTGGGAGTCTGTAGTCTTCCTAGACACCCGTACCCAGATGTTGAATTTGCGGCATCGGTTGAACACTGGTGAACTACTGGACAGTCCTTGGAGAAATTCTGGTGAGCGACGTATGCACTGAAAAAGAAAGAGCAAACATGTATGACTATGAGCCGTTTGTAAACAAAACACACTCACTGCACAATTTTGTGTAAACTTTGCAGTATTCAGGTGTCATTCTCATTTTTGCCGTATTACTGTGCAAAATGGGTCTTGATTTGTGTCAAACTACATAAATTACAGGCAGCACGACCCCTGAAAACAGTAGAAAGGATGAAAGAAGTCAGCTTCTGTGGTCAGCAAGTTAATTGTCCTAGGCCTTCCTTTTATTTCATCCAAAATGTCCTTTAACTCATTGTCTCCCAGGTACGGATATATCCGAACCCACTGATATGGCTCTATCTGACCAGGTTCGGATATATCCACTCAGACTGTAAGCTTCAGTCGCTTCCTGTACCGTCCATCCAATGCCTGCATTCCAGCGTGTTGATACACAGTCACTACACAGTTACTACAATTCTGAGTGACCTGCTGCAGCACAGCTGGTCTCGGCTAAAAAAAAACCTGGTCAACATTGGTAGGGTAGAAAGTGTTGTGCACATGACTACAAATTGAAAATGCTTTTTTTTTTAGTACATGTATTACCAGTATTGTCAGCGTGTGGACAATAAATAACCTTTTGTCTTATGTTTTAATATTCATGAATTTATTCATCCATGTCACATGTGCCAGTGCATGTGCTCAACCACTTTGGTCAATATAACACGGTAATTAATATAAAACGCCAACCATGATCTCTTGATGTGCGTTGTTGTCACAGGCATGAGAAATTATACTTTAATTCTATATATTAAATTATATCTAGAGAGTAAAAGTGTGTGAATTACATGTATGTATCTCTGTTGAAGTACCCACAAAACTCTTGGTTTTGAGAAGCAATATTATAATGCTCAAAGAATTCTTACAAACATCCAAAACTTACCCAGACTAACAATGTCATGTGGATAAATACCAAAATGACTACATGTATTATCAACAAAAACCCAGCTGCTTTATAAGTGTGAATGTGCATTATGCTCTGCAAACGAGCTAATAGCTTTTCAGGCTGACACACCCACCTGGTCAGATTCGATTTCAACTCTGACATTAGCTAATAACACTAACAGAAAATATCACCAGTGGGTGCAGCCATGCCCATCTCCAGTACCTACCCTACAAAAATGTCCAGGAATATTACGCAAGACTCCATACAATTACAAATCCTTCACAGAGGATTCATTCTTGATCATAATCCAAAATTTTGTTAGTAAATTTTGATTTGATTAATATACTTACCCGACTCACATAGCATTAACTTCAGTTTAAGTGCTAAGACGCTGAACTACGCTTCACCCCAAAGGGGCAGTAATTAAACCCCCTAAAAAAGAACGGCCTTGACCTATAACCCACTGTTAGACAAGAGTCAAGGTCATACCGTCACGTGACCTATCACGCGTGACTCCACCGCCGCCATGTTGTGAAAGCTCACTCCCACTGAAGTGATCTGTTCATTTTTAGGGAAACCCTAAGCGGGGTAGGCAGGAGGGTATTAACGATGTGAGTCAGGTAAGTATATTAATCAAATCAAAATTTACTATTAAAATTTTGGATTAAATTACATATCTTAACCCGACTAACATATAGCAGATTGCTAATGTAGGTGACGGGTAACTTACTCTATGATTTGAAAAGAACCTGCCCTGCGGCCACCATAGCCGGTAAGGAGCTGGTCCCATCTTGTCGCGTACTTGCAATGTCGCGCAAATAAAAGTTTATGAAAACGTCTTCAGACGTCCAATAAGCTGAATCAAGCACTTCAGACAGTCTCCCTGACTTGAGTACGGCCAAAGATGAGGCCCAGGCTCTCGCCTCATGAGTCCGTGCAGACAACAGAGGGAGAACAGACTGCCCCCCTCCCCCTTTTTTCCTTATGCCACCAGTCATATGCTTGTCTAATGAGTGTAGACATCCACCTAGCTAAGGTAACCCGTGACAGGTCTCTGCTCCGGGCTGTATTGAGTGAGATGAAAAGGAGTTTTTGCTCTTGAGCTCTTTAAACGGAGCAGTCCTAGACAAATAGCTGCTGAGTGTTCTAACTGGACAATTTGCCATGTCAGGGTCTCCTGATGCTAGGATGGTAGATAAAGACGGAATCCTGATTAAGGGAGAAGGATGGTGAGGCTTTTGATTTTTTGCCAAGAAATCAGGCCTAAAACGAAGTGTAATAGAACCGTCGCTTTCGATCGAGGTATCTTTGGGAAGGCCCGAGAGAGCGTGTACCTCACTGCTCCTTCCAGCTGTGGCAAGTAAAGTGAGCAGCAGAGCCTTACGTGTCAGATTATGAAGACAGTTTTTGACATTGTTCCAAAATGCTGACATCAGTGAAAAAAAAATGTACCTGATCCTGACAACGGAACTAATCAGGCTTACAGCTGCTCAAAATTAAAAACCATGCGTATGTGTCAAAATTCTGATGACAAAGAACTAAGCTTTTATTGCAAATGCAATTCATTTTGATAACAGCTCATACAGTAATCAAATCTCATTCATAAACTAGCACAAAGCCGGAAAATCAATACTGATCACACCAAAATGATACGAAAGATCACTATCACGAGAGATCACTATCACCACTCAGGGTGGGCGGGAGTTTAAAAACATCCGACAGCGATTGACCCCGAGAATCGACTTTGCTGACATTTTGCTAATATTTTGTCTGCAATAATTTCAGAATATGCTGAAACAAGTGTGACAAAAAGAAAGAAATAAATCGGACAGACTTCCTGTAACAGAATTTTGAAAATGATGACATGACAAGATTCAGATAAACGAGGGTTGGGTAGTTGAATGGGGTTTCTGCCCGATCAGTTACAACGACATGGACTGGGTGGCCGAGTGGTAACGCACTTGCGCTCGGAAGCGAGAGGCTGCTGAAATCCTCACAGTGTACAACACAACTTCGGCGGCACGCAAACTGGTTTACAGCCACGGTCTTTCATATATATATATATATATATATACAGTGTTGTTGCCAGGCCTCGGTCTTCGGTCTCTGACGCATTCCTTTCTGATTTGACGCACTGGACCTAGCCTTGTCCGGTCGATGGACCGATAGTTTTTACGTTTTGGTGGTCAACTGACTGATACATATTCGTACAAGGCGGACAAGGTCTGCAATGAATGGAATGGGAGTTGCAAAGTTGGAAAACAAACCCCGATCGAAATGCTCATGTTTGCTACGAGTGAAAATGCACTCGGTGCCGAGTCCGTGTTTGTCGGCATTGACACTCGAGGCTGCGTTTACGGAAATACCCGAACCAGCCGGTGTACCTATTACCGAAAACAGCGGAAAGCTCATCAATATAATACTACGGCATGGTAATGCGAAGACTGGACCTATTGTTTTTTTAAAGCCAGGACATTTCGACCTATTGTTTTTTTGGGGGGAGGTCCAAATGACCTATTGCCTTCTTAGGCTGGCAACAACACTGCATATATATATTTAATTTAGCTCATAGTCATAATTATTAACAGCTATTGTGTTTTCAGCATAGCAATAGGGTCTGATATTTAGACGAGACAAGTATAATGCCGACGAGTCGAAGACGAGTCGCACTATACTTGTTTGAGTCTAAATATCGGACCACTAAATGTTTCAGACCGGTAACTTTATTTCAACATTGCACTATACAATGGACGTTCTATGTGACAGGAGATTGCTGATTTTGTGTTAAACATTGGAAAGATCGTCTGCTAGAATCAGAGATAGGTCGCTTCAGAATGCAGCTTCTTGAACTTTGCAAGGTTTGTTGCCTGTTAAAGAACTGGATTTTACATGTAATGTATGTCATGTACAGTAAGCAACAAAAAACACACACACAAAGCAAATGGCATCGTCTGTCGACTAGTCACAGAAACAAACCTGGCGAGGTATGCGTGTACTTTATACATGCATGGGTGCAACCTGGAAAATTCCAACAACCGGCAAAAGTTGGGGTCCAGCTTTTTTACTATTTAAAATGCAAAAAAAAAAATCTCCTGGAACAAAAACATCGGCAGCCGATGAAACCAAAAACCGGCTGCCGGCATGTAGCCGGCAGAGTTGCACCCATGTACACGTGGAAGAAACCAGGACCATGCGTCTTTGTTATTGCCGATATCGTTTGGATATCGGCTAAAAATTACCAACTTCCGTAGAGTTATCCTTTGATGATCGCAATAGGGATGTGTGAGACCATCCAATCACAGCCCCCGAATTCCCCCAGTGTCTATCAGAATAGCTATATAACTTTATTTTGTCTCACTATCAGAAAAATTCATTTGCGTCGCTTTTTCTTTTGTTTTTTAAGTGTGTTTTTTGGTGGGGGTGGGGGGGGGGGGGGGTGTTAGGTGAATACGTTTGTTGTGATGGTAATGTTGTCGAGAGTGGGGAATAGTGCACCTTTTAATCTCAGGGGCTACAGCGACCCGCCACGTACGTTTGGTGATAACGACTGGAACTGTTGTGACAGTATCTTCGACTTTGAGGTACTGTAACTGTGTAGACATTCGATCATTTAATTGAAATCAACACGCTTAAATCACCTGCATTTGTTGCACCCTGTCTAAGCGAAGTAACTTCGGACACCAAAATGGAAGTAGCAATTTCCACAGCCTCGGAGATACTGAAAATATTGCAAGATCAGCTGTGGCAGTCGAACAGTTAGTACATAACCTGACAAAATAGCGGAGACACACCAATCTACAAAACACTGAGAAACATCACATTGAATTTAACAACCTCAGCCAAACACAGTCTCTAATGCGTGCAAAGCGACACGATAATGTGAACAAATCCATAATACAGACCCAAAATTCCTCCGTAAAACTCCTGCCAACTTCTCTGTTTACACCTCCATGTTGACTCAGCAGCGCCACCTGTTAGTCTCTAACCGGAAGTTGACATTTCACTATGTGCATAGTAATAACCCTCTTATTCTTATTTTTACTTTATTTTTATTTTATTTTGTTATTTCAAACTGACCTCTCTTCGCCCCACCATGCAACAATAATGGTCATTCATGACCGTGCCGTGGTTGCAAAACAGAAGAAGAAGACCGAAGGTGCAGTTGCACCTCTTGGTGCATGTGCACGCGATTGCTAACAGTTCATGCATACCTTCCGAGCAGTCAGCTGTTCAGAGTTACCTGAAACTGTTCATCATCACTGCGTGGACTGATTACGCTACTTATTGTCCTACTTGTGCCGAAGTTATGGAGGATTTCAAGATTCTCGTCATTCAGACAGGAGGTAGGTAGTAAAAACTGAGCAAGTGAAACCGACAAGACGGTGAGCAAGTGAAACTGACTGACTGCCGGACATGTGCGTTCGGCCGGCCGGGCAGCCTTGACTGACTGGCACCTTGGCCGTAGTGTTGCGTGACCGATATAGGCCATACCCAATTGATCAGTGATGCTGTCCGACGGGCGTTGCAGACCGATTCGGCCAGAAATAACAGCCTCGCTGTCCCAAAGGTCTGCCGGTGAAACAGGTCCTCTAGTTCGTTCATACTGACTGAAGAGCAGCTGTAAGTCTATAGATCTTCAAATCAGGGTTTTTTTCAGTCAGTTTCGAGAAGAAAAACTTGAGGAGGCTCAGTGATGAGACTATTAGAACAAAAATAAGACTGAGAAGGAATGAGCCTGACAGCACCGGACGCCGCGGGTAATATGATTAACTTCAGTGTCAAAAAATTATACAAACCCAAACAAACACGCCGATTTATCGCCGAACCGCTGTTCAAATCAGTTCGGAGGCAAAGGCAGGTTATCACTTCATAGGCGTTTAAACAAAAAAATGAGCCACGCCGTGTGGAACTTCTTTCAATTAAGTGTAGCCTTTATCGGTCTCGCTGTCTGAGTGGCTTAAATTAGTAGGATAAATCTTACAACCAGCCACAGTATAGACCGGATGTATAAAACACCGGATGTATGAAAGTCTGGATGTATGAAAGGGGTAGGCAGGGTCCCGGCAGAAGCTACTCTTTGTTATTACTTAGAATTTTCCGGTTGTATGAAAATCGGATGTATGAAAGTCCGGTTGTATGAAAGCAAATCTCTGGTCCCGAGCAGCACAAATCCGTTGTTGCAAGACCGGTTGTAAGAAAACGAAAGTAGACCCAAGTCACCAAAGTGTGGTAAGAGTAATTTCCCTTCACCCCTTTTCCCGATAAATGGGGTAGACAGGTCCGAGGAGAATATACGAATACGAATACGAATACTTTATTATCTCATACAGAGAAATTTCAGTGTGGTGCACATTAAAAGACAAAACAAATAATAAGACAACAGATAAAAATACCATACGAAGCATACTACACTCGCGCACGCATATGTACACTAACAGGAACAGTAACATGATTCCAAATAGGTAAATTGCCGTCAGCTTTAGCTAAAAGTTTACCGCTAAAAACTATCATTATCACAGGACTAGATATGTCATTGAACAATATTTATCACAGGACTAGTCATTCGAGGGTTATCACACTCAGCATAAGGGTGCACATCAAAGAATATAAAAAATATTCATCACAGAAATCAGTGCATATGTTCACCGGCACACATACTAGTTTTAATTAACTTAGGTATTTAAAAAGCCAATTGACTTTGGAATAAAACTGTTCTTAGTTCTGAGCGTGCGGAATCTGGGAGTGCGGAGGCGACGTCCTGAGGGCAGGACCTCAAAGTGGTGAGCGAGCACATGACTACTATCCTGGATGATGCAGCGGGCCTTTCGCACCACACGTCGTTCATACAGCACAGTCAGTCCTTCCTGTCTCACCCCCACAATCTTACCACATGTGTTCACCACCCGCCCAAGCACATTCTTACTCTTCACACACAGACCTCCATACCAGCAGATGAAAGAGAAAGTGAGAATGGATTCAATGAATGAAGTATAGAATGTTTGGAGGATGCGGCTGTTGATGTTCAGACTTCTGAGCTTTTGTAAGCAGTAGATTCTTGACTGACACTTCTTGTGGATAGCTTTAGTGTTTGAGGAGAAATTTAGTTTGTTGTCAATGACTGTACCGAGATATTTGTATTCAGTCACTCGCTCAACTTTCACACCATCTATGTACAAATCTGAAACTGT
>NC_090261.1:33698790-33718790 GCF_037325665.1 Littorina saxatilis
AATGGCTGACAATCATGTTGATAAGCGTGAGTGTAGCATCTTCGACGCCTCTCTTTGCCCTATATGCGAACTGAAGGGGGTCCATGCGATCTGCCACAGACTCAGTGAGCTTGTTACAAACAAGCCTCTCCATACATTTCGCTACAACAGAAGTCAGTGCCACAGGGCGAAAATCAATAAGTTCTTTTGCGTTTGGTTTCTTGGGTACAGGTGTTATAGTGGAAGTTTTCCAGGAACGAGGCATAAAATGTACATCGAGAAAGAGCTGAAACAGCTGAGTAAAAACTGAACCAAGCTGATCAGCACACACTTTCAAAACACGTCCGCCTAAACCATCTGGGCCTGGTGCCTTACTTGCATTAATACGTGAAAAACATTTTATGACATCCTTTTCCTCAAACTGAACTGGACATGGTGCTAGAGAATCACATAACTTATCAGATTCTTCCTTATAACTGTTGACATCGAATCGGGAATAAAAGCTGTTCAAATCGTTAGCAAAAACAAGAGGGTCATCAATCACAGGTCTGTTCTGACGTTGGTCCCTCCCCATCATCGTATTCAAACCCTTCCAGGCAGCACTGGCGTTCCCCACAAACAGACATCTTTCAACTTTATCTTTGTACTGCAATTTAGCTAGTTTGACCTTTCTCTGAAACTCTTTATTAAACTCTTTAACTTTAGAACTGTCCCCATTCAAAAAGGCCATCTTCTTCTCGTTCAATACAGCTTTAAGATCCTTTGTAATCCACGGTTTATTGTTTGGATATATGGTGACAGTTTTGGTCTCGATCACAGTTTCTTCACAGAACTGAATGTACCCTGTTAAAGTGTCGGCAAGCTCTTCGTTGTTCCCATTGCTGTCAAAGAACATTTGCCAGTCTGTACTCTCAAAACAGCCTTTCAGCTCCTCTGAATTTTCGTGGCTCCACACCTTTTTACACACAGTTTTTGGTTGATCTCGTTTCAGTTTCTGTTTATATTTAGGGACAAGGTGTATGACGTTATGGTCCGATCGCCCGAGTGGTGGCCTACACAGTGAGACAAAGGCATCAGGAATGTATTCTGTTGTCTTTAAAAAATCTTGTGTTCTATGTAGAATGTTCCACTTCAAATGATCCTCCTCCTTCCCCCTTTCCCCTGTTCCCAAATGAGCCATGCTGGAAAAATGCTTGAGCATTCACTTTACAACAATGACACTATTTATCTCTTGTCTGTCTGTGTCACCATCGCGATATAACCTTCGTGGTTGAAAACGACGTTAAACACCAAATAAAGAAAGAAATGTCTGTGTCAACAATGACACTATTTATCTCTTGTCTGTCTGTGTTTAAGTCAAAACATTATGGCAGTGACCAACTAATACATGAACGAAATGTGTGCACAAGGACAGATTACTTCCCTTGCTCACGAATTCAAGGAATAACCATTCTGAAAGCCTCTCTCATGAATCTTCTCCTTGTGTGGGACAGGTACAGTGGAGTCCAGCTATAACGAACCTGGGTATAACGAAATCCCTCTTTTAACAAACTGCCATTGATTTCCCGGCAGACAGCCTTCTATTTCTTACTTGTTACTTTCCGGCTACATCGAACCTTTTGAACTCATTTGCATAACAAACCCCTCTTTTCACAAACACGTTTTCATCGCCCCAGAGCCGTTTGGTCTCTAAAAGTCACAAGGCTACAACGAACTGATGTCAATAATTGTCTTCAAAGACAAAAATACACAAAAATACACAAACACCAGTGCACATCGCGTGATGAGCGAACTCTGAACAAACTAACAGCGGGAGGTGCACGGAACAGATCGAACCAAAACCGAAAGTTGTGGTGACGTCATGACATTTTGCGATGTACGTCAGCGAAGCTCGTGCACATGTGGTCTGTCTTGCTAAAAACAATGGCTGACGAACATGGTTTCGAAATCTGGAACTGTTTTTTTTGTTTTCTCCGATCCGTGACCGAGTGACGCGATATAGAACCACGCGTTCGTTTGAATCAATACTCTCCTCAGGCAGTGAAGTCTCCTAAATTGCTCAACACTGTGGACAGTCCGGAGTGCAGTTATGTCCCGTGAATGAGCGAGTCAAAGTTTTATCATGAAAACTGACGCTTTTCATGCACCTCCCGCTGTTAGTTTGCCTCTCTCTATGGATTATATTATGAAGCTGTTGAAAACATGCAGAGATTGTACTATCCAAGGAAAGATCGATGGGACGATCATTTGAAGGTGATTGGGAAAACTTGTCTTGAGGCCATTTAGGGTTGAAAACTCTACAGCGAATTACTGATATAACCAACTAAAACCCTTGAGATTCGTTGTACCCGGACTCCACTGTATTGGGAAATACATGATGGGATAAGGTGTTCTTCTGCATTCGTCAAGCCAGGCTAAAGTTTGTAGGTATACATATGCCCATTTTTTAATCTCCAAGCTTGAGCACCTTTTTCTTGTATGTGTGAGTCTGTCTGTGTCGCTCGACTCGCTGTGTCTGTCTGTGTGCCTGTCTGCTTACATATGTACATGTGTGTACATAATGGCCTTACCTGGATCATATGTGTATAGATCATGAAAGTGGTGGTCCAGCAAGCCATTGTAGCCGCCAAAGACATACAAACAACCGTTGTATTCAACTGAAATGGAAAAAAAGACACACAAACAGGTCAACAATCTCATTATTTCCATACAAAAGATTATCAAAAACCAAAACATTCATTTATATATTCAGTGAAAACACACATCTGAGTGGGTGGGGGTGAACAGATTTAGTCAAACACCTCATTATTTATTGTTCATCCACTTTAAAGGCCAGTATGTTAAAGTTCTTGTGAATGTTTGGGTCTGTCCTGAATTAAACGTTCAAATAATTTAACCTTTCTTAGCTTTTTTAGTCTTGATTTTGAACGTTAGCAATCTATCTGTTTGGGATTTCTCTGCCTCATCTAACAATAGTAACAACAATGTAACATTACACAAAAAATCCAACACTCACACGTTGAATGACTTCTTCGTCCAGTAGGCTTCACCCCGGGTGGAGAGGGTAGCGTAGACCAAGAGTTGGTGTCTGTGTCGTACACATGCATTTTGTTGCAGTAAATTTCTCTGTTGGTGAACATCTCTCCCCCTTCATCGCTCCGGCCTCCAAACACGTACATTTTGCTGCCGATGGCTGTAGCTGTGTGGAAGTCACGCCATTTTGCTGGTGTCCCTTTCTGTAAAAACACACACACTTTATATCATGCAATGAGAATTTGTACACCATCTGGCATCTTTGTAAAAACACACACACTTTACATCATGCAGAGAGAATTTGCACACCATCTTTTTGTAAATTTATAAACAAATAATCTTTGGGTGCTCTTCCTTTCAGTTTCTACAAGACCACATAAGCTTTGCTTGAAGTGAAAATATGCACACAGCTGAGCTAGCTGCAGTGAAAAAATACCCTGGGGACCAAAATTGTGCCATTTCATGATAGCAATAAATGTACTTTTGTAAAAACAATAAATGTTGACAAAGGGACAATAGAAGGTGTTCTGTATTTGGCTGTGGAAGTGTCATCAGATAGATCTCACACTGCAAGTACCACTATCATCAGACAGTCAGTCAAAAAGACAGAAAGGGAGTGAGAGAAAGAGAGAGCGAGAGAGAGAAAAAGAGAAAGAAAAGAGGAGAGAGAGAGAGGAAGAGAGAGAGAGGGAGAGGGAGAGAGAAAGAGAGAGAGAGAGAGAGACAGACCGCGGAGAGAGCGTGAGAGAAAACAGGCAAGATTAAAGATACTGTCTGACTCTGATACAGAAGAAGTCATGTACAATTTCTGATGAAGAGAAACGCAATCAGAAACATAAAAGTAATTGACTTGCATTTGTACTCACAGTTTTGACATACTCCCAGCAGAAATTTGTGAAGTCCAAGGTAAAGATTCTATCTGAGAACAGGTCAGACTGAAAAACAGAAATCATGACCACATTACTTTACCAACAAATTATCAGGAAAACACTTGAAGCAAAGGTTAGCATAAAGTCAACAGCAAATCTTTGAATAATCATTTTTCATTCATTCTCCGTTTTCTTTTTTTTTTTAATGTACTAGCAAAATTAATGCCAGTCTGCACAAGACCTGCAAAAAATATCCTTCTTAAATCCTGTTACACATGTATTTTTCCAATTAAAAACAAACTTCCTTGTTGCATTTGACGTAACTGCCTTCATTATACTATGTCTCATGGACTGTATGTCTGACAAGATGTGTCTGAAGTTTGTTACCGGACAATAGCCTATAAATTGTACAAGCCCAGATGTCGAGAAGAAAATGAGTTTAGAGAGTGAGTAATTTGACATTGACAACTGTCTTTCCACAAGATTCAAAAGGGTTCAGTTCTTAATCCTCAGTAAATGTGATGTATTTTATGTCTGTAACAGCCCATCACTGAATGGCAATTTTCCTTGTTTTTATAAGGACAGTAAAATGTTGAGTCTTGAGTCTAAGGGGGAGTAGTTGACTTCCCACTTACCACTTCTTCATATCCACCAAAAATAAACATTTTCTGGTCCAGTACACACGCGGAATGTCCGTCCCTGGCAGGAGGAGGTTCACCGTTGATTGGTGGTCGTGACCAGGTGTAGGACTCTGCTCAATTAAAGCAGAAATGTTTCTTTAAAAGCCACAAAGTTCAAGAACTCATTGGTCCACAATTAAAATAGCAATCCACAAGCCACAAAGTTCAAGCCCAGGTTTCTGCACAATTAAAGCAGCAGTTTTATTTTACTTGCCACAAAGTTCAAGCGCTCGTTTGTGCACAATAAAGGCAGCTATTTTAATTTAGATGCTACAAAGTGTAAGCGTATATTCATGATCAACTAAAACTGCTGCTTCTTTCCTAATCCTTTCCTTTCAAAACTGTGACTGCTAGCTGTCATTCTAATTATTGGATACTTGAAGTGAAAGCTATTCGCCTGTGTGATATCCAAGCTCCAAGTTTTTGAATGCATCAATGACAACAGCAACCTTGGTGTATTCAATGCACAGTAAACTGGTAACACATGAACATATAGCCCCACAAATCAGAGCAGAACTGCAGTTTACCTGTATCAAAGCAGAAGAGAATGCCACAAGCCCCGTCTGTGTCGTTGCGGCCTCCCCAGATATAAGCACAGTCGTTGTAGTTGACTGCGGTGTGGCCGTAACGCTGATAGGGAACGTTTGCTTCCTCTTCTTGACCCACTGCTGGTAGCAGGCGCCATCGTAAAGAAACTGCACAAGAGAAAGATCACAAAGTGATGCAATGAGTTCTTACTGGCAAGCCTAAGATCTCATTTGAAAGGGTCACATAACAAATAAAAAACGCTCGCGCTGGACCCGAGTACTCTTCAGACTGGCTCGCTCAATAAATATAAATGTTTGGAATGTCTGTGGTGTGAATGTTGGTTTCTGACCAGAAATGCAGATCTATCTCTGGGCGATTCATAGATTCAACCTACAAACTGCGACCTCATCTGTGATCAGATGGCCAAGCAATGCGTGAAATCTTTTATTTTTCTAAAGCCTTATGGCTCGTTTCGACAAGCATTAAACGGATGAAATTAACCACATGCAGTTTATTCTTCAGAAAAATGCACATAAAAAATGGGTTGGGTTCGGTGATTTGTACATAAACGTCTTCCTCGCGATAGATTCGCTTATTATTTTGTCTTATGAAGCCGTCATCAACACGAACACAATGATTGCAGAAGCAAACTCTGTACCTACACGACCGAGACACAAGACTGATTATTTCACAGCTGCAATGAGAATAGAGAACAAAGACGTTTTGGGTAAGCTTACTCATGTCAGGTCTTCACTGACAAGCTAGGAACAGACGGAAAAATCCGAACAAAAGTAAATGACGTCAAAGTCTCTTTCGCTTTGCGTGTAACTTTGTCATGACGTATTTTTGTGTGACGCGTTCGGCTGTTCTATCAGGTCAATGGATGCGTGTTGCCCCGCCGGTGTGAACTCCTCCTACGGCCAAGTCGTTTTTGTGGTTTATTTCGCATTTAGGTCCCAGGTAACATTATGAAGTTTTAATACGATCAATCGGACCTATTATCAAGTTAGTGTATCAACTTTTGAACAAACTGCCCCCAGTAGTTTCCCAGCAATAAGCTGTTAAGTCGAGACAGACAGACAGACAGACAATTAAAATCTGCTGAGCCCTAGTACTAGCGTACTCGGGGATAAAGTTATCTTTTCTTCAGGTCTGTCAGGTACAATTTATGTCAGGTTACCAAAAAAATTCCAAGCCACCCCTCACTGAGTTCATAACACTTTCGCGACGGGACACTGATAAATCAGTACCAGCGCTGACACGCCCATGGACGGGAAGCGCATTTTTCAGTACCAGCCATAGAGGGTACACGACTCGTGATTGCTTCCCGGTTTTTGAAGCTTGCAAATAAATTGAGTTGTTTCCCTTGATACACTTGGCGTCCCCTTCTGCCATTTGCAAATCCGCCTGATTTGTGTGCGTTTTTGAGGAAAAAAAATGAATCAAAGGCGAGCCTTGTCTCGGGAGGAGATTCTCCGGATGTTGGACCTAGAGGATCCCGTAGAGCATGATTCGGACGTATCGTTTTCGCCTCACGAAAGCGATACAAGCAGTGAAAGTGAGGAAGAAACAGTCCCGTTGTTGCTAGTACGAGTCGGCAAACTACACGTGGTTGGCGGTGATACTGCTAGACGAACATGTATCTCGGAATCGTGTAGGAGCTATGGGGGCGTGGCAGCACTGATAACAATGGATGGCTGGAGCCTTCAAATCCTTTTGGAATTGTTCATAGGTGTACAGTTGGTACTTTGTTGTGAAAATGTGACTTATATTCAATATGGATTACCTAGACATCATTTGGTGAGTGTTAGATCTACAGTTTTGTTTCATTTGAGTCAGGATGCTGTGAGTGAATGCGTGATTTGCTTGTTTTTTTCTTTGTACTGTCTCCTTATTTCTGTGTACAATGTTAACAATATTTCAGCTAATTCATAGGTTTTACACCTTGTTTGGTTATAACATTATTTATAATACTTTCTGTTAAAAAATAACTTTTAAAAAAAGCAGTCGAAAATAAAACACACCAAAAACCGTTAAAAAACACAAATTATCCCCCTTTCACCCCCCTTTGCTAAAACAAATCGCGTGACAAACTTATAAATAGCACGACTGAACTGGGCATCCATTTTTGAATTAGTACACAAAATTTGGTGGTGATTGGACTTAATTCAAGCTTGCTAGACAGATTTCTTTACAGTTACTGATTTTTGGGAAGTTTCTTGGTGGCAAGCTTGGGCAGGCAGGACGTAAACGCCGTGGCAGTGCTAGTCACAATAGTGTTAAAGTTTTACCCTGAATGTTCAATAAAAAAGACTTTGCAAACTCTTCGCAAAGACGACTTTGGGCTCAAATAAGGATAGCCTTCACAACATGATCATCATATTTTGTATCACCCCAACTTCTCATCTTACTCACAGTGTGCTCTTCTAAATAACATCTAGACTACACTCAAAGTAATTTTTTTTTCCTTCGTCTTAACACCTGTTCCTTGTCCCGTTGTGCTCTCACACCGCCCCGTCTCTGCATTCACTGCTCAATCCACATCTGAATTTCGTTCCGCTGCCAGACTTGTCAATTTTACATATACGCTCAAGGGGGGGGGGGGGGGGGGGGGGGGGGATGTCGGGTCGCTGCGGTAGGCTACCCTCGGAAGATGACACTGCACTTCTGATGAGTCACTTTAATGGTGTTCAGTGGTGGGTCTGTCCCGAGCTAACGGACGCAGCCCACTACCTACTATGCCCCCTACTAACGACATTGTTTAGGTCGCGGAGCCAGACTGAGTGAGCGTCCCCTCAAGAGAGCAGATCGCTACCACGTCCCTCCATCGACCTCCCAGAACGTCACACGTTGAAGACTGACAGCAGAACTACTATTCAGGGAAGGATCGAACAGAACACTGAGACCAAGGTCATCATGAGAGCTCCGGGCATGAAGGGCCATAAGAGCCAGGACAATTTATAATTTTGGATGATTAATAAAATGAGGATGATTATAATGATGATGCTTTGGATTTCCAATTCGGTTTGAGACTACATGACAGGGCTGCACTCTACGCTTACTGTCATAATATATCCTGGCGTCAACCAGGCCGGAGAACTGCTGCACCTGCGGTGTTGGTCAGGTAAACACCCTCAAAGTCGCATTCGTTAAGTGAATGACACTCGGCTGTGTGATCCCAGCCTTCCCATAGCACTTCCACTCTGGGTAGGTCTCCGTAGTAGTAGGAGCCGGCCGTAGCCACTCAAAGTAATTTGCCTTTCTTTGAATTTATGTGTAATTTCCGAACAGCAATTTTCCTGTGCACTGGCACTGATCCCAGTATAGACTGATATATGCATCTATAAAGTGTAAGACTTACCTGTGTTCAAGACATGTACGTCAATGGGCTTGGTATGTTCATAGTCCTCCCCAGTGCAGTAACCACCAAAGGAGAAAATTTTATGCCCGGCGGATATTGCTGCATGGTTTACACGGCGAGGGCCACCTTCTAACTGAACAGTCCAACGAGGCATCGTTCATTTGCATAAACACCCACAGGTGTATTAGTCTTGCTGGTGAGGAATGGTGATGTGCTGTTTTTCACATTCAAATTTCTCTCCAGTCTCAAGGCTTGGGAGTCTGTAGTCTTCCTAGACACCCAGATGTTGAATTTGCGGCATCGGTTGAACACTGGTGAACTACTGGACAGTCCTTGGAGAAATTCTGGTGAGCGACGTATGCACTGAAAAAGAAAGAGCAAACATGTATGACTATGAGCCGTTTGTAAACAAAACACACTCACTGCACAATTTTGTGTAAACTTTGCATTATTCAGGTGTCATTCTCATTTTTGCCGTATTACTGTGCAAAATGGGTCTTGATTTGTGTCAAACTACATAAATTACAGGCAGCACGACCCCTGAAAACAGTAGAAAGGATGAAAGAAGTCAGCTTCTGTGGTCAGCAAGTTAATTGTCCTAGGCCTTCCTTTTATTTCATCCAAAATGTCCTTTAACTCATTGTCTCCCAGGTACGGATATTTCCGTACCCACTCATATGGCTCTATCTGACCAGGTACAGATATATCCGCTCAGACTGTTAGCTTCAGTCGCTTCCTGTAACGTCCATCGAACGCCTGCATTCCAGCGTGCTGATACACAGTCACTACACAGTAAATACAATTCTGAGTGACTTGCTGCAGCACAGCTGGTCTCGGCTAAAAAAAAACTGGTCAACATTGGTGGGGTAGAAAGTGTTGTGCACATGACTACAAATTGAAAATGCTTTTTTTTTTTTAGTACATGTATTACCAGTATTGTCAGCATGTGGACAATAAATAACCTTTTGTCTTATGTTTTAATATTCATGACTTTATTCATCCATGTCACATGTGCCACTGCATGTGCTCAACCACTTTGGTCAATATAACACGGTAATTAATATAAAACGCCAACCATGATCTCTTGATGTGCGTTGTTGTCACAGGCATGAGAAATTATACTTTAATTCTATATATTAAATTATATCTAGAGAGTAAAAGTGTGTGAATTACATGTATGTATCTCTGTTGAAGTACCCACAAAACTCTTGGTTTTGAGAAGCAATATTATGCTCAAAGAATTCTTACAAACATCCAAAACTTACCCAGACTAACAATGTCATGTGGATAAATACCAAAATGACTACATGTATTATCAACAAAAACCCAGCTGCTTTATAAGTGTGAATGTGCATTATGCTTTGCAAACGAGCTAATAGCTTTTCAGGCTGACACACCCACCTGGTCAGATTCGATTTCAACCCTGACATTAACTAATAACACTAACAGAAAATATCACCTGCAGTGGGTGCAGCCATGCCCATCTCCAGTACCTACCCTACAAAAATGTCCAGGAATATTACGCAAGACTCCATACAATTACAAATCCTTCACAGAGGATGCATTCTTGATCATAATCCAAAATTTTATTAGTAAATTTTGATTTGATTAATATACTTACCCGACTCACATAGCATTAACTTCAGTTTAAGTGCTAAGACGCTGAACTACGCTTCACCCCAAAGGGGCAGTAATTAAACCCCCTAAAAAAGAACGGCCTTGACCTATAACCCACTGTTAGACAAGAGTCAAGGTCATACCGTCACGTGACCTATCACGCGTGACTCCACCACCGCCATGTTGTGAAAGCTCACTCCCACTGAAGTGATCTGTTCATTTTTAGGGAAACCCTAAGCGGGGTAGGCAGGAGGGTATTAACGATGTGAGTCGGGTAAGTATATTAATCAAATCAAAATTTACTATTAAAATTTTGGATTAAATTACATATCCCCGACTAACATATAGCAGATTGCTAATGTAGGTGACGGGTAACTTACTCTATGATTTGAAAAGAACCTGCCCTGCGGCCACCATAGCCGGCAAGGAGCTGGTCCCATCTTGTCGCGTACTTGCAATGTCGCGCAAATAAAAGTTTATGAAAACGTCTTCAGACGTCCAATAAGCTGAATCAAGCACTTCAGACAGTCTCCCTGACTTGAGTACGGCCAAAGATGAGGCCCAGGCTGCAGACGACAGAGGGAGAACAGACTGCCCCCCCCCCCTTTTTTCTTTATGCCACCAGTCATATGCTTGTCTAATGAGTGTTGACATCCACCTAGCTAAGGTAACCGTGACAGGTCTCTGCTCCGGGCTGTAATTGAGTGAGATGAAAAGGAGTTTTTGCTCTTTAGCTCTTAACGGAGCAGTCCTAGACAAATAGCTGCTGAGTGTTCTAACGGAACAATTTGCCATGTCAGGGTCTCCTGATGCTAGGATGGTAGATAAAGGCGGAATCCTGATTAAGGGAGAGGGATGGTGCGGCTTTTGATTATTTTGCCAAGAAATCAGGCCTAAAACGAAGTGTGATAGAACCGTCACTTTCGATCGAGGTATCTTTGGGAAGGCCCGAGAGAGCTCCTTCTAGCTGTGGCAAGTAAAGTGAGCAGCAGAGCCTTACGTGTCAGATTATGAAGACAGTTTTTGACATTGTTCCAAAATGCTGACATCAGTGAAAAAAAAATGTACCTGATCCTGACAACGGAACTAATCAGGCTTACAGCTGCTCAAAATTAAAAACCATGCGTATGTGTCAAAATTCTGATGACAAAGAACTAAGCTTTTATTGCAAATGCAATTCATTTTGATAACAGCTCATACAGTAATCAAATCTCATTCATAAACTAGCACAAAGCCGGAAAATCAATACTGATCACACCAAAATGATACGAAAGATCACTATCACGAGAGATCACTATCACCACTCAGGGTGGGCGGGAGTTTAAAAACATCCGACAGCGATTGACCCCGAAAATCGCCTTCGCTGACATTTTGCTAATATTTTGTCTGCAATTTCAGAATGTGCTTAAACACGTGTGACAAAAATGAGAGAAATCAATCGGACAGACTTTCTTTACAAAATTTTGAAAAATGATGACATGACAAGATTTAGATAAACGAGGGTTGAGTAGTTGAATGGGGTTTCTGCCCGATCAGTTCCAACCACATGGACTGGGTGGCCGAGTGGTAACGCACTTGCGCTCGGAAGCGAGAGGTTGCGAATTCGACCCTGGGTCAGGGCGTTAGCAATTTTCTCCCCCCCCCCCCCCCCTTTCCTAACCTAGGTGGTGGGTTCAAGTGCTAGTCTTTCAGATGAGACGAAAAACCCAGGTCCCTTCGTGTACACTAAATTGGGGTGTGCACGTTAAAGATCCCACGATTGACAAAAGGGTCTTTCCTGGCAAAATTGAAAAGGCACAGATAAAAATGTCCACCAAAATACCCGTGTGACTTGGAATAATAGGCCGTGAAAAGTAGGATATGCGCCGAAATGGCTGCGATCTGCTGGCCGATGTGAATGCGTGATGTATTGTGTAAAAAAAATTCCATCTCACACGGCATAAATAAATCCCTGCGCCTTGAATATGTGCGCGATATAAATTGCATAAAATAAAAATTACAAAAAATAAAAATCCCTGCGCTTAGAACTGTACCCACGGAATACGCGCGATATAAGCCTCATATTGATTGATTGATTGATGACCTATTAAATTTGATCATTGCAGGTGTTGAGACAGTGAGATTTCCATCAATAGCAGCTGAAGTTCTTGTGCACAAGGGGTTCGATACTCTAGCTACTCTCACATGTGCAGAGGCCATTAATGGACTAAAATTTAAAGCAGAACCCAAACCTTTGCTACGTAAAGCTATTGCAGAGCTCCAAGACTCCCAAAGGGGGTGGCCCGATGTGCCTCTGTCACTAAACGCTATTCCCAGGGATAGCAGCCCAAATTCCTTAAAAAAATTGATCCCCAAAGCCAATAAGATAAATACCTGTTGTTTTTACTAGCCTGTTGTTATCTTTGCAACGTAACAGAGTAATTCATTTTGTTGCATAACAAGCCTTGGGGTACTTATAAATGCTAACCTTATTGACAGTTTCCCAACAATTACCGTCAATTAACCAGAAGCTCAGTAATGCAATCAAATGAATAATATATGCACTCAGCTGCAAAAAAATTGGTCCAAGCTGACAGAAACTACAGAAATTAATGACACAGTGGTACCTTTCAGAACGACTCCTCTATTTTACGGTTCCCTCAACATTACGACCAATTTTTCTCTGACGGATTATTTCTCCTATTTCTTAGTACTTTTCACCTCTCGAATACGTCCCCCTCGCTGTAAAGACACACGACCGACCATCAGTGGACTTACAGTTACATTTTACAATGACTTTTCCCAAAATTATCATGATTTTGGTTCACTTAAAGTTAAACTTCATCTCCAGTCGAGTCAGCTAGCACGCGGAAACGTGCTGAAATCCTCACAGTGTACAACACAACTTCGGCGGCACGCAAACTGGTTTACAGCCACGGTCTTTCATATATATATATATATATATACAGTGTTGTTGCCAGGCCTCGGTCTTCGGTCTCTGACGCATTCCTTTCTGATTTGACGCATTGTACCTAGCCTTGTCCGGTCGATGGACCGATAGTTTTTACGTTTTGGTGGTCAACTGACTGATACATATTCGTACAAGGCGGACAAGGTCTGCAATGAATGGAATGGGAGTTGCAAAGTCGGAAAACAACCCCGATCGAAATGCTCATGTTTGCTACGAGTGAAAATGCACTCGGTGCCGAGTCCGTGTTTGTCGGCATTGACACTCGAGGCTGCGTTTACGGAAATACCCGAACCAGCCGGTGTACCTATTACCGAAAACAGCGGAAAGCTCATCAATATAATACTATGGCATGGTAATGCGAAGACTGGACCTATTGTTTTTTTAAAGCCAGGACATTTCGACCTATTGTTTTTTTGGGGGGAGGTCCAAATGACCTATTGCCTTCTTAGGCTGGCAACAACACTGCATATATATTTAATTTAGCTCATAGTCATAATTATTAACAGCTATTGTGTTTTCAGCATAGCAATAGGGTCTGATATTTAGACGAGACAAGTATAATGCCGACGAGTCGAAGACGAGTCGCACTATACTTGTTTGAGTCTAAATATCGGACCACTAAATGTTTCAGACCGGTAACTTCATTTCAACATTGCACTATACAATGGATGTTCAATGTGACAGGAGAGTTTGCTGATTTTGTGTTAAACATTGGAAAGATTGTCTGCTAGAATCAGAGATAGGTCGCTTCAGATTGCAGCTTCTTGAACTTTGCAAGGTTTGTTGCCTGTTAAAGGACTGGATTTTACATGTAATGTATGTCATGTACAGTAAGCAACAAAAAACACACACACAAAGCAAATGACATCGTCTGTCGACTAGTCACAGAAACAAACCTGGCGAGGTATGCGTGTACTTTTTACACGTATGGGTGCAACCTGGAAAATTCCAACAACCGGCAAAAGTTGGGGTCCAGCTTTTTTACTATTTAAAATGCAAAAAAAAAAAAAATCTCCTGGAACAAAAACATCGGCAGCCGATGAAACCAAAAACCGGCTGCCGGCGTGTAGCCGGCAGAGTTGCACCCATGTACACGTGGAAGAAACCGGAACCATGCGTCTTTGCTATTGCCGATATCGTTTGGATATCGGCAAAAAATTACCAACTTCCGTAGTGTTATCCTTTGATGATCGCAATAGGGATGTGTGAGACCATCCAAACACAGCTCCCGAATTCCCCCACGTGTCCATCAAAAGAGCTATATAACTTTATTTTGTCTCACTAGTCACTATCAGAAAAATTCATTTGCGTCGCTTTTTCTTTTGTTTTTTAAGTGTGTTTTTTTTTTGGGGGGGGGGGGTGTTAGGTGAATACGTTTGTTGTGATGGTAATGTTGTCGAGAGTGGGGAATAGTGCACCTTTTAATCTCAGGGGCTACAGCGACCCGCCACGTACGTTTGGTGATAACGACTGGAACTGTTGTGACAGTATCTTCGACTTTGAGGTACTGTAACTGTGTAGACATTCGATCATTTAATTGAAATCAACACGCTTAAATCACCTGCATTTGTTGCACCCTGTCTAAGCGAAGTAACTTCGGACACCAAAATGGAAGTAGCAATTTCCACAGCCTCGGAGATACTGAAAATATTGCAAGATCAGCTGTGGCAGTCGAACAGTTAGTACATAACCTGACAAAATAGCGGAGACACACCAATCTACAAAACACTGAGAAATATCACATTGAATTTAACAACCTCAGCCAAACACAGTCTCTAATGCGTGCAAAGCGACACGATAATGTGAACAAATCCATAATACAGACCCAAAATTCCTCCGTAAAACTCCTGCCAACTTCTCTGTTTACACCTCCATGTTGACTCAGCAGCGCCACCTGTTAGTCTCTAACCGGAAGTTGACATTTCACTATGTGCATAGTAATAACCCTCTTATTCTTATTTTTACTTTATTTTTATTTTATTTTGTTATTTCAAACTGACCTCTCTTCGCCCCACCATGCAACAATAATGGTCATTCATGACCGTGCCGTGGTTGCAAAACAGAAGAAGAAGACCGAAGGTGCAGTTGCACCTCTTGGTGCATGTGCACGCGATTGCTAACAGTTCATGCATACCTTCCGAGCAGTCAGCTGTTCAGAGTTACCTGAAACTGTTCATCATCACTGCGTGGACTGATTACGCTACTTATTTGTCCTACTTAACTTGTGCCGAAGTTATGGAGGATTTCAAGATTCTCGTCATTCAGACAGGAGGTAGGTAGTAAAAACTGAGCAAGTGAAACCGACAAGACGGTGAGCAAGTGAAACTGACTGACTGCCGGACATGTGCGTTCGGCCGGCCGGGCAGCCTTGACTGACTGGCACCTTGGCCGTAGTGTTGCGTGACCGATATAGGCATAAGTTCTGTGGCCATACCCAATTGATCAGTGATGCTGTCCGACGGGCGTTGCAGACCGATTCGGCCAGAAATAACAGCCTCGCTGTCCCAAAGGTCTGCCGGTGAAACAGGTCCTCTAGTTCGTTCATACTGAAAGAGCAGCTGTAAGTCTATAGATCTTCAAATCAGGGTTTTTTTCAGTCAGTTTCGAGAAGAAAAACTTGAGGAGGCTCAGTGATGAGACTATTAGAACAAAAATAAGACTGAGAAGGAATGAGCCTGACAGCACCGGACGCCGCGCGTAATATGATTAACTTCAGTGTCAAAAAATTATACAAACCCAAACAAACACGCCGATTTATCGCCGAACCGCTGTTCAAATCAGTTCGGCGGCAAAGGCAGGTTATCACTTCATAGGCGTTTAAACAAAAAAAGCCACGCCGTGTGGAACTTCTTTCAATTCAGTGTAGCCTCTATCGGTCTCGCTGTCTGAGTGGCTTAAATTAGTAGGATAAATCTTACAACCAGCCATCCCAAAACCCACCCCCACCGCCACCCGGCCGCGCCTGCCCTCTCCGAGTCGTCCACCTTCCGCGGCCTTTTCTTCAGTTTTGAGATAAGGATAAGCAGCTCCGGCCAAACAAACCGTACTGACATGCGAAGCTGTTAGCAAATTGCCTTCACTGGCTAAGTCCACTATGTCTGGCAAATAACAGATAGTACTATCCCCATACCCTGCCTCTTCACCTATCACTGAGTCAGTTAGTCTGGTCGTGAGAACATGGAGACACTTTACACAATCTCCAGATTACCTGACCCCCATGGTCGATCAAAAGAAAGACTGAAGCATGAGATACATACGAACAAACTGACTGACAGACAGGCAGAAACGTGTGTGTGTGGTGTGTGTGTGTGTTTGTACGTGTGTGTGTGTGTGTGTGTGTGTGTGTGTGCCACGGTGTGTGTGTGCCTGCGTGTGTGTGCTTGCGTGTGTGTGTGTGAGTACCCTTTGTGTGTGTGCATGCGTGTCAGTGTGTGTGTGTGTGTGTCAGTGTGTGTGTGTGTATGTGTGCCTGCGTGTACGTGTGTGCTTGCGTGTGTGTGTGTGTGTGTGTGTGCATGCGTGTCAGTGTGTGTGTTTGCGTGTGTGCGTGTGTGTGTGTGAGTGTGCGTATGTATGCACTCGCGTGTGTGCGTGTGTGTGTGTGTGCGTATGTATGCGCACGCGTGTGTGTGTATGCGCGCGTGTGTGTGGACGTGTGTGAGTGTGCTTGAACAGAATAGCGTTTCAGCTGTTTCTTTCTCTCTTTCCTGGTCCATATTTCACTTGGCTCTATTCAGGCACAATTGACAAGGACTACCCAAAACGAAAGGGTGGCTATGCTTTTGAGATCTGCGGGTCAGGAGCGATGACCATTCTGGACAAAGTGCGTCCTTCTTTTCCCTACCGCCTGGTCACTGCTTGTCAGGAAGACAGCCAGGATCTCACTGACCAACACAGGTATCTTTCGATCTTTTGATCTGTCAGCCTACCTGCCCGTCATAAGGTCGGTCCGGTCAGTTGATATATATCAGTGTCCGCGTCACACTGTCTATATCTCTCCGGCGTCTGTCGCTCTGTGTGCAGGGCCGGACCCAGGGGGGGGGGGGGGGGGGGTTCCAGGGGTTCCGGAACCCCACCCCTGGAAAAAGCATGTACCTTGCTTTGAGTGTTTGTTTTTTTACTAGTTTTAGCACCAAAACAATGCTGCTCTTAACCCTCAAAACAAGGCCCAGAATGCACCAGATTGCACAGATTTTAACCGTTTTTCAAAAATTTTCCGGGGGAGCATGCCCCCGGACCCCCCTAGTTCGCGCGCGTGCTTTGCAGGCGCGCGCTTGTGGCTTCGCCACTTCGCTGATTTGCCCCCCCCCCCCAAAAGGAGGAACCCCCCCCCCCCCTTACAACTCATTTGGTCCGGCCCTGGTGTGTGTGTGTGTGTGTGTGTGTCTGTCTGTCTGTCTGTCTGTCAGCCTGCCTATCCGTCATTCGGTCACGGTCGGTCGGTCTGTCAGTCGATAGGACAATCCGTCTTTCTGTCTGTTCGTCCGTCTGTTTGTTTCCGTCCATGCATCCCTCTCTGATCTAGTGCCTTAATTCCTACCTTTCTGTCCGCCTGCATGTCCGTTGCATCGTATTGTCCCCATCTGTCTCGGTTTGTCTGTAACCTCGCCTTCCTAGTAGCTACCTGCCTGCGGGTTTGGCGTTCTCAGTGATGTCCGTCGGTCTGTCTGTCTGTCTGTCTGCCTTTCTGCCTGCCAGCCTGCCTGCCTGCCTGCATGTCTGTAGTAGTCAATCTGTCTCGGCCTTTCTGTAAGCATATACCTACCTACCTGCTTGTTTTGCTGTCTGTCTGTCTGTCTGTCTGTGTACCAGCAGGGCCGGACTAGGCGAAGAGGAGGGGGGGGGTTGCCAGTGGTGGCCCAGGGGGATGTCCCCCCTGGCGGCAGGGGCGGATCAGTTCATTTTATGACTGTTTTTTTTCAAAAGTATATTGTGAAGATATGGGTGTGAAGGCGCCAAGCGCCGAGCCGACGGCGCGAAGCGCCTAGCTTGCTAGGGGGGTCCGGGGGCATGCTCCCCCGGAAAATTTTGAAAAAAGGATGCAAAATGGTGCAATCTGGTGCATTCTGAGGATGATCATTACCAGTTTCAGGCAGCAGATTTTGTCACTGATTAATACCCCCAAAATTGAAACTCAATGTAAAATAAAGAAATGCATACCTCATTCAATATTTTTATTTTTTGGCTGGGGGGGGTCCGGAAACCCTAGAACCCACCCCCCCCCCTCGTTGTGGGGGTCAGGGGGCGAAGCCCCCTGAAGCTGATGGGTAGGTCATATTCTGAGATAGGAAAATGGTCGCTCCTTGCATGAAACGGCATAAAATAAGCAATAATAAAAAAAAAATTAAATAAGTAAGGTACATGTTTAGGCTAGGGGGGGGGTTGCGCAACCCCCATAACCCCCCGGTAGTCCGGCCCTGACCAGCCTTTGTCTACTACTTCAGCAGGTAAAACAACAGATGGATGCTGATCGAGTTGAAGTACAGAGCAATACAGAATGTGTCTCAGTCCCTTTCCACTTATTTTCTTAAACAATCTTATCATGTCGTTTTGGTTACAGAAAAGTTTACAGAATCTCAGATATGCTTGTAAGTGTGACGGAGCTCTGTAGGTAGCTAAATTGCTCCGAAACAATCTTATCGGCTCTTTCTTTCTTTATTTGGTGTTTAACGTCGTTTTCAACCACGAAGGTTATATCGCAAAAGCACTAATCAAAAATTTGCTCCAGGGGCTTGCAACGTAGTACAATGTATGACCTTACTGGGAGAATGCAAGTTTCCAGTACAAAGGACTTAACATTTCTTACATACTGCTTGACTAAAATCTTTACAAAAATTGACTATATTCTATACAAGAAACAGAATCCGTTAGTCGCCTCTTACCACATGCTGGGGAGCATCGGGTAAATTCTTCCCCCTAACCCGCGGGGGGTATCTTATCGGTTGAATGAGTGTAAATAAACAAAAACGCTACAGAAATACACACAAATATACTGGAATGAAGAAACTATAGTCACCTGAACTGAGTTTTGCTCTGCTGCTCACGCTGTTGGGACTCCGTGCTGGTGCATTCGCCAAATATCTGTTGTTTTTATTCGTCTAAATAGGTCAACACCCTTTTTATGAGCAGGAAGAGAAAAATTATATGTGTCACGAACTCGGTCCTCGATTTCTAGATATTCTGATTGTCGCAGAGCTGGCTGCTACACTTGAAGTAGGTCATTTTTTACAGGTCAAGTTATTGTTGCGGATATGTAGAACATTTGAATACAGGCACCCAATGTTAGTCTTGCTTAGAAGAGACAACTTCCCAACCTCATCCCCACCCACATCTCCATACACCCCCACCCCTCCCCCTCTCTCTCCTTCCACCAAACCTCTCTCTCTCTATCTCTCTCTCTATCTCTCTCTCTCTTTCCCTCCCTCCCCCCGCTCTCTCTCTCTCTCCAAGGACAGATTGTAAGAAAAGGCGTAGCCTTAAATCTTAAGTTCAATTCAATTCAATTCTCTCTCTCTTTCTCTCTCTCTCTCTCTCTCTCTCTCTCTCTCTCTCTCTCTCTCTCTCTGAATGTGTAATCCCTCGTCCCCCTCCCCCTTCTTCTTGAAACTTTAGCTGCCTGTATATGGCCCTGTTCAGCAATACATTGCTGTACTTTTTAAAGAAATTTTAAAAAACATTTACGTTTGTTGTGTCTGGTTTTGTTTTATATGACTTTGTGAGTCCAATATTTTTTATGTTTATACTCGACCATTATTTTGATGTTTTATTAATTTAATACTTTGATGAGGTATGTGTGCAGTCTTTGCTTTGTTTACAATTATTCTCTGTATATGTTCCAAGGACAGGTTGGAAGATTAGGCTATGCCTAAAACCTTTATCCTTATGTAATAAAGTTCTGAGTTCTGAGTTCTCTCTCTCTCTTTCTCTTTCTCTCTCTCTCTTTCTCTCTCTCTCTCTCTCTCTCTCTCTCTCTCTCTCTCCCT
>NC_090261.1:33723790-33788790 GCF_037325665.1 Littorina saxatilis
CGAGAACTTTGGCCGTGCATCGCGACCAGACAGACAGACAGACAGACAGACAGACAGACAGACAGATACTAGTCGTATATATATATAGATATATACAGTGAAAATGAGAATCCAGTGAAATTCCGAATCGCACTAGTGGAGATTGGAATTCCAGTTTGCACTAGGGCAAACTAGAATTCTCATCTCCACTGGATATTTGTTAGTGAAGATTGGAATTCCAGTTTGCCCTAGTGCAAACGGGAATCCAGTTTCAATGGAGATGGGAATTACGGGTTTTTTAAAAAATTAATATTATTAAATCTTATCAGAAAGTTAAAAGTTTATATAAGATGAAAATTATGTGCGTTATGATCAAAATTGGGAAATTGCCAGAACATGTTTAAACAATGATGCTATATGGACAGATATGATCAATATGAAAATAATCAGAACGAAGTCTTCCATCACTGTGACTTTTCGTAATTTGACATTAAATGTAATGAGAGGTGTTTTTTTGAAAGTATTGAGACTCGTTGGGGCTCGAACTGATTCCGGGAGAGAATTCCACAAAACGCTGCCAGAATAAGCTAAACTTGATTTAAAGAGATCTATCCGTGGAATGGGGACATTGAATTTTCGGTTTGGTTTGGCTTTAAATATTGTAATAAAAGCACGAGGTGCATGGCCGGAAAGGATTTTGTGAAGGAGCACGCCTTTATTTGATTTAAATCTTTCTTTTAAGGGCAAAATCTTAAGTTTCTTATAATCGTCAAAAACGAGACTGGATTGTTTTAACAGAATTGATTTCAGTGCTCGTCTGTGTAGACTATACCAGCAGTGATTTTAAAATATTTGCACTGGCAGAGTGAGTGCGGATCAAGAAAGTGTTTTATTCTGTTCAACAGATATATTTTCCTCGACATGGTTTTACACAACGACCTAACATGATGGGCCCAAGATAAATTATTATCGATATTTACTCCCAAAACTTTATGATCTTCTACTTCCGCTATTGCGTTGTTGCCAGTTAATGAGGAATTAGGGTTATTCTTGATGTTTTGTCTTTTTTGCCTTGTTGTAATTAACATGTATTTTGGGGGTGAAGACTCATGTAGTTATACTCCGTACAATTTATGAGATCATCTACACTGTTCTGCAATGATGAATAAACTTTGTCTAATTTGTTACCAGAAGTGTGTATGGTCGTATCATCAGCAAAGAGTTCACAATCATCATTAGCACTAAAAGGAAGATCGTTAATATACAGGGAGAAGAGAAGTGGCCCAAGGACAGAACCCTGGGGGACTCCATATAACACAGGTCTTTTACTTGACATAGTGGAATTCACGCAGACGGACTGCTCTCGCCCGGCTAAGAGGAGAGGAGGCATAGGGTTTGGGGTGACAATCTATACTCAGCTAATTTTCTTAAAAGTAACTCATGATTAATGACGTCGAATGCTTTTGCAAAATCGACAAATAGGACACCACAGAGTTCATTATTGTTAATGTTGCTGAGCAAGTTATCAAGAAGGTTTATTAATGTTGTGTGGCACGAATGATTTTCCCTGAGAGAGAGAGAGAGAGAGAGAGAGAGAGAGAGAGAGAGAGAGAGATAGAGAGAGAGAGAGAGAGAGAGACATAGAGAGAGAGAGAGCGAGAGACAGAGAGATGGCCTCAGCCATCAGAGCCGACAGTATTATTGTATTGTATTGTATTGTAAAACCACGACTACTGAACGTTCACTCAGTTGTCTATCTGTCTGGCCTTCTCACTTCTTTCGTGAACTCTTAGTCCTAACGAAAGAGTGAGCACTAGTCTTCTCCGCTCAGTTAGAAATGTTGACTTGCTGCAGTTTGTTTTCTGCTAAAACTGACTCAGAGAGTGGATCATGGAGGAAAAGGAGAAATTTTATATTCTTTTAGAGCAACATTTTGAACCTTTTTCAGACCATAGAGGATGCCTGGTTCGAATGAAAGTATGTGAGATTGTACGAGGCAAACTGGTTATTGGAAGTTCAATAATTTGATGTTGAAAGATATTGATTATGTGAATGAAATGAATACTTTTATTGATGGATTTTGTAGCGAAGAATTGGATTGTCAACTGGACTGGGAAATGTTAAAAGTTAAAATAAGAGAGTTTACCATTAATTATAGTAAAAATAAACAGTGTCAAAGGAGAAATGAAGCTGCAAATTTGTGTAACAAACTGAATGATTTTGAATGATTTAGACGTTTATCTGAGTACAAATCCTCACTGCAATGATACCCAAGCAAAGCGTGAACACGTGAAAATGCAACTTGAGTTGATGGAAATAAAAACAAGTCGCGTAAGGCGAAATTACTACATTTAGTCAAGCTGTGGAACTCACAGAATGAAACTGAACGCACTGCATTTTTTTCACAATGACAGTAGTCCGCCGCTCGTGCAAAACGCAGTGAAACTGACGAGCCTGTTTAGCGCGGTAGTGGTTTCGCTGTGCTGCATAGTACTCTTTTCTGTACCTCTCTTCGTTTTAACTTTCTGAGCGTGTTTTTAATCCAAACATATCATATCTATATGTTTTTGGAATCAGGAACCGACAAAGAATAAGATGAAATTGTTTTTAAATCGATTTCGGAAATTTAATTTTGATTATAGTTTTTATATTTTTAATTTTCAGAGCTTGTTTTTAATCAAAATATAACATATGTATATGTTTTTGAAATCAAGAAATGATGAAGAATAAGATGAACGTAAATTGGGATCGTTTTATTTTTAAAAAAACCCATTTTTTTTACAATTTTCAGATTTTTAATGACCAAAGTCATTAATTAAATTTTAAGCCACCAAACGGAAATGCAATACCGAAGTCCGGCCTTTGTCGAAGATTGCTTTGCCAAAATGTCAATCAATTTAATGGAAAAATGAGGGTGCGCCTCAACTTTTACAAAAAGCCGGATATGACGTCATCAAAGACATTTATCGAAAAAATGAAAACAACGTCTGGGGACATCATACCCAGGAACTCTCATGTCAAATTTCATAAAGATCGGTCCAGTAGTTTACTCTCAATCGCTCTACACACACACACACAGACAGACAGACACAGACAGACACAGACAGACACAGACACACACACACACACACACACACACACACACATATACACCACGACCCTCGTCTCGATTCCCCCCTCTACGTTAAAACATTTAGTCAAAACTTGACTAAATGTAAAAAGCACGAGCCGCTCAGGTTAGAGCTCGCGCTAAATGGGTCGAGGAAGGGGAGAAAAACACAAAATATTTTTTGGGTTTGGAAAAAGCACGTGCAAATTCAAAGGTTATGGATCGCGTGAAAAATGATGAAGGGAGATTGTGTACAGATCAAAAACAAATACACAGTGTGCAAAAAACATATTTTATGAATTTATATAAAAAGAAAATACATACAGAAGATAATGTTGGTAATGTTGATGATTTTTTGCAAGGCTGCAGCGTTCCTTCTCTTTCTGACGAAGAGAAAAACATCTGCGAGGGTCCTTTAACTGCCAGTGAACTGTTACACGCACTAAAACAAATGAAAAATGGTTCTTCCCAGGCTCTGATGGCATTACAATTGAATGTATTAAAGTATTTTGGTCCCGAGTGAGTATATTTACATTACGCTCTTTTTCAGCAGCATTTGAGAATGGTAGCTTGTCTGCGTCTCAACAGTGATTATAAATTACTGGCTAAGTGTTTGGCTCTGCGCATGAACAAAGTTGTACATAATGTGATTAATCCTGATCAGGTTGGATATATTAAAGGGAGGCAAGTATCATCTTTATTAAGATTGATTGATGATGTTATAGATCAAATGAATGTGCAAGATAAACCAGGTCTTTTAGTTACCATTGACATGTTTCATGCATTTGACTGTATTTCAAAAGACTTTATGATAAATGTTTTTAAACAATTTGGGTTTGGCCCGGAGTTTGTAACTTGGGTCGAAGTTTTGATGAAAGATGCCAAGAGCTTTGTTAATTATGCAGGCTGGTTGTCTGATTATTTTCCAGTGGAGTCTGGAATCCGTCAGGGATGTCCGTTCTCGCCTTTAGCCTTTGTTTTGGCAATTGAGTTATTAGCCATTAAGATTAGGCAGAGTAAGAATGTTAAAGGTATTTCGATTTTGAATTGCTTTAATGATAGGTTTTTGGATGATATGTTAAAAATTGCTTTGTATGCTGACGATGTTACGTTATTGATTTTTGATTCTTTTTATTACGTTTCCGGATTAAAGTTGAATTTGTCTAAATGCGAAGCCATGTGGTTTGGAAGTCAGAAACATTGTCAGTCAAGACACCTTTTATAATTTTAATTGGAAGAAAAAATTTAGACACCATATATACTGTTAGACCGGAGAGCAAGACAAATGATGCAGACACAAATGATATCTCTTTATTTGAATTAATTGCTACTTTAAAAACATGGTTCTATAGGGTAGACGTAGCAAAATCATTGCATGAAGAATTAAAACATATCAGTTGGTTATGCCTAGTGTAGCTCTAGCACAGTCTCTGTGTACTCGACAGTCTCGGATCAAGTTCAATGCTCTCAGCGAGGATCAGCAGTTGGAGGGAATGATGGGTTGCCGGGTTGTGGGTGGAGGCAAGGATCAGAAGGGAGAGGGGAGGGGGCGGGGGATGCAAGGGGAGTGCTCGGAAAGGGGGGGGGGGGGAGAGAGTGAGGTTGCAAAGAGTGAGGTTGTAAAATCAAAAAGTGTGGAACAGAAAGAGATAGACTTGATGAAATAATCCTTTACAAAACAAGATTATATTAAAATTGTATGAGGGGGAGTAATGATACAAATGACATGATTTTCTTTCCAAGGGAAGAGAAGGGGAGAGGGGGTTGGGGGGAGAGGGAGAGACATAGAGGTCAATGTTGAACGCGGAGAAGGGAAAGGGAGAGAGAGGTTGGGGGGAGAGGGAGAGACATAGAGGTCAATGTTGAACGCGGAGAAGGGAAAGGGAGAGAGAGGTTGGGGGGAGAGGGAGAGACATAGAGGTCAATGCTGAACGCGGAGAAGGGAAAGGGAGAGAGAGGTTGGGGGGAGAGGGAGAGACATAGAGGTCAATGCTGAACGCGGAGAAGGGAAAGGGAGAGAGAGGTTGGGGGGAGAGGGAGAGACATAGAGGTCAATGTTGAACGCGGAGAAGGGAAAGGGAGAGAGAGGTTGGGGGGAGAGGGAGAGACATAGAGGTCAATGCTGAACGCGGAGAAGGGAAAGGGAGAGAGAGGTTGGGGGGAGAGGGAGAGACATAGAGGTCAATGTTGAACGCGGAGAAGGGAAAGGGAGAGAGAGGTTGGGGGGAGAGGGAGAGACATAGAGGTCAATGTTGAACGCGGAGAAGGGAAAGGGAGAGAGAGGTTGGGGGGAGAGGGAGAGACATAGAGGTCAATGTTGAACGCGGAGAAGGGAAAGGGAGAGAGAGGTTGGGGGGAGAGAGAGAGACATAGAGGTCAATGCTGAACGCGGAGAAGGGAAAGGGAGAGAGAGGTTGGGGGGAGAGGGAGAGACATAGAGGTCAATGTTGAACGCGGAGAAGGGAAAGGGAGAGAGAGGTTGGGGGAGTATTTCGTGTCAAAATGGTTGCGAAAGTGTCATTAAAAACTCACACAAAATCAAATATTTGAAAGAATGTCCATTAGAATTATTACACTGGTGATGCCACAGGGCATTGTCTGTACAGCATGCGTTGGAGGAAACGAGTATTTATTTGCATTTTGTTTTATTCATTAATGTTTATTGCATTGCGTTCCATAACTATTTTCTGTTGACATTATCAATATTTGATTTGTATTCAATTTTATTCCAACGATTGACATCTTTTAGTGTTTTCTTTGACATTCATTGACTCATTCCGGAATATGTTACTGCCGCATTTCAGCTCGCAAGCTTTAAAATTAATTTGTTCATTTAAATTGGATTGAAATAAATGTTTTGGTAACACATTTTAAAAATATTGCACCGTACAAGTTATCATCTCCTGAGTCCAAAAATATATTCATTTGTTGTGTTTGGATTGAAAATTAACCCCAAAATGAAGTGTGTTTTTTTAATGCAAATTATGTTTACTCGGCTAGCGTTAGGCTACCAAGGAAATGTATCAGTGCTGCCACAACAGGTTTTCGGCCAACCTAATATTTACTAGTCTTGGAGCGTTCATTTTCATTCTGTTGACGTAAGGTGCCTCTACCAGCTTGTGCCGTGAAAACGATCAGGGACACTTTCGGCGTATGCTACCTGAATGGCGGGGTAAAAACGGTCAAACACGTAAAAATCCACTCGTGCAAAACATGAGTAAACGTGGGAGTTTTAGCCCATGAACAAAGAAGAAGCAGAAGAAGTAATGGTACATGACAACATGACACCACGATGACACAATGCGAGAAGTACAGTCAGTCCGGCTTTTACCTTTATAGAGAATACTGCATGGCTTGCTGTGTCGTAGCAGATTTACGCGAGTTGCTTTATTTAAATATTGAAATTCGAGCGAAAACGAGCTTTTCAATATTTGAACAAGCAACGAGTGTCAATCTGGTACGACCAGCATGCCATGTAGCATTCTGTTTATCCTATATACTGTACTTCCGTGTCTTTTGATTCAACTATCCCGGAATCGACACGTCCAAATTGAGGACGCGCTCAATTGGTAGAGGGCCCGAAAGCGCAGTCGTTACTTTCTTAGCAGTCAAGAACATTTTTCAAACTGTTTGTTTTTAATGTTTCTACTATTTCTTCGTAATGCTTGTATTTTAGTCGGTTTAATTCATTCCAAAGGTTTTTGAGTGATGTATTCAGTGAAGATCAAATTTATCAAAGGGTTGCATAATAAAAAAAACGCTCGCGCTGAACCCGAGTACTCTTCAGACTGGCTCGTCAGACCCGAACATTTTTATGATAAGTTGTAACAAATGGAGCCAAAATATTCAAGTTAATAAATCATCGAAATCAGACAATAATCGGGCAGAAGCTCACGCCGGCCACGTATCAACGTACATCCGATGCTCAGGACCTACAGATAGGTGACGCTTTGGCGGTTGAGGCTTCGTCTTCAGCTCTAACACGCACGCAGACAGTCAGGCAGGTCTAATCTGCACCAGCTGTGTTGGAAGGTTTTGATTTAGAAACACTCGAATGTTACTTCAACGAGATAAACGAACCAAAAGTCAAAAGTGTGCCCCAAATTCGGAAATTATTCTTTCAAAACGGCACTGTAAAAACCATCAACATCACTGTGAGAAAATAAACAATACAAACACAACCAGTTCCCCTGTGGAACATTTCGGGTGGACTTTCCCACGACCTGACCTACAAAAATCCTCCGTGTTCGTTCGCGCTTTGCAACGCGCAAAGCCTGGTGTCTCAAACCACCCGCTGGCTGGCTGTTCTATCAGGCTGCCTGGCTGGCTGTTGCTCCGTGTGAATTCCTCCCACCGCCAAGTCGTTTTTGTGGTATATTTCGCATTTAGGTCCCAGGTAACATTATGAAGTTTTAATACGATCAATCGGATCTATTATCAAGTTAGTGTATCAACTTTTGAACGAACTGCGCCCAGTAGTTTCCCAGCAATAAGCTGTTAAGTCGAGACAGACACACACACAATTAAAGTCTGTTGAGCCCAAGTACTAGCGTACTCGGGGATAATCGAGTAATTCCAGTGAACGTTTTCTCAGAATTACCCATTCTGTTTTAAAGGCTGCCATATTCGTAGCGTTCATTAATTAATTCATATTGTTTACATGTGCCAATAATGTTATAAAACTGTACCTAATATAATAACGATTGGCTGTAGCTTTCGAACACAGAAAAAATTATTTCAGTATTGCAAAGTGGTGTTGATAGTGTCGAATGTAAACAGAACAGTCTCAAACGCCATCTTTGGTTTACGAAACGTCACGAAGTGACGTCAACGGTCTAAAAATAGCCCAAGTCCTGGAGAACTGTTGCTAAACAATGCAATAACGAATTAATTATTTCTCGTAATTGGTAAGGACTTCAAACCTAAAACTTTGCAGGAAGCTTAATTTATACATCCCCGCAACGATGGGAAAAGCCCTGGAAGTAATTAAACTAATTAAATAGGACTATGTCAGCCTTTAAGTAACATCGACAATGGTTGTTGACGACTTCTGGTCATAATGTACTTCTAAAAGGTTTCCAGGGGTCAGAATCAATCGAAGGAGTCTTCATCATTTGGTCACGATCGATGGGAGAGATTCTTGTGTCCATTGCGAGTATTAAAAATAAGCGCGAATCATTAGCGGGAACCCGTTATACTGATACAAGGGTGTGTCAGGGCAGATATATAGTAAGACAATTTATATATGTGGTCAGATCAGGGATACAGAAAGAGGACTGACCAATGGTAGGGTTCCAGACTAAAGCCTTGTCCGTCCACTCACGCACCTCCCACGGGCTTCCCGATCGGAAAATGTTCAAGGTCATACACACTCGCTGGAAGAGACTAATACCCAAAGGTGTAAGCTTTAGCACACAAATGCAGAAATTCTAATTTGATAGCGTTAAACTTTAAAATGTTTTAATTCTTCCACATAAAATATACCCTCACGCTTTTGTGTTTTTTTTCTTTCTTTCAACAAATGTTTTTGATGATGCCGCATCCGTCTGTAGAAAAAGTTGAGGCCGCATTGTGTTGGTGACCGTGGGTTTGTCGTGTGTGTGTGTGTGTGTGTGTGTGTGAATCAAATTTGTTGTCAAAGAAAATGTTTGTCAAATAATCTTACACCCAGTCCTTACTATATGTATGCATTTCAGCTTGGATGCTTATGAAATCATTAATTTGTTCACTAGCATTCTGATTAAAATTTAAATTGCAATTTCCGGTTCAAAAATGATTGCATTGTATTCTTTATCATATCAAATATATGAAAATGTGCTCAAAATTAAAACAACAATCGGTTTATGCAAATAAAATCCTATGTTCGCATGCATCGCCGAGACCAGCTCGAGCCGTCTCGTCTCGGTATTGTTCTGATTGTTACCAGATGACAATTTAATGAAATTTGATATGTCGTCCAAATCTGTTCATTGACAAAAGTTTCATTTTCCATAATTGTTTTAGTTTTCATTATTATTTGCTGCAGGAATGTCACTGTCATGGCGTGGATGCCTGAAGGAATACGGACAAAAAGTGATTTTCCACAGCACGCGACACACGGTAAAAGCTTGACATTTCCCCGATGCACGTGCTATAATTTGCGCGTGATCTTCAGATACATGTGCTTGCGTGTCCGCACCCATTCATGCACGCGCACAAACGTATGGAAAGCCTTCACACGCGCAGAAACTTATGGTAAGCCAAAACACGTGCCGACACTTCGAATTTTCCCCGGCAAGAGAAAACAAAACTTGACTAAATGTAAAAAATCGCGTTTAGAGGACAATATACTTGATTAAAACAGAGGATACTCAGTTTCGGCAGAAGTGGATTAAACTAGAAATGCTCAACTACCATTACTATCAGTCGACACGCGGTGATACATATGCCCTTTGACCTTTTCTTGGGGGTATCCCGTACTAAAAATAGAATACGGAATTCTGGGAAAGCTGTTCAAACGCGGCTGTTCAAGGGCACTTACGCACTATATTCGATTTTCAGTACATGACTCAAAACCTTTGGAATAAATCAAATGAATACAAGTCGCGTAAGGCGAAAATACAACATTTAGTCAAGTAGCTGTAGAACTCATAGAATGAAACTTAACGCAATGCAACGCAGCAAAGTGAAATTGACAAGAAGAGCGGGGTAGTAGTTGCGCTGAGAAGGATAGCACGCTTTTCTGTACCTCTCTTCGTTTTAACTTTCTGGGCGTGTTTTCAATCCAAACATATCATATCTATATGTTTTTGGAATCAGGAACCGACAAGGAATAAGATGAAAGTGTTTTTAAATTGATTTCGAAAATTTAATTTTGATCATAATTTTTATATATTTAATTTTCAGAGCTTGTTTTCAATCCAAATATAACATATTTATATGTTTTTGGAATCAGCAAATGATGGAGAATAAGATGAACGTAAATTTAAATCGTTTTATAAAAAATATGGTTTTTTTACAATTTTCAGATTTTTAATGACCAAAGTCATAATTAAATTTTAAGCCACCAAGCTGAAATGCAATACCGAAGTCCGGGCTTCGTCGAACATTACTTGACCAAAATTTCAACCAATTTGGTTGAAAAATGAGGGCGTGACAGTGCCGCCTCAACTTTCACGAAAAGCCGGATATGACGTCATCAAAGACATTTATCAAAAACATGAAAAAAAATGTATGGGGATATCAATCCCAGGAACTCTCATGTCAAATTTCATACAGATCGGTCCAGTAGTTTGGTCTGAATCGCTCTACACGCACGTACGCACGCACACACACACACACACACACACACACACATACACCACGACCCTCGTCTCGATTCCCCCCTCTATGTTAAAACATTTAGTCATAACTTGACTAAATGTAATGAATAAAATACAAGAATTACAAGTTCAGAATCGAACCCGTGTCCACCAATGTAAGGGAAAGCGATCGTGCGCTTTACCAACTGAGCTATTCTGCCGCACGGTTGGCGAGGGAGATTTTAACTTCAAATATTACACTTGAGTGGGGATCAGTATTGACTCGACTCGAGTTTCCGAGTCTCTCCGTTCGTATGTGTATACTGTTCCCTTTTTCTCACTGTTCGAGGTAAGTAAAGTAAATAACTGACCCTATGCTCCCGTTCACTTCGTATAATTTTGGAAAGCAATATCAAGTAACGTTAATTTCAAGCGTGACCGACATTATGTTGTTGTCTGGCTCCGAAATGCATTGACCAATCGCCGAAAGGCGCTGACGTCGTTGTATGGAAGGATTTCCCTACCCAGAATCCTAAATTCTTGATGACATACAAAGGATATTGTTCGGGAGGACGACGTACTATAGACGTGCTATAGACGGTTTATTATATAAAGGGAAGCAAGCTGTTGAAAACGGGCGTCGACAGTGCCAATGAACAGTGATATCAACTTGTAGTTCTCATTCACTTGTGGGTTCAGCCAATGAAATCAAGTCCTATTTTTAACTTCGTTTGTACTATTAAAAGGCAAGGGTAAAAGCATTTATCTGTGTTATATGAAGTCTTATATCGCGCGCGTATCTCCAGACTCGGACTCAAGGCGCAGGGATCTATTTATGCCGTGTGAGATGGAATTTTTTACACAATACATCACGCATTCACATCGACCAGCAGATCGCAGCCATTTCGGCGCATATCCTACTTTTCACGGCCTATTGTTCCAAGTCACACGGGTATTTTGGTCCTACCTAAGTCTTGTCCCCCACCCATGTCTCGTAGATTTGCATTTGTAACACGCTACTGTATTTGCCAACTAATTAACAGATCTCGTGCTGATTCGGCTTTTGTTCTTGTCTTCGTGTCATTTTGGAGTCCTGACTTTCCTATTCGCGTGCTATAAGGTGGGACTGTCAATAACTACAATACAGGCTTAACTGCAACTCCGAAATTAGTAGTAGTATGTGTTGCTAATTTGATTAACAAAAAAACAGGAGAGGGTGTGGTTTACTGCCCTTTGACCAATGACAGCTTCCAAAGTCGTGTTCTCATTCATCGGATTATGTCGGTTCGTTCTCGCACTGAGCTATTACTGAGCGCTGTGAAGACCCAGGTATTTTACATTTAGCTGCGGACGGCCAGATTCCCAAAATATTCATGGTCATCACCTTGATTAAAAGTGAGCGAGCGTTGTGTGTCTTATGATGCCCCGAAGATTAAAAATAGCTGCCTAGCTATAAAACAGGAAGAAGGCTTGGGAAGGAGCTCATTCTCTCACTTGTTTTTTTCGACTTTGAGACGACTCTCAGATTGAGAAAAAAAATGTCTTGATTGCACTTTGGAGAAAAAATAACTAAGAATATTTATCTTCGTGATGAAATTCAAGGTTCAAGAGTTGCATTATTTACTCGTTTCTTGAAAAGGTATTCATGTGGGAAGTGGAGAAAATGGCAGATCTCTCACCACGAATCTTCATCTACATCACGACCAAGGTAGAAACATTTTTTATTGTTTTTTTTCAGTGTTGTTTTCTGGGCTACACTGCCCCCAGGCAAATTTTGATTGCTACTTAAATTATTTACTTTTGAACGAAAGCTAACTTTTGACTGTTTGTATTTGCTCGGCTATTTCTATACCTTCGCGTTCATTCACTTGCATTCTCACGAAAATTATAATGTCTTTCTTTCTTTCTTTCTTTCTTCCTTTCTCTCTCTTTTTCTTTTTTTTTCTTTTTTTTTCTTTCCTTCTTTCTTTTTTTTTATTTCTATCTTACTTTCTTTCTTTCGTTCTTCCATTCGTTCATTCTTTTCTTTCTTTTTTTCTTACTTTCAGACATGAATATCGACTTTTACTGTATCTACAATTTTAATTGAATATTGTATTGTCGACATCTTTACTTTTCCTTAGATGTCCCCCTTCTATCTTTCCTTCCTACCTCCTTTCATTTCTTCTTTCCTTGTTCCCTCCCTTCTTTCATCCTCTTCTTTCTTCTTTTCTTTTTGTCTTCCTTCTTTCCTTCCTACCTTCATCCCTTCCTTCCTTCCTGCCTTCCTCATTTCCTTTGTTCTTTCCTTCCTTCTTTCCTTTCTATCGTTTCATTGGTATTACGGTATTAAGGCTGATTTGCTGGCTGTCTGTCTGTCTTTCCGTTCTTATACTTTATACAATTGTTGTTGTTCTGTCCTTTCTTAATTTTAGAACGTGAATCGAGACGAGGTTAGTGGTGTGTGTGTGTGTGTGTGTGTGTGTGTGTGTGTGTGTGTGTGTGTGTAGAGCGATTCCGAGCAAACTACCGGACCGATCTTCATGAAACTTGACATACAATTTCTGCCAGATGATATCCCCAGACTTTTTTTCTTCCATTTTTTCGATAACTATCTTATGAAGACGTCATATCCGGCCTTTTGTGAAAGTTGAGGCGGTACTGTCAGAATCTAGAACCTTATTTTTCAACCCAATTGATTGAAGTTTTGGTCAAAAAATCTGTGAATAATTCCGGGCTATGAAATTGCTTTTTTTTTTAAGTGGACGCTTAAAAATATGCTAAATGAGTTTGTTTATAAAAATTCTCAAAATTCTAATCAAAGTTAAAATTTCAGAACTAAATTCAAATGATTGCATTGCATTCCTTATCATGTCCTGATTCCAAAAATATAGAGATATGTCATGTTTAGTCTAAAATGTGCTCACAAATTAAATTTAAAAAAAGTTAATTGGGTATTACGTTCGCATGCTTCGCGGGCACGAGCGTCACATGACCCGTCTCGGTCATCGGGTTTTGGCTAGCCAAGCCTTACTACATGAAGTGCCGGTGATGACTGCTTTTTAATGGTGGTCTTTTAGTTTCAGGTCCGATAGATTGACTGAATGTTTTAATATCGCTTCAAGCGACCTGTTTTTTCTGTTATCGTTCCTGTCCGGCAAGTTGTATCTATTTATGCTGTCGAGTCAGTCAGTTGGTCCGTCGGTCGGTATGTGCACGTGTACTCGTGAATAGGGGTGTGTGCACACATACAAAGAGCAGCGTGCATCGGTAGCTGTCAAAACGGTGTCGCCGCAAGATGAGTTATCTCCCTTACACCGTAGCTGTGGAATTAGTACATTGGCCTCGGTGGGTCAGTGCGGATATGAATAATCATGAGTCGCGGAGTTCACAGGCTCGTTTCTTTCTTGTCATCCACTTGATTGCTTGCTTGTTTTTACTTACTGACTCACTGACTCATTGACTCACTCACTCACTCACTCACTCACTCACTCCCTTATTCATTCGTTTATTCACTCACTCACTCACTCACTCACTCGCTCACTCACTCATTTCGGTGATACAGTGCTTTATGGTTAAGTAAAAGCCCAAATGCGATGAAGAAATTGAGATTGGCTGATTGTCTAATTCATTTATTAATTAATTAATGCATGAATTCATTCATTCATTCATTCATTCATTCATTCATTCCATCAACTATTCCGTCGTTCCTTCATGTAATCATTAATTACCAATTCTATATCGTTTAAACTACCTGACTTAATTTACATGAGCTGTTTAAGATTAGTGTATGATTGGGGATTTTTGCTTGACAATGCAGAAATGTGATATCTCCGTTGAAAGAAATGATGAATAAATAAGATGATGTGTCACAAATCCATTCATGCAAGCTTTGGTTCATTCACCGCCCAGCTTTTGCTTTTAATCAATTAATTGTTTCATTTCCCGTTCAAATTTTATTTTTTTAACAAAATGAGTTTTTCGTTCAAAGTTCTTAAAGTATGGCTATCCAACAAAATAAGGTCATCGACGGTTACTTTCGTTGCAAACAAGCAAAACTTGCTTTCTGTCTGACTGTTTGTCTGTCTGTCTGTCTGTCTGTATCTAACCCTCTCTCCCTTTATCCCTCTCTCACTCACTCAATCACTGACTCAAGCACGCACGCACGCATGCATGCACGCACGCACGCACGCATGCACGCACGCACGCATGCACGCACGCACGCATGCACGCACGCATGCACGCACCCACATACCAATTCACACACACACACACACACACACACACGCCGCAACACACACACACACACACACACACACGCGCGCGCGCACGTGTGCACGTACGCACACACTTACACACACACACACACACACACACACACGCACATGCCCGCAGACACACACACACACACACACACACGCTCGCGCAGTCAGACTGGCCTACCAACACACACACGCGCGTTTTCTGTCCTGCGCCAAGGAACTAGGACACAGAAATAAATGCATGGAAATACTTTTAAACTGAAATTTATCAACACACAAGGAAAAACACGATTTTAGAATCAAAAGCCCATAGCAACAATGGTCAACATTGAATTTAGCCAGCGCAACATGACCTGTTACAAATCAATACACAGAGATAGACACAATGCGTTATTCATGCCAAACGGTGCCCAGAGCTATGGTAGACCAAAATTAAGCTGTGCATTATTTACCACGGGCGCATATGGCAGAGATAGGGTTGCTGGTGAGGATCTGTGTCTGGGTACTGTGAGAGATACAGTGGAACCGGGCCCTGAACCACCCCCCCCCCCCCCACCCCCCTAAAAAAAAAGAAAAGGTCTAAAAAGGAGGTAGTCATAAAATGAAGGTACATTTTCAGCAGAGATTGTTAACAGTAGGCCTAAGTCTGAGAAACAGGGTTTTAACTCAATCAATCAATATCAATCAATATGAGGCTTATATCGCGCGTATTCCGTGGGTACAGTTCTAAGCGCAGGGATTTATTTATTGTTTTTATTTTTATTTTTAAACAATTTATATCGCGCACATATTCAAGGCGCAGGGATTTATTGATGCCGTGTGAGATTGATTTTTTTTTTACACAATACAATGATCACGCATTCACATCGGCCAGCAGATCGCAGCCATTTTGGCGCATATCCTACTTTTCACGGCCTATTATTCCAAGTCACACGGGTATTTTGGTGGACATTTTTATCTATGCCTATACAATCTTTAACGTGCACACCCCAATGTAGTGTACACGAAGTGACCTCGGTTTTTAGTCTCATCCGAAAGACTAGCACTTGGACCCACCACCTAGGTTAGGAAAGGGGGGAGAAAATTGCTAACGCCCTGACCTAGGGTCGAACTCGCAACCTCTCGCTTCCGAGCACAAGTGCGTTACCACTCGGCCACCCAGTCCATCACTGACTGAATGGGTGGGAGTCTGAAATGGCGGGTTTGGGAGGGGGGAGGGAGGGGAGGGGGAGGGGGTAGGGGTCTTAAAATGGGGGTCCCACTGTAGAACCTTGCCCAAAGCTTGGGACGGAAGTGGAGGTGGAAGTGAGTGTGAGTGTGGATGTTGGTTGAAAAGCACGTCGCGTTAAGGCTAGCAACTGAAATGTGTGTTTTCATGGTACTTTCTTTGGGAGCATTAGTTTTGATCTTATGCATTGTTGAATGAAGCTGATATAAAGTGTTTTGGGGATGAAACAAAAATGCACGCACGAACGCACGCACGTACACACGTACGCACACAGACACGCACACACTCAAGCCCCCGCATCAGTGCACGCATTGCAAGCATTCATGTACGCAAACACACACATACACACACACACACACGCCCGCACGCACGCACGCTTGCCTACACACCGATAGTGACACACACACGCACGCACGCACGCCTATACACACACACACATATCGACACACATATATACACACACACACACACACACACACACAAACACACACACACACACACACAATTTAGTCATCGCCTTTTTTTATGTCGTTTTTCTTTCGCCGTTGTAAGTTAACAGCAAACAGTTCCACCTTCAACCCAATAAAGCAGCACAATGGGCCCGCATGAATGGTTCTCCATTTCCAAGAGATGCGAACCGCGTGTGTCGCAAATGCTTGCATCGCCGGCATTGCCTTTTTGTGTGGTGAATGTTTTCGTCATGATTTTCTTAAATGCACATACTTGCATCGTCGACATAGCGTTTTTGTGCCGTGAATGTCCTCGTCAGGATTTTCTCAATGGCTGCAAAAAAGGGGTCACAGTGCCAGCATTTATTAGTTTCATTGTTTGTTTGTCAGCGTTTAATTTGTTGGGAGAATTTGCCAAAATGGCAATAAAAGTTTCCGCATTTTTCGAAAGTTTTAAGCGGTCGTTGGAGTAACCTTTTTCCCTTGGAGAAAGATCTAAATAACTGCAAAGGTTATGGCGAGTTGACATAAGTTTCGGCGTTTTTTTGTTTTTGTTTTTGTTTTGTGTGTTTGTTTTGTAAGGCTACCATGTACAGCACTGTGGGGTGTTTATTCAAATATGTAACATGCATCCATCCACTCACGTCAATGTCCTTTTGCTCACCCTCCATTTATCCACAGTCTATCATTCGCAACTTAAAAACTTTGCAATTATGTTTTCAATATACAATTACGATAATGCATACTATAATTTACATCTAAACATCTAAAAAATAGAGCGGTCCCTGAAAACTCGGCTAGTTCTTTTCAAAGAGAAAAAAAACACCACAAAGGATCGGAAACAAACTAAGTAGAGACATTCATCCATATCACGAAATCCCATTCTCTTCAATTAATACCGAGACATCACAAAATCAAACTTTTTCCAGAAAGTTTCGGCGTTTTGCTGGCTAACGATGCAACAAAAAAAGACACCCCTGCTATGTTAGATTTTTATGTTATTGATAGGGGTGTATTTGATGGAGGCTGAGAGGAGAGGGAGGGGGGGAAGGGGGAGGGGGGGGGGGGGGTTCAGGAACCCGGAAACCTAAAGTAAAAATGTACACGTGGAATGTTTGCACACATTGACTGCAGGTGAGGTACCGTCAAAACCGTACTAGCTTTGGCTGGAACAACAGAGTTGGTGGAAATGGCTGATGTACATAGATATAAACATGCACGCATCGGGATAGCGCGATTCTTGTTGTTAACTTTCCTGTGGGAGAAAGCGCCCCGAATTTTCCAGCATGCAATGGGATAACAAAAAATAATGAAAATAAAAATGAAACAAGTCCAGTTTCAGCAACTTTTTGTCTGTCCACCTGGCTGTTTGCTTGCATGCATAAATGCATGTCTGCTTGTTTGTCTGTCAGTGTAAACTTCTGATGAGTGCGTGTTTGTGAGTTGCGTTAGATTGTCCTAGTGTGCAAATGTTTGTGTGTGTGTTTGTGTGTGTGTGTGTGTGTGTGTGTGTGTGTGTGCGTGTATGTGTGTGTCAGTGTGTGTGTGTGCGTGTGTGTGTATGTGTGTGTGTGTATTTGTGTCACTAATGTGTCATTTCATATGCGCTAGAACCTCATATCTAACCATTCCCAGCACCGCCCTATACAGTGTCAAATCGAAACGAATTCAAGCGCCTATGTTTTACAAGGAGCAGCCTCTAGCATAGTAGCAGCCGCTCAACCGACATATTTACCTGGAGTTATCTACTCAGTGCAGGTAAAGAAAAATACGCTGCTTCGGCCTCCCCTCTCACTCTCAGGTATAATTATCCAGGAGAAGAAACAACCAGAAATGAGCGAACTCTACAGTGTTTTCCGTTAGTCACCGCAAGACGAACGAAGGCATAGGAACTGGCAAATATTGGCGGCTGACAGAGAATGAAAAATGTATTGTTGGGCGTTATCTGTTGGTTTCTTCTCCGAAACAGCAGCGCGGGAGTATCTGTTGTTCAAGTCAGCTCTTACACGGGGGATAACCGGCTATACAGTGGTAAGCTGGTGAACAGTGGTAAACACTCGATTCGGCCTGCATTTTCCCGTTTTACCACAAAGTTGTTGATTTTTGTCTGGATTAAAGGTGAGCTACTGCATCTGCGATGACTAACTTTGTTTCGAAATGCATAATATGTTGAAGAAGGATTTGCGTTTTCCCGTATTTGAATGTTAAAACCAGAAATCGTGGTGACGAAGCACCGGAAATGGCTGCTCGGTGGGTTTCAAATGTAGAAATGCGCTTGTTTTTACAAAAACTGCTCGTATTCAGCTTTGGTACGGGAGTCTTAGTGACAAAGGAGTCATACTTGATGCAAAGGAGTGCTAATGTCGGGTTGGAATCATTCGTTAGAGCGTGCATGCGAGAGGCGGTCAAATATGCGAAATGATCGTACACCGGGTTGAAGACTGTCGCGAATGGGGCAGCAGACGCATAATCCGGTTTGATGCAAAATGTATGTAAACTAGACATTCGAACACTCTCTCTCTCACTTCGTCTTTCTCTCTTCCTCTCTCTCTCTCTCTGTCTCTCTCTCTCCCTCCTTCTCTCTCTCTGTCTCTCTCTCTCTCTTTCTCCCTCTCTCTCTCTCTCCCTCTCTCTCTCTCTCTCTCTCTCTCTCTCTCTCTCTCTCTCTCTCTCAGCAGTCTCGCTCTGTTCTGTCACTGAATAGTCGTCGGTTGCTAACCCCACCCCCACCCCCCACCCCAGACTAACCTTCAATACAATGTTGAATAGGAGTGGCTGTCATCTGTTAGCCAGTCAGCAACTTGAATACTTTGAGGGGGAAAGGAGACACACGGTTAGGAGGTAGTCGTCCTTAGCGGATTATGACTTTATTCAGGCAACGAAGTCATTCGGCGCTCAGTGTTTTCTGGGTACAAAAAACTGTCACAAGTGTGTCTCCTTAGGACTGGGTGGCCGAGTGGTAACGCACTTGCGCTCGGAAGCGAGAGGTTGCGAGTTCGACCCTGGGTCAGGGCGTTAGCAATTTTCTCCCCCCTTTCCTAACCTAGGTGGTGGGTTCAAGTGCTAGTCTTTCGGATGAGACGAAAAACCAAGGTCCCTTCGTCTACACTACATTGGGGTGTGCACGTTAAAGATCCCACGATTGACAAAAGGATCTTTCCTGGCAAAATTGTATTGGCATAGATAAAAATTTCCACCAAAATACCCGTGTGACTTGGAATAATAGGCCGTGAAAAGTAGGATATGCGCCGAAATAGCTGCGATCTGCTGGCCGATGTGAATGCGTGATGTATTGTGTAAAAAGAATTCCATCTCACACGGCATAAATAAATCCCTGCGCCTTGAATATGTGCGCGATATAAATTGCATAAAAAAAATTATAAAAAAAAATCCCTGCGCTTAGAACTGTACCCACGGAATACGCGCGATAAAAGCCTCATACTGATTGATTGATTGACAAGTTATTCCTGAGAAAAAGTTATTCCCAATAATTCCGCAGAAAAATATGTAAGCATTATTTGTTGGAAAAACTGTTTTGCTGCGGAAAAAACGATGCTTCTGCGGATGATGACATTATTCAAAAATGCTGCAGGTAAACCGGTTTTTTCTACATCATTACTGTTTTTCCGCAGAAAAGCTGAAAAACGGATAATACGCTAAGGACAATGACATCCTCACGGTGTGCCTCCTTTCCCTCTCAAAGTAGTTTTTCCGCAACATAATGTTTACATGTTTTTATGCAGCATTATTGGGAATACCTTTTTCTTACAAATAACCTGTCATAGTTTTTTTACCCAGAAAAACTAACGATCTTGTAAAGTAGCGTTTGTATCCGCCCCCCCCCCCTTCCCCCCTCCCCCCTCGGGGATATAATAGCTTGCTCAACAGTGGCCCAATCAGAAGCGAGAATAATTTTTTAAGCAAATCGAAAACGAAGTGAACTACTGCGTCCGTCTATGCAAATTTGATAATGCTGCGGACAGGTAAGTGTGTTACCAGCGTAATTTTGCAACTTTGAACTTTCGACAACGAAATCATTCGGCGCTGTTTTCTCGGTAATTTTGGACGAGTCCATCTCTCAACAAATGGAGAACTCATGTCATAATAAGAAGGACAAAACGCCGCGGAAACAGAGACTACCTATCCTTTTCGGATAATGATTTCATTCAGTTATTCTGCGGAAAACAGAAATACTGCAGAAAAACGTTTTTTTCTGCAGCATTTCTGAATAATGTCATCATCCGCCGAAGCCTCTTTTTTTCGCAGGAAAACATTTCAGTGCAGTAAAATTTAAATAAAGAATGCTGCGGTAAAACGGTGCTGTTGTTTTACTTCAGAAAAGACTTCTAACATTTTTTCCGCAGCATTTTGTATTAGCTCATTATAATATTGGATCACATGAGTTCCCCCTATGTTGAGAGATGGACTCGTCCAAAATTACCCGGAAAACACTGAGCGCCGAATGACTTCGTTGTCTGAATAAAGTCATCCGCTAAGGACCGTGTGTTTCCTTTCCCCCTCAAAGTATTGTTCTATGCTGGCTGGCTAACGGATGACAGCCACTCCAATTCGACATTATATTGAAGGTAAGTCGGGGGAGGGGGGGGGGATTTTTAGCAACCGACGACTATTCAGTTACGAAACAGAGAGAGACTGCTAAGAGAAAGAGAGAGAGAGAGAGAGAGAGAGAGAGAGAGAGAGAGAGAGAGAGAGAGAGAGAGAGAGAGAGAGAGAGAGAGAGAGAGAGAGAGAGAGAGAGAGAGAGAGAGAGAGAGAGAGAGAGAGAGAGAGAGAGAGAGAGAGAGAGAGAAAGAGGAAGTGTGAGAGAGAGAGTGTGTTCGAATGTCTAGTTTAACAGAAAATTATGCATCAAACCGGATTATGCGTCTGCTGCCCCATTCCCGACGGTCTTCAACCCGGTGTACGATCATCTCGCATATTTGACCGCCTCTTGCTTGCACGCTCTAACGGATGATTCCAACCCGACAATAGCACTTCTTTGCATCAAGTATGACTCCTTTGTCACTAAGACTCCCGTACCGAAGCTGAATACAAGCTGTATTTGTAAAAACAAGCGCATTTCTACATTTGAAACCCACCGAGCAGCCATTTCCGGTGCTTCGTCACCACGATTTCTGGTTTTAACATTCAAATACGGGAAAACACAAATCTTTCTTCAACATATTATGCATTTCGAAACAAAGTTAGTCATCGCAGATGCAGTAGCTCACCTTTAATCCAGACAAAAATCAACAACTTTGTGGTAAAACGGGAAAATGCAGGCCGAATCGAGTGTTTACCACTGTTCACCAGCTTACCACTGTATAGCCGGTTATCCCCCGTGTCTTAGTCAATTCAACCGGGAAAGAGATCGAGCCAGTAATGCTTTGGCCAGTTGTGAATTATATCTGCACGTGTCTCGTCAAATAGCAGATTAGGAGGGTGTGAATCGAGACTGTCTGCAGGTGTTTCGTTGGCTGTAGAAAGTTGTGTATCTGATCTTTTGTGTAATTTCAAACAGCAAGTTCAGAAATGTATGAATCCTGCCTTTGTGTCTCTATACAAACAGCAGCTTCAAACGAGTCTCTTTTGTGCGGTTTTTAAGGCTTTGAAGACTGGAAAACGCTCTGTAAAAAGTGTTGTATAGTGTACCGCTTTGTAAGAGTTTTGCCCGTTGGGCGAATCAGTGTCATGCCTGCAGTGCACTCGACGATGAACTTTTAACTTGAAGGTAGGCTACATGCGCCGGTGGGTTAGCAGCAAAGATTTGCTTCGATTCACGATTCAGTGATCTGCCCGAGCGTGTAAAAGACGGCTGCCGGCAGTAAAAAAAAAAAAAAAAAAAGGGCCTGTGCCTTGGACCAATGTTTTTGTAAGTACAGGCAAGGAACGTTAGCTCGTACGATCTTCGGCTTAAGTGCAGTTTGCGAGTGATCAGAATAATGACAGGTGTTACTCAATGAAGTGGAAAATGAGTGCCAGAGAGAAAGACTATTCAGGAAGATTACTTGGACCGTGACTGATTTGGTGTGTCGGAGCATGTGGATTTCTGTTCTCGTCAGAAGTGTGCAAACAGAGCAAACGTGCCGGAAAGAACATGTGGGTCGTAAGGGAATATTTACTTATGTATTGGTCATGATCTCTAGTTACCACACTCTAATCACCCAGTTATAATATTGAGTCATTGAACTTTTTGTACCGGAAGCTCTGGTGAAGTCTTTTGTAAATGAAAAGTACAAAAGCGGTCATAAAAGGTTACCATTGTCAGTTGCCACAAGTCTATGAAATACTACAAGACTTAGGGTAATGCTAGTAGTGTACTTCTAGTTTGATGTGCTTCTGCAGTTGCCTATATACAAACTAGTGTAGTCTCATCCAAATGCGTATGTTCAAGGAAGATAGTGAGTTTCGAACTTTTCACTCTGGAATAATTAAAGAGTGACCTTTCGTCTTTCGCGATTGAATATTATATTTGTAATGCAATTTATGGTCTAAAAGAAACGTTAGTTTATAAACAAGTCGCGTAAGGCGAAATTACTACATTTACTGAGTCAAGCTGTGGAACTCACAGAATGAAACTGAACGTAGTCCGCCGCTAGTGCAAAAGGCAGTGAAAGTGACGAGCCTGTTTGGCGCAGTAGCGGTTGCGATGTGCTTCATAGCACGCTTTACTGTACCTCTCTTTGTTTTAACTTTCTGAGCGTGTTTTTAATCCAAACATATCATATCTATATGTTTTTGGAATCAGGAACCGACAAGGAATAAGATGAAATAGTTTTTAAAACGATTTCCGAAATTTAATTTTGATCATAATTTTTATATTTTTAATTTTCAGAGCTTGTTTTTAATCCAAATATAACATATTTATATGTTTTTGGAATCAGAAAATAATGAAGAATAAGATGAACGTAAATTTGGATCGTTTTATAAAAAAATTTTTTTTTTTACAATTTTCAGATTTTTAATGACCAAAGTCATTAATTAATTTTTAAGCCACCAAACTGAAATGCAATACCGAAGTCCGGCCTTCGTCGAAGATTGCTTGGCCAAAATTTCAATCAATTTGATTGAAAAATGAGGGTGTGACAGTGCCGCCTCATGTTTTACAAAAAGCCGGATATGACGTCATCAAAGGTATTTATCGGAAAAAAGAAAAAAAACGTCCGGGGATATCATTCCCAGGAACTCTCATGTCAAATTTCATAAAGATCGGTCCAGTAGTTTAGTCTGAATCGCTCTACACACACACACAGACAGACAGACAGACAGACACACACACACACACACACACACACACACACACACACACACACACACACACACACACACACACACACACACACACACACACACACACACACGCACATACACCACGACCCTCGTCTCGATTCCCCCCCTCTATGTTAAAACATTTAGTCAAAACTTGACTAAATGTAAAAAGGATCCTACGCTCCTTTTTGTGTAAGTGATTATGTTCACTAGAGCTGTGAACCGGTACGAATTCACATACCGGTTTTGTTTCCTTTTTTTTATCGTACCGGTATTTGCACCCGTATAACGAAGTAAATGTTACACTGTAAACTGAAGTGTTCCACTTTTGAACACACTTTTTGTAACCAGTTGTGAACGCTGTGTGACAAACGATATAATTCTACTCAAAAAAGTAGCACACATGATAAACACTATTGAGTATTTACCATGTGTGCTGTTTTTGCCAGTAGAATTATAGAGTAATTCACAGAGTAGGCTACGTGTTCATAACAGGTTACAAAATGTGTGTTCAAAAGTGGAACACTTCAGTTTACAGTGTAGCATGAGAGTCTGGTATGGTAGTTTTCCATCAATGCATTGAAGCCATACATAGTACCAGACTGATCACTGAATGTTTTTCAGTCTTTCGGACATTGAGGAAGGTTCGCATGTTTTGCCAACAGTGAAACAAAACACATGTTCGGATGACACACTCGTTGCGATGATTGTATCCGGGGTTTTCCGTTGATCGCTACGAAAATACACGAAGTTCGAACCGGTGAAGTTAACACGAACCGGTATTTTGTCATCAAACTAATTTTACTGGTTTTTCGGTACACAGCTCTAATGATCACCACTACCAAAATGATCTATCCAGGCTTTCATACAGGATAAAAGCATCCTTCATTTTAAATACATTCCAAAAATCCCGACACAGCTTGGCTGCTTTCTATGTAGAGTGGCAATGTTTTGTTGAGTTAGTTTCGAAAGTGACCCCTATATATTAGGCTGCTTATAATTGCTTCAGCAGCTGTCTGGTTCTAAAATCTATTAAAACGCACTCAGTATCCTTTTCATAAGAACAACAAACACTCACATAAGGGAATAACTCGAAATCAGCTGCTTTGTGCTTATTTGCTTCAGAAATACACTGCAAAAAATGGCCTTTATAAAAAATGTAAATACATGTTTGTTTAATTTGCATACCAATGAATGTAGGTCATCTAATCATAGTAAAAGGAACTTAAAAGACATTTGTTTTTCTCCCGACTGATTCTAACATCCGCACAATCAAAGACGAGTTCGACTAGTAAAATAAAATACTCCAAACGTTTGTTTTGCGTCTGTTACATTCTAAAATCCACCGTTGAAGAAAAGTTGCTTTAAAAATGTACACGGCTACGCAATCGAAGACTCGTTTGACTTGTCAAAAATACTCCAAAAATGTTTTGCGTCTGTTACATTCTAAAATCCACTATTGAAGAATACTTGTATTAAAAGTTTACACGCTATTCTATACGTAATCAAAGATTAGTTCGACTAATCAAAAAGTGCTTAAAGCTATTGTTTAGTGGCTGCCTGATTTCAACACACGCTGTAAAAAAAATCTCTTGTTTAACAAATAACAAGTCGCGTAAGGCGAAAATACAATATTTAGTCAAGTAGCTGTCGAACTCACAGAATGAAACTGAACGCAACGCAACGCAGCAAGACCGTATACTCGTAGCATCGTCACTCCACCGCCCGTGGCAAAGGCAGTGCACGTGGAATTGACAAGAAGAGCGGGGTATTCGTTGCGCTGAGGATAGCACGCTTTTCTGTACCTCTCTTTGTTTTAACTTTCTGAGCGTGTTTTTAATCCAAACATATCATATCTATATATTTTTGGAATCAGGAACCGACAAGGAATAAGATGAAAGTGTTTTTAAATTGATTTCGAAAAAAAAATTTTGATAATAATTTTTATATATTTAATTTTCAGAGCTTGTTTTTAATCCGAATATAACATATTTATATGTTTTTGGAATCAGCAAATGATGGAGAATAAGATAAACGTAAATTTGGATCGTTTTATAAATTTTTATTTTTTTTTACAATTTTCCGATTTTTAATGACCAAAGTCATTAATTAATTTTTAAGCCACCAAGCTGAAATGCAATACCGAACCCCGGGCTTCGTCGAAGAGTACTTGACCAAAATTTCAACCAATTTGGTTGAAAAATGAGGGCGTGACAGTGCCGCCTCAACTTTCACGAAAAGCCGGATATGACGTCATCAAAGACATTTATCAAAAAAATGAAAAAAACGTTCGGGGATTTCATACCCAGGAACTCTCATGTCAAATTTCATAAAGATCGGTCCAGTAGTTTAGTCTGAATCGCTCTACACACACACACACACACACAGACACACACACGCACACACACACGCACATACACCACGACCCTCGTTTCGATTCCCCCTCGATGTTAAAATATTTAGTCAAAACTTGACTAAATATAACAAGTCGCGTAAGGCGAAAATACAATATTTAGTCAAGTAGCTGTCGAACTCACAGAATGAAACTGAACGCAATGCAACGCAGCAAGACCGTATACTCGTAGTCCACCGCTCACGGCATAGGCAGTGAAATTGACAAGAAGAGCGGGGTAGTAGTTGCGCTAAGAAGGATAGCACGCTTTTCTGTACCTCTCTTTGTTTTAACTTTCTGAGCGTGTTTTTAATCCAAACATATCATATCTATATGTTTTTGGAATCAGGAACCGACAAGGAATAAGATGAAAGTGTTTTTGAATTGATTTGGACAATTTAATTTTGATAATATTTTTTATATATTTAATTTTCAGAGCTTGTTTTTAATCCGAATATAACATATTTATATGTTTTTGGAATCAGCAAATGATGGAGAATAAGATAAACGTAAATTTGGATCGTTTTATAAATTTTTATTTTTTTTTACAATTTTCAGATTTTTAATGACCAAAGTCATTAATTAATTTTGAAGCCACCAAGCTGAAATGCAATACCGAAGTCCGGGCTTCGTCGAAGATTACTTGACCAAAATTTCAACCAATTTGGTTGAAAAATGAGGGCGTGACAGTGCCGCCTCAACTTTCACGAAAAGCCGGATATGACGTCATCAAAGACATTTATCAAAAAAATGAAAAAAACGTTCGGGGATTTCATACCCAGAAACTCTCATGTCAAATTTCATAAAGATCGGTCCAGTAGTTTAGTCTGAATCGCTCTACACACACACACACACACACACACGCACAGACAGACACACATACACCACGACCCTCGTTTCGATTCCCCCTCGATGTTAAAATATTTAGTCAAAACTTGACTAAATATAAAAAGCATACAAAGAAGGATACACCAGTCATGCATGTCACAGATACTTAGTAAACTGGGTCGTCTATTTATAAAGTTATCCATTATTTTCCGGCTTTTTGACAAACAATGGATTTTATTTCGGGGATTAAGTATTTAGTAACTCAGGCCAGGCATCCGTCGCTGCAAGCTCAGCCCTCATTGGTTGAGTAATTCCTAAATGCCTTTAAAATGGACATTTCCTACAAAGAAACAGTCAATTCAAAAATTGCTGGAAAGATAATTAAATCTGGCTTGCGACTTGCAACTGCATTTCCATACACTGAGTATATGAATATGTTTAGATTCGCAGAACTGGGTTATTATCATATCAATGTTCCTTGAACAAACCCAGAAAGTTTCCGATGCTTAGTTATGACCGGTACGTATAAGAGTATGCATGCCATAGTAAATGTGCACCTGAAATAAGGCACCATGAAGGTTAAACAAAAGAATGGATGAAAAAAGCTCGTGGGTAGGTACATCCCCCCCCCACACCCCTTACCCCCCTTTCTCTCACCACCCCTCGAAACCCCGAGGCATTCTTTGCTGTCTGTTTTCGAGAAACACTGAAATAAAAGAGGAGAAAAAGAAGCAGAAAAACAAACAAATAAAACAAAAAACACACACTGAAAAAGACTTTGCGTGTTACCGACCATAAATTTCACCGCTAAGGTCGTTCTTAACCGCTAAGGTCGTTCTAAATCCGACAATACCTTAAAAACTATTATTTGCGCCATTATTTCGCCGGCTACGTTCCGGTTCCCGGAATCACAACAAAGACCAAATAATCTCATTGTTCCCTCCAAAACAAACAATGCCAGTTTCCGCATTGGCAGTAATGCTTGAATAAGACTCAAGTCTCAGCCGCTGAATCAATGGCCTGATTACATGAACAACTCTACTGTATAATTGATGGTGCCAGACTCTCGGAAAATTCATTAACACTGGTGCCTGGAGACCTCGAGTTCACTGTCTTTGTTGGCCCGGTCGTAGTGTGTCTTTCTGTGGAACTGTGGGGATCTTATAAGGCGCGTGTGTGTGGATTCGTATTACTCTGTGCTGTGGCTGCTGGTGTAATGTGAGTTGTGTGAGTTTGTGTGTTTTTGAGACAAACAAACAAAAGTAGGGAAGGAAGACACACACAAAAGAAGGAGGAAAAAAGTAAGAGGAAAATAGTGGATAACTATTTTTTCTTAAAAAATAAAGGGGGGGGGCAGCAAAGAAAGAAAAGGACAAACAAATATTAAAAGAAGCATACAAAAGGAAGACTGGAGAGGAGAAATCGAAACTTGAGAAATATGAAGGCAGAAACCAGGAAAAAAGACTAAAATATTAGCAACATTATAAAGTAGGAAAGTTTAGAACGAAATGGAAACCATAGCAAATAAAGGCAACAATTGCAAAATCAGGTTTTTACCAAAAATGTCATTGTGAGGGACGAAAACAAGAATGACAGATGATACAAAAGAGTTATTTTAACAATTAGAGAATAAGGACGACTAAAAACAGTAATTACAAATTGCAATGACAATTTCACAGGCAATTTCCGTGTGTCAAACCAGGTCCAAGGTCAAAATGTTCAAGGTCTTATGAACAGCCAATCAGAAAAAAAGGTTTCGTATGTAAATGGCGGATGCAATGGCAATAAATGTGCATTGATGAAAACAGATTTAGTGACTTTGATTCCCAAATTTGTGGAAGCGGTTTTATTCAAATGTTACGTAATGGCAATTTCGCGTGATGCAAGTTCCTTCAGGGTTTCCGGGAATACGTTTTAAATGTAAAAAGCGAGAGTGGTGATTAGATACAATCACTGGCGTATGAGGTTAACAGGCTTTTTCTCGAACGTTTTAACGTCAAAGGTGCTGACCTCAGCAATTCACGATCCTTCATTCTGGTATAGCAATAACGTGGGTGAGGCCGGGAAGAGATGCATGTAGAATGCTAACATTTTTCAAGTGAACCAGTAATAAACAGAAGAACAACGAGGCGGGCTGTTTCTCTTACACGAGGATGAACTGGCTATTTTTTCGTGCAGTACTACAAAAAAATAAAGAAATGTTGCTTTCGATTTTCCCTAATTACATTTACGAGTCAGCCAGTCCTACCCTAAAGCATGACTTGAAGGGCTTCTCTGATCTCTGCCATATATTTTAGCAGATATTCAAAATCGTGTTTAAAAGAACTGTCAAAAAGCAGATCTTATCATAATAATTGATTGTTTGTGCCTGCAGATAAATGTAACCTACCTGCACAATCTGACATGAAACAAGGGTAACAAGTCGCGAAAGGCGAAAATACAATATTTAGTCAAGTAGCTGTCGAACTCACAGAATGAAACTGAACGCAATGCCATTTTTCAGCAAGACCGTATACTCGTAGCATCGTCAGTCCACCGCTCATGGCAAAGGCAGTGAAATTGACAAGAAGAGCGGGGTAGTAGTTGCGCTAAGAAGGATAGCACGCTTTTCTGTACCTCTCTTTGTTTTAACTTTCTGAGCGTGTTTTTAATCCAAACATATCATATCTATATGTTTTTGGAATCAGGAACCGACAAGGAATAAGATGAAAGTGTTTTTAAATTGATTTGGACAATTTAATTTTGATAATAATTTTTATATATTTAATTTTCAGAGCTTGTTTTTAATCCGAATATAACATATTTATATGTTTTTGGAATCAGCAAATGATGGAGAATAAGATAAACGTAAATTTGGATCGTTTTATAAATTTTTATTTTATTTTTACAATTTTCAGATTTTTAATGACCAAAGTCATTAATTAATTTTTAAGCCACCAAGCTGAAATGCAATACCGAAGTCCGGGCTTCGTCGAAGATTACTTGACCAAAATTTCAACCAATTTGGTTGAAAAATGAGGGCGTGACAGTGCCGCCTCAACTTTCACGAAAAGCCGGATATGACGTCATCAAAGACATTTATCAAAAAAATGAAAAAAACGTATGGGGATTTCATACCCAGGAACTCTCATGTCAAATTTCATAAAGATCGGTCCAGTAGTTTAGTCTGAATCGCTCTACACACACACACAGACACACACACACACACACGCACACACGCACACACGCACATACACCACGACCCTCGTTTCGATTCCCCCTCGATGTTAAAATATTTAGTCAAAACTTGACTAAATATAAAAATGAGGGTAAGTCCCCTGAGAGACAATACATTTGGGGGAGAGGGAGGTGGGTGGGTGGCTGGGGATAAGGGAAGGGGGTGGTGCTTGAATCCAAAGAAATACCTGACTACGCAGAATCTTCAAGGTTAAGAGCCAAATATGCATGTGGTCGTTAGCGTTCTCCGTTGATGCAGAAGCAGAATGGTACAAAAAAAAAGAATAAAAAAAAGAATAGTGAATGGTTTCTGATTCCTTAAGTGCTCAAGATAAATAATGCGGGTGCCATGTGATGTCTTGTTCGCGTGTTCAGGTTTCTTTTTTTCCCCCAAGACTCCAAGGACAGGGTAAGACTGATGACCAATATAAAACTATAGGTGCATAATGCAGCATTCAACCGGGGACCAGGTAGCTGAGTTGGTAGAGCACTGGACTTGTGATCCTAGGGTCACGGGTTCGAATCCTTATGTGCAGACTCAGAGACGGTATCCATGTCCCACCCCCGTAAAAAGGTGCACGTAAAAGACCTCGGCATGAATGCATGTGGCTGATTACACCTGAACACGCGCACACACCTGGGTAGCGCGACTCCACTGGGAGGAAACGACCCGAATGTCCAAGCATTGGGATTATAAAGTACATGAAATGAAACTAAGCTTTAAAGGGTCTTTCCTGACCAACAATCTGATTCAATAATAGCTCCTTCTTCTTCTTCTTCTTCTTCTGCGTTCGTGGGCTGAAACTCCCTCGTACACTCGTGTTTTTTGCACGAGTGGAATTTTACGTGTATGACCGTTTTTTACCCCGCCATTTAGGCAGCCATACGCCTTTTCGGAGGAAGCATGCTGGGTATTTTTGTGTTCCTATAACCCACCGAACTCTGACATGGATTACAGGATCTTTTTCGTGCGCACTTGGTCTTGTGCTTGCGTGTACACACGGGGGTGTTCGGACACCGAGGAGAGTCTGCACACAAAGTTGACTCTGAGAAATAAATCTCTCACCGAACGTGGGGACGAACTCACGCTGACAGCGGCCAACTGGATACAAATCCAGCGCGCTACCGACTGAGCTACATCCCCGATAATAGCTCCAAAATGATGTCATTTTACTTTCTTGCCTGGAGCTATGTGTTATGTAATAACAATTTACAAATCTGACATAGAATATAAGTTGAAGGCATCACTGTTTGAGACTTCGTTCTGCAGTAAATGCATTGCAACAGATGTATCAAGACTCTATATAGATACCCGGTTAACACTAGGTTTATGAAAGATTATGCTTATATTGAGCTTCTATTAGCGAACTATTGCGCGTATCTTTATTAAGTTATATTGCATCTGCTTGAAACAACGATCAGCGTCCCCGTCTTCCCAGCCCTAACACTCTGCTGAAATATAGTAGTAAAAATTAGCCTTTCTGTTAGAATTCTATAGTAGTTCACAGTCTTCACAACTGGTTACAAAACGTGTGTTCAAACGTCAGTTTACATTGTTAAAAAAAAAAGCACGAAATATACACCACAAGAAAATGTAAATCATAACAACTGATTACTGCGCCTGTGGATTGAACGAAAATTGCTGAAATACCGGATCTATAAAGAAGAACAAGTCGCGTAAGGCAAAATTACTACATTTAGTCAATCTGTGGAACTCACAGAATGAAACTGAACGCACTGCATTTTTTCACAATGACCGTAGTCCGCCGCTTGTGCAAAACGGAGTGAAACTGACGAGCCTGTTTAGCGCGGTAGTGGTTTCGCTGTGCTGCATAGCACGTTTTTCTGTGCCTCTCTTCGTTTTAACTTTCTGAGCGTGTTTTTAATCCAAACATATCATATATATATATGTTTTTGGAATCAGGAACCGACAAAGAATAAGATGAAATTGTTTTTAAATCGATTTAGGAAATTTAATTTTGATCATACTTTTTATATTTTTAATTTTCAGAGATTGTTTTTAATCCAAATATAACATATTTATATGTGTTTGGAATCAGGAAATGATGTAGAATAAGATGAACGTAAATTTGGATCGTTTTATATAAACAAAATTTCATTACAATTTTCAGAGTTTTAATGACCAAAGTCATTAATTAATTTGTGACAGGGGAGGCTACCGCTCCTTTCACAACGGACTCTGCACCCGGGTTGTTGGCCTTTAAAGTCAACACCTGTGGTTTGTAGAGTTCTGTTTGTGATGGGGTCTGGTGGTTTCCGATTGTCTGTATGTTCATGGAAACCTTCGGGTTTGCATAACAGTTTTTATAGGGCTAAGAAATTGGCCCTAACATTTTCAATCCTGTTTGATTGCACTTCGCTTCCCGAGGTGATCGTAGTGTTTCGGCACACGGTTACAAATTTTTAAGCCACCAAGCTGAAATGCAATACCGAAGTCCGGCCTTCGTCGAAGATTGCTTTACAAAAATGTCAATCAATTTGATTGAAAAATGAGGGTGTGACAGTGCATGCCGCCTCAACTTTTACAAAAAGCGGGATATGACGTCATCAAAGACATTTATCGAAAAAATGGAAAAAAATATGGGGATATCATACCCAGGAACTCTCATGTAAAATTACATAAAGATCGGTCCAGTAGTTTACTCAGAATCGCTCTACACACACACACAGACAGACAGACACACACACACACACACACACACACACACACACACACACACACACACACACACACACACACACACACACACACACCACGACCCTCGTCTCGATTCCCCCTCTATGTTAAAACATTTAGTCAAAACTTGACTAAATGTAAAAACACGTTGACAGATAGGTGTGCTGAGGGACACGTTACAATTATTCAAACGAGTCCCGTACAGTAGCGGTGCGTTTATTGAACGCTTGATTGAGTTCAACACGACAGGTTATAACCTGATCGAAAATCGATTAGAATTTTCGAGGGACTGCATTGGCAACTCAGTTTCACTACTGTTTCGAGAGCCGGCCTTTCTATATATTTAGCGAGCAGTTCTAGATTAAATAGTCTGTGAATGTTCCCCGTTTTGAAAGCAAGCGCGGCGGTGGCAGGTCTAAATCTGAGTGTTTTGTGCCTGTATATATAGAGCTGAAGTTTTGAATTCAAGCAGAGAGATTGAAACCATTGCAATGTAGGACTAAAGATATGGTTCAGATGAAAAAGCGAAAAATTAATAGCTTTACTTTTATTTTGTGCACGCACTGACAGGCAATTTACCTCGACAGTGTATGATTTGTATTGACTAGGCGGAGATTGAAACATACTCGCAGTTTGTGTCATTGACTTTTTAAATTGCTAGACTGATTCTAAGCCCATGCATCCTCTGTAAATTTAGAAGAGCTACACTTTTAAGTCAATGTGCATTCCGGGATCGCCGACTTGTTTCACCAAAATGAGCTATCGTGCGTTACACTGTAAAATGTGTTCGATTTAAGCATAATTGAAAAAAAGCTAAGATTTGATTAATTGTTGTTGTTGAAGTTAACTAATACGAGTGCACTCGTTGGCAGTCACAGACGCCTATACCTTTTCGCTCAGACATGATAGATTGCGGTTTATTGAGAGGGGGGAAACGTCAAATTAAAGTCTCATTAGTAAATGTTGCCACTGACATGCTAAATAACAACAAGTGCATTTAAATCAAGCTAATCCAACTCCGTCGATTTTATTTTGTTGATCCGTAAAACCATTGAATAACTGCTGTAAATCCTATTGTACATTGCTTCCAAGAGAATAAACAAATGACGCTGAGATGCTTTGTAAATTATGCACTTTTTCATCCAGTGCTAAATAAAATAAAAAAAATGGCGACTAGGTTTTCTGCGACTGAAGATTACTTTTTAAAGGCACACTCTTTCCCAATATTACAGTTCGGTCCACCGTGTCAGATCTGGACAGGCTTTTACGTGGAATATAAGACCATCCGTCCACTTTGTCACGTACCAAAAATGAAGCGCCTGCGTGCTCGTTGTAAATAGTGGGAATTTGTTTCATGAATTAATTTGGTAAAAGCCACTATATTGCCACTATGTGTTCATTTTTGGTATTTGTATTTGGTGTACACTACATTGGGGTGTGCACGTTAAAGATCCCACGATTGACAAAAGGGTCTTTCCTGGCAAAATTGTATAGGCATAGATAAAAATGTCCACCAAATACCCGTTTGACTTGGAATAAAGGCCGTGAAAGGTGAATGCTCGCCTAATAGGCTACTGAGCTTTACTGGCCGATGTGAATGCGTTATATATTGTGTGTAAAAAATGTCTGTTTGTCTGTCTGTCTGTAAAAAATTCCATTTCAAACGGCAGAAATTAATATGTAAGCGCCTAGGGCTATATCTAGATTAGGCGCATAAAAATGATCACAATAATAATAATAATAATTTGTCCAAGTGGAGGGATGGTCTTACCCCTTGTAAAATCCTGACCAGGTCAGATATGGTGAGCAAAACTTTGTTTTCATGAGAAGGAGTGTGCCTTTAAGGCTACAGATTCCTTTAAAACAAAGGGGGTGGGGTGGGGTAGGACATAGATGGCACGTTTTCATACGCTGTTTCAAGCCAGTGAACACGATAGACAGTGGCAAGCCCTTAACACCGCTGTCTCAAGTATTCTTTTGTTCAGGGTTGACAACGTCGAGAGCAGTGTTTTATGGAACCACTTGATTTTCCGCAAGAGCTATAGCCTACGCATGTTTCTGGGGTGTGTGCAGTCTTCTGTGGGTTTGCGTTCGTCGGTAAACGAACAACGATGCATTTTTCTCGTTGATTTACATACGACGCCAAAACTTTTTCAAAACGTGACAACATAAACAAAAACGCGATGTCTAGTTTTGATATAGATTAACAGATGACATATGTCACTGTTAATTTGTTTCTCATCTTCGAGTGACAAGGGATAGTTAACGTTTGTGTTTGAAGGTCTTGACTTCTTGTGAGAGGTATGAACACTTTCGTGAATTCGTTTATAAATTATCAGAGTTGTATTTTACTCCCTTTTCTTAAACTGTTGGCATCAAGCAGTACTGGAAATTACGGACGGAATGTCAAGGGATATTGAGGGAGTACTTGAATAACATAGAATAAATCAAACATTTATTTTATCACCTCAATAGAGAAAAGACAGATGGCAGCGAAAGATTTAACAAACCATGTAATCGGTGCTCAGGATAGCTTACAACAATAACAAACGACATTCAGTCAGTATTTAAATTCTACAGATAATTAAATCCAACTTTGTTTGTTATTTTGTTACCGGCCTCCACGGGCAAAAGATTGATACATGTATTGTAGTGGAGAATTGAACAGACCATTCAGGCGTCGATCATGATAGGTATAACAGCGTGCAGTGAAGCGTATGAACATACGATCAGTGCTCATAAGATATACTAACATTCAATGAAGCGTATACAAGATTCAAGAATAGCCACACGTTACGTCGCAAAAAAATGTCAGATTCCACGGTTCAGCGACGATGCAGAAAAATTACTCCGGTTTCTGCTTGCTGCATGAGTAAAAAAACAAAACCAACAAAGACCAAGCGTGGGTAATATTCATGCATCGACAGAAAAAAAGCGGTCAATGATTCTGGCATCCTCTGAGACAATGCCACGATCTCCTTTCAGTATCAAAAGCACCAACACCCCGAGGCAATGGCTTAGACGTACCGTGTACATAGTGCGTTTTCCGAGTTGTAGACGTGCAGCGAATTTTTGCATTAAAAAGAAGACAAAAGATGTTTTCTTTACCACTGTGATAAAAAAAAGTATGTTTAAGCAAGCCTAGTACCAACTTTCTCTACCCTTGAAATATTACATGCAGCTTTTCGTTTTACCCCTATATTAACATGCTTGTAAATTTTGAAAAAAAAATTTTTGTTTTTTATCAGCCCATGTTTACCTCGGTCTCACAAAACCTGGCTACTCTATTAGCGTATGTCAACGAGTCGAACAATTCTAATACGCAGTGATAACATTATTTATGTCAGGAAGAAACCACTCCAAAACTTTTTCAACATGTACGTTTGGCCGGTCACCAATTTATTTTGAGGTACGCGCTCTATTTTTGACATTTATTTCGATAAAATAGCGGAATTGTCCGGATAAATCGAACCCTGCATTACGATAACAAGAAGTCAGGAGTTTGAATGTAAATCCAGTGTTTTACATTCCACTGATTGGGAAACGCACTGTACTGAAAGATGATACGGGGCTGCAAGGACATTATTAACAATAAATCCATACACGTCACAGCAATACTATTGAACACACACACACACACACACACACACACACACACACACACACACACACACACACACACACACACACACACACACCGCATATTCACCACGCACATATATACACAGAGACCCTCTTTATTGCCGTCGGTAAACGAACAACGATGCATTTTTCTCGTTGATTTACATACGACGCCAAAACTTTTTCAAAACGTGACAACATAAACAAAAACGCGATGTCTAGTTTTGATATAGATTAACAGATGACATATGTCACTGTTAATTTGTTTCTCATCTTCGAGTGACAAGGGATAGTTAACGTTTGTGTTTGAAGGTCTTGACTTCTTGTGAGAGGTATGAACACTTTCGTGAATTCGTTTATAAATTATCAGAGTTGTATTTTACTCCCTTTTCTTAAACTGTTGGCATCAAGCAGTACTGGAAATTACGGACGGAATGTCAAGGGATATTGAGGGAGTACTTGAATAACATAGAATAAATCAAACATTTATTTTATCACCTCAATAGAGAAAAGACAGATGGCAGCGAAAGATTTAACAAACCATGTAATCGGTGCTCAGGATAGCTTACAACAATAACAAACGACATTCAGTCAGTATTTAAATTCTACAGATAATTAAATCCAACTTTGTTTGTTATTTTGTTACCGGCCTCCACGGGCAAAAGATTGATACATGTATTGTAGTGGAGAATTGAACAGACCATTCAGGCGTCGATCATGATAGGTATAACAGCGTGCAGTGAAGCGTATGAACATACGATCAGTGCTCATAAGATATACTAACATTCAATGAAGCGTATACAAGATTCAAGAATAGCCACACGTTACGTCGCAAAAAAATGTCAGATTCCACGGTTCAGCGACGATGCAGAAAAATTACTCCGGTTTCTGCTTGCTGCATGAGTAAAAAAACAAAACCAACAAAGACCAAGCGTGGGTAATATTCATGCATCGACAGAAAAAAAGCGGTCAATGATTCTGGCATCCTCTGAGACAATGCCACGATCTCCTTTCAGTATCAAAAGCACCAACACCCCGAGGCAATGGCTTAGACGTGCCGTGTACATAGTGCGTTTTCCGAGTTGTAGACGTGCAGCGAATTTTTGCATTAAAAAGAAGACAAAAGATGTTTTCTTTACCACTGTGATAAAAAAAAGTATGTTTAAGCAAGCCTAGTACCAACTTTCTCTACCCTTGAAATATTACATGCAGCTTTTCGTTTTACCCTTATATTAACATGCTTGTAAATTTTGAAAAATTTGTTTTTGTTTTTTATCAGACCATTTTTACCTCGGTCTCACAAAACCTGGCTACTCTATTAGCGTATGTCAACGAGTCGAACAATTCTAATACGCAGTGATAACATTATTTATGTCAGGAAGAAACCACTCCAAAACTTTTTCAACATGTACGTTTGGCCGGTCACCAATTTATTTTGAGGTACGCGCTCTATTTTTGACATTTATTTCGATAAAATAGCGGAATTGTCCGGATAAATCGAACCCTGCATTACGATAACAAGAAGTCAGGAGTTTGAATGTAAATCCAATGTTTTACAGTCCACTGATTGGGAAACGCACTATACTGAAAGATGATACGGGGCTGCAAGGACATTATTAACAATAAATCCATACACGTCACAGCAATACTATTGAACACACACACACACACACACACACACACACACACACACACACACACACACACACACACACACACACACCGCATATTCACCACGCACATATATACACAGAGACCCTCTTTATTGTCGCGATAAAATGATTTACGAAGATTTTAAAGGGGGGGATAAGTATATCCTGTGAGAGGCTGAAAATTGTGTCATTCGGGTGGGATCTTCAGATCGGCTAAAACAAACACAGCGAGATATCGACTTTGGCCGTTTACAATGGAGCGACCGTGCTAATTTAGACCCTGTGGCGTTTGTTTTGTACGTGGTGGTGCCGAGGCTCCACGCAACTACCCTTTCTGTGTCGCGGGCTACGCTGGTGTTTGTTTGATGTGTGATCGGCAAGGTGTTAACCGTAACAACAAAGTGTTAGGTCAGAAGTCTGCAGGACAGGTGAGAAATGAACGGTCCAGAGTGTCTTGAAGTAAACGTAAGAGTGCGCAATTTAGTAAGCAAAGACATAGGTAGTGTGGATAGTTTTGTTCACACTTTTGTCTCAGAGACTAATCAACGGTTCAAGTGATGCCGAAATAAAACAAAACAAATTTAAACCTGTTGATTCTGGAGTTGTTTTCGATGGGACATTTGCATGTAGTTTGCAAGTAACCAAAATTGTTATCAGACATTTACGCACATCATGCGCGGATGTATACGCAGGCACAAGTGAATGAAATACTATCTAGTATGATAGGCTTCTGACGCAGCCAAATCATTCGCTGGATCGATGGCAGTCACTTAAGACAATTCTTAAATGTACACCAGTAATACATACATCACTACACATGCATTGGTAATTTCTTACTAGGGCAAGATGAGTGTTACGTTTTTGAATATAAAACACACACACACATCAGACTGACGTGTATGCACATGAATCTAAAGTAAAAATAAATCGCCAACCAAAAACATTCCCAGCTTGTCAATACCACTTCATGTGTCTTCCGAAGGCCTTCCTTTTTCAAACTCCTTTTCAAAGTGCTGTCCAAACAAACCACAGGAAACTATTGTAAGTCCTTGCCCCAGTTATATACTTCAACACCGTTTGCACGTGCAAAATGTACAGAACACAACGGAAAGGCTTTGTGCTCTCATTATTGAGTGTCCATTCCTTTCTCCGGTGGCTTAACTCCTCGAACAGTCACTGATGTGCGGTGCCTTTGTGCAGTTATCGCTGATCGAAGTCTCTGACAAAAAAAAACCCGCCGGGTTTCTGGGTTTAAAAAACACTTGAAAAATAGGCCTACGTTCCTTTCTGTGTAAACGACTGTCTACACCATGAAAGATCTGTCTAGGTTGTTACGTGTGATGAGAGATTGAACTCTTCCACTTATAGACACACGGTTTCCAACATTGTCAGTCAATCTACTTTCCGTGCAAAGTGGGATTTTTTTGCTGAATTAATTTTGTGAGTGTCACCTATATCATTTTGCATAATTATTCAGTAAAAAAAAAATGCCCACTCTGTACGGCGATCACACTCACAGGAGCTTGTATTGAAGCACGTCGGCATTCTTCTTCTTTATTTTCTAACCATCGATCACAAGCGATTTCACTAACTACTCACTGACTACCGGATAGAAATGCAAATTCACTTAAACGTCCATTATCAGGAACACTAAAAGGCCCGAAACAAAACAAAACAAAATAAGAATAAGATTAAAAATAAAAAAAATAAACAGTAAAATTACAAAATAAACACCGGCACTTTGATAAAAGTCCCAGATCCAATAACTTTTCTGTAACATTGGCCACTATTGACCACCATTTCAGAGAGAAAAAGTGACTGAGAGAGAGAGAGAGAGATGATAGTATACTGCCATGCGATACTACCACTGCGAGGTATCTGTGTCTGAAAGCTGACACCATAATTATCTTGCTTTGTTGCAGCTCGGCTCGCGACCCTTTGATATGAACACCATGTGACAAGTGCCAATAAGTGTACGTCTGAGAGCTGATTATTAGCCCTGTACTGGCTTTTCTCGCAGTGCATTGTACAGTACGACTGATGAAAGATTCCGTCAGACAAAAAAACCCATGTCTCCGAGAGAAAGAGAAATGAACGTGGCATCTGTACGTGCACGACAATGAACTCCAGTTTCCGTGTCGACAAAAGGTTGTGAACACTTGCTGAACACTAATTTCGTCAGTTTTTCTTCCCTTTTCGTCAACATTTGGAAGAAACGTGCAGGGAGTGATTTCAAAGTGACCGTTACGCCATGAAAGAACCTGCTTTCCGTATTTTCTCGTGTTTCAAACCTGGAAAGACATTTTTCATCTACTGGAACTAAGCTTCGCAGTAAGCCTTGTGCTGCAAACATTTAAGACAGTCTTTGTACTTAGATATTGAGCTATCCGCCAACAGCAGCCGTGGCCAAAAGGAACACGTTCTTTTTATCCAGAGCATAATCCAGCGTATGGAATTTGAATCGGATTGTTTTCCCACACGTGTTGATTTCCCAGGGATAAATGCTAAACATACTGTCGTCAATCATTCATAAACCTTTCGCAAGAATAACCAGCTTTGTGTTCAAGGAATGTGTATAGCAATTATGGGTTTTGACGCGAATTGATGCTGACACCTTTTGAAACAGATGCATTTAAACTGCAGTTTGGATTTCTCTCAGCCACAGTGACATAACGAGAGCTTATAAGAAAGACTGTATGGTTTTGGAGAGTGCTACTTTATGAACGTGTTCGCGCATTCTGGTGCGTAAACGCCGCGCGTCGTACTACCACTGAATTCGTTTAATCATGTGCTGGATGTTGTGATCTATCATCGGCATTAACAACAAGCGCAGTGTGCGAGAAAACTCCATGTTCTTTGGAGAGAAAAAAAAACGAGCAACAAACAATCACCGACACAGTAGGCCTTCAAAGAACAAGGCTCTCTTCCAACTCTGGAACGATATTGTGGATGTGTTCGTGATATAATCAGCTGCAGATAATGAACACTAACGGTGGCCCCCAATACGAGACAGTTTGAATCTTATTTCTTGCCACAAAAGGTTTTATCACGTATGCTGGAACTCTAAGCTATCATCATGGGTTTCGGAACTCAGCGGTTTGTGAGCGACGTGGACCCGAACCTAGTGTGCGGGGTGTGCGGAGGGGTGCTGGAGGATGCGGTGGTCACTCCCTGCGGTCACTCCTTCTGCTCTCTCTGTCTGCGAACCTGGCTTGCCCGCCCGGCTGCCCTCACTTGCCCGGAGTGTCGAGCGCACGTGCCCGAAACGTCTGTCAAGCCCGTGCACTGCTTGAGAAACTTGATCCGCGGCTTAGAGGTGGAATGTGACTTTGCTCGACGTGGGTGTAAGAGCGTGGTCAAGCTGGACTGTCTTCAAGGGCATCTCAACACGTGTCCCTTCGCGCCTGTGGAGTGTGCTGGGTGCGGGGAGGAGGTCAGTCGCTTAGACTTAGCTGACCACCAGATGACCTGCGCCGGGATCGCGGCCACTGTCCAAGAAGAAGAGGACGATGAAGGCGACTCGGAGAGGCTTCTGAGAGGAGAGGAAGGCAGCGAGGAGAATCAGCGGTTCGACTCCGCCTGGAGAGAGTTCCGGGAGAGAGTCCAGATGTGCAAGTCGGCCTCTTCCACGGACATCTGCATCCTCCTCAGCCGGATCAGGGCGTTGGAGACCCGCGTGGAGCGTCTCCTGGAAGAGTTGAGGACAGCCAGGTCCAAGAACCTGGCCCTGGAGCGAGAGTACGAGAAAATCAACGTCCAGCTCCGGGAGAAGCAGAGCGAGATTAGAGAGCTTCAGGACACCGAGTTCTTCTTGGAGCACGAGTGTGCTCGCACGCCTGAAACCGTGGCCAGGCTGTCTCTGCTGATCGCTCACAACCTGCTGAAAAAGCCGCGGTTTTTAGAGCCCGAGAAGGTGTTCTCGGCGGTACGGAGGTGTTACGATAAGTTCTTCAGAGTGAGGCCTGACTGTGAGCACGACGTCCACATGCTCCTCGCCACTGCCTACGCCAGTAACTGGTTCTCCACCTGTCACAGACTGTCTCTGAAGCGCTGGCTGCAGACTCTCACTCGCCCTGCTGCCCGCACGGGTAGTATTCTGTTCAACAGACAGCTTATACCCAGTGATTAGCTACTACTATTTCATACTGTTTAGCACAGGTATATGATGATCTGCTTGTGTGTTTAGTTATTGTGTTCTCCACGTGTCACCGACAGTTCCTGAAACGCACACTCCCACTCGGCCCGCTGCTCGCACTGGGAGCCCTCTGTTCAACAGACAGCTATTGCTATTTTTTACTGTTTAGATATGGTGTAATTTGTACTTCACTTGTCACAGTTTGTCCTTCAATCTTGCCGTTTATTCATCATTCGTCCTCGGCTGTTGTCCTTACAGCGTTTACCTAGTTACATGATTATAGTTCCTCACTCGTCAGACACAGTGCATGTCTAGGTCTATCCCAGTGAATAGCTAATACTGTTTTGTTGTAAATTACGTATTACTGTGCTGCTACTGAACTTATAATACTTGCCGCATTCTTCACTTGCCACTGTTTGTCATCAAGGGGCTTAGTGTAGTCCTTGTCTCGGCCTGTTGTTGTTACACTGTACCTGCAGCACCATTTTGACAGACATCTTTTACCTATGTAGTGATTAGCTTTACTCTCAATACTTTGGATACTGTTTGGATGCTGGTTCATTAGATCTGTTCTGAAACATTGTGTACTTCTATCTTGCCGTCCATGCTTACACACTGAACAAACGGACAATACAAAAACTGACGCGGAACTTCCCATGTCGGGTGAGGGATGGAAACCGTGAACCATCCCCATGATTTGTACATTATAACGCTTTTCTTGCCATCGAAATTGTTTCCTTCTCCCCCAACCTCCCCATCGCAATGAACTATCATGTTTTTGGCGATTAAACGTTCTGACTTCTGAAATACTCAATTTTTCGCACCTGGAGTAAAAAGCCTACTTTTTTTTTTTAAACAAATTCACTTTATTATCACAATCTGAGAAATTACATTGGTGGCGCGTAAACACGAAGACTTCTTCTTCTTCTTCGTTCGTGGGCTGAAACTCCCACGTACACTCGTGTTTTTTGCACGAGTGGAATTTTACGTGTATGACCGTTTTTTACCCCGCCATTTAGGCAGCCATACGCCGCTTTCGGAGGAAGCATGCTGGGTATTTTCGTGTTTCTATAACCCACCGAACTCTGACATGGATTACAGGATCTTTTTCGTGCGCACTTGGTCTTGTGCTTGCGTGTACACACGGGGGTGTTCGGACACCGAGGAGAGTCTGCACACAAAGTTGACTCTGAGAAATAAATCTCTCGCCGAACGTGGGGACGAACTCACGCTGACAGCGGCCAACTGGATACACTGAAATCCAGCGCGCTACCGACTGAGCTACATCCCCGCCCTGACTGAGCTACATCCCCGCCCTGACTGAGCTACATCCCCGCCCTGACTGAGCTACATCCCCGCCCTGACTGAGCTACATCCCCGCCCTGACTGAGCTACATCCCCGCCCTGACTGAGCTACATCCCCGCCCTGACTGAGCTACATCCCCGCCCTGACTGAGCTACATCCCCGCCCTGACTGAGCTACATCCCCGCCCTGACTGAGCTACATCCCCGCCCTGACTGAGCTACATCCCCGCCCTGACTGAGCTACATCCCCGCCCTGACTGAGCTACATCCCCGCCCTGACTGAGCTACATCCCCGCCCTGACTGAGCTACATCCCCGCCCTGACTGAGCTACATCCCCGCCCTGACTGAGCTACATCCCCGCCCTGACTGAGCTACATCCCCGCCCTGACTGAGCTACATCCCCGCCCTGACTGAGCTACATCCCCGCCCTGACTGAGCTACATCCCCGCCCTGACTGAGCTACATCCCCGCCCTGACTGAGCTACATCCCCGCCCTAAGCGGACGACTAAAACATGACATTCAAATAAATGTACGATTTTTTTTGTTTGTCTTTTCTTTTTTATTCTCTTTTTTTGGAGGTGTTTTTTATTTATTTATTTTTTTTTATTTTTTTATTTTTTACATGTATAGGCATAACATTACATCACATAGACAAGGGGACAATTAAAACACACAGGGGGTTGGGGTGGGGTGGGGGGGTGTTCATGGCTTGGTGGTCGCAGTATCAAAACTATGCAAAGGAAAAAGAACCTAAGGGTTACATCAAAGCATGCATAAAGCCTACTTAATGATTCTTAGATTCTGTCCTGCAAGCGATGACCGCTGTCTGCAGATTAGAAGCCTTTTTGTTATAATGGTGCTGTTTCTTTGATTTGGCCTGTTCCCTGTAGGTTTTAGTTTTTTTTTTAATTATCGGACGTTTATGTCTGCATCAAGAAAACTTGCATATATACGCTGAAGGTTAAACGTTTATTGCAGTTTCCCACCCACTTCAACCTAGAGCCATCACAGACAGTGTTTTCGTAAAAATCACACTGTTCCTACACTCAATAGTATGATATTGTTGTTTTGGTTCTCACCTTTCCATGATTTCATTTTGTAAAGAAATGGCTTAAAATGTGAAAAAACCGCCATTTTACATGAAGTGTTCTGTCTGTGTAAACGGTCATGTTTCCTAGCAGTGACCTGCCCTGACTTTACACAAAATAAGAGCATTGTTTCACTCGGGCAAATTCCCCCCAAATTACATTCTGGTTGCTTTCTGTGCAGAATATGACTTCTTTTTCATTTTTATTTTTTTGCAAATTAAAATGATACATGTATCAGTAATGACATTAATTTAGCATCAACAGTAACAACAACAAAAACATTCCAGTCAACGCAAAAAGCAGCTAGCCAGGCGGTTGATTGAATTTGTCTGAGTGGAAGGATGGCCTTGTATCCATGAATCAAAAAACAAGAAAGGTAGGTTCCCATTCACAATGTACACTATTTTGTGTATACAATAATTTGTGAATGTATTGTTTTGTCAATAACAAACGTTCCAACAACCTACCTTTCTTGTTTTTTGATTCGGAATTTTGGAACGTTGGCAGTCTCTTTGTTTTTTGATCTTGTATCCATGGAAAAGTCATTACGGATCCATGGCCACATAGAAGATGGTTTTCACGAAATGGACGCTGCCTTGAAAAGGAAAAGATAACTGTATCGATTGCTCTTCGATGAAAGAAACCCATACTGTTTGCATACAAACATTTATTTACTTTTTTTAATTTTTATAAATGTCTATTTATTGTTTAATTTTTAGTTTGTGCGACCAACTTTATTCGTGTATTTTTGCGAGGATTAAGTGAGGTCATTAATTATCATAGTGTAATGTAAATGAGTACGACTTAAAGTAGGGGAACAGTAATAGCATCTATACACCACAGAATAAAGATTTTCAATTTCCTGAGCTCAAAAGGATAAGAAAGCACGATAAAAGTTTGCAACAACAAAAAAACAGAAACAAGCGCAAGAAATAAAAGCTTCAACAGCGATTAAGAATATATTTCATTGGAGCAACACAGTACGTTCACTTTTTCGTTTTGCTCTTTTTCTCTCTCTCATAATATAGCTACTGTTGCTGCAGTCACACAGAAACATTGATTTTTATTTCGCATCTTTTAGTCTTGAGAAAAATGGAAGGTTTGATTTGCAGGAACAGAAGAATGCAATCTTGCACCGCACACAATCTGCAGAAAAATGTCAGCCTTCACACATGGCGTTTCCTGCTGCTTGATGATTGCGCGGAATTAATCAGTTTAACAGCTATCGATTTTATGCAAATGCACGCGAGGTATTTTTTCTTTTCTTTATCGATGTTGTGGGCATTTGATGTGGACATAAAATCTCGGAATAGTATAATTATGATAGATTATTTATAGTGCTGTTTGTTTTTTTAATTTTGTATTCGGGTTTTTAGAAAATTGCCTTGTTGGGGCCCACAGAATCGCATAATAATACAGTCTAACCTGTCTATAAACGACCACCTAAGCTACCGACCAAAAGTGATCGTTTAAGACAGGTGATCGCTGCAGATAGGTGAATTATATCTCGATCCTTTGGGTATGGCCTTAATGGATAGGTGGTCTTTTTAGAGAGGGGGGTCATCAGGGAAGGTTTCAATGTATATCGATTATTCATATTGCCGTTTGTTTTTGAATTTATCATTCAGGATTGTGTGTGTGTGTGTGTGTGTGTGTGTGTGTGTGTGTGTGTGTGTGTGTGTGTGTGTGTGTGTGTGTGTAAGGAATTTTCATGTTTAAGCACACCACTGCCACTCTTTTTAAGCAGTTATCTAAAAGCGCTGCATTTACGACAACGGTGCTTTATACCTGCATTTCATGATCACTACACTGTCTATCTTGTTTGTTTGTCTGTGTGGTTATTTCGTGAATGACTGGTTTGCTTCTTGCTTTAGATGTTTATGTAAGCATGCGACTGACAAATAATGAAACAAATGCTTCATAGATTGTACCAATCATTTTCCTCTTACATTAAAATGCAAGTGTAGCTAGACCCTATCATATGTATTTAATTCTGATAACTAGCTCTGTTAGACTTGGAAGAAGTTTTTGTATGACTGTACTGACGTTAATCTCTGTGTGTGTGTGTGTGTGTGTGTGTGTGTGTGTGTGTGTGTGTGTGTGTGTGGGTGTGTGTGTGTGTTTATTGCATGCTTGCGTGTATGCGTTCGTGCGTCCGTGTGTGCGTGAATGCGTGCGTGCGTGCGTGTGTGCGTGCGTGTGTAATTTTGGACGGACGGATCCACAGACTAAGATACCGTTAGCAGAATTTCCCACGAACGTCCATTGCGACCAAAGTGATCTGAATCAAAAGTTTCGTCTGGATTCACACGGTGACAATTGCTATATTGACACTTTTTTCTATTGACGCAAAACTAGGTAAAAAGTTCTTGCTACATTGCCCTAGACCGCGTAGCAACTAGCTAAACGCCCTTTGAAATCAATGCAACATAGTCCAAGTGTGCAGAAGAGTCGTAAACTAGCAATGCAAATGACCCTGCGCATTTGTATGCATTTTGCCATTGTGAATTTTCCGTTTTGTGACGTGATATTGACGAGATCTCAATGAAGCGTTTTGCTGAGCTGTCGATTTCCTTTTTCTGTGAATTGATTTCTTTTTGACATTTGTGTGCTTTTAACAAATGCGGGCTATTTTCTTGCATTTCCTCTTACCGGTTTCTAACGCATATAATTATGCAAGTACGCACGGAGAGAATGACATGCACACAAACAAACTTCAGGAAACAAACATACCCACACGCGCGCACGCACACACAAACACGCGCACGCACACGCACACACACCTACACACAGACACACACACACTCACACACGCACGCACACACAAACACACTCACACACACCCACAAACATACACACACACAAACATACACACACACACACACACACACACACACACACACACACACACACACGCACACACACACACACACACACACACACACACACACACACACACACACACACACACACACACAAACACGAAAACACACATGCAACGACGCACTCTCTCACTCGATTCCAAATACAAACATGCCAGTATCTATCATCTTCTGTGGTTCTCTGTCGTCACTTTGAGGATTAAAAATCTTCTAGTGTGAAACAGTCTGCTTTTATGTGCTGCATCCACCCTGACTTGCATCTCTCTCTCTCTCTCTCTCTCTCTCTCTCTCTCTCTCTCTCTCTCTCTCTCTCTCTCTCTCTCTCGCTCTCGCTCTCTCCCTCTCTCTCTCTCTCGCTCTCTCCCTCTCTCTCTCTCTCTCTCCCTATCTCTCTCTCTCTCTCTCTCTCTCTCTCTCTCTCTCTCTCTCTCTCTCTCTCTCTCTCTCTCTCTCTCTCTCTCTCTCTCTCTCTCTCTCTCTCTCTCTCTTTGTCTGAAAGTACGACATCGATGAATTTCACTTTATTCATTGTGTGAAGGAATTTGCTTGAAGATACACCCTTTGTTTGTGCACAGTGGAATAAATGTCGTGTTATTGTTACTCGAAGTTTTGTGTGTGTATAATTTGCGTGTGTTATTGCAAGTGTGAACGTGCGTGCATTGGCTATGTGTGTGTCAGTGTGTGTGCCGGTGTGTGTGTTGGTCTGTGCCACGGTGTGTGTGTCTGTGTGTGTGTGTGTGTGTGTGTGTGTGTGTGTGTGTGTGTGTGTGTGTGTCTGTGTCTGTGTGTGTGTGTCTGTGTGTGTGTCTGTGTGTCTGTCTGTGCGCGCGCGCGCACATGCGTAAGCCTACGCACTAAGTATGTGCGTGCGTGCGTTAGTGCATGGGAGTATGTACGTGTATTCGCGCGCGCAGAGCTTAGTTAGTGCATGTGGTATTAAACCAAAACACATCAACACAAGAACCGTTTGTGTCGTAACCATGACGACACCACTTGCCACTTCTACCAAACACATTACTGACACGGAGTTTCGATTCGACTTGATTAGTCTTTTTATCCTTCCTAATGGAAAACCATTGTTGCAAGATTTCAAAAAGTACACCTTTAACAACCGACTCTTCAGCGCAGGAAATGGCTGCATGGGGCCCATTTCCAAAGTCATCAATTACGAGACAAATCCGCTGAGAATAGACATCTGATACTGCAAGTCTAACATCAACGAAAAAGGTATTGTGCTTCACGTGCAAGCAATCATGTGCAACACCGGTAATCTGTCCAGATCTTTATAAAACCAAAATTCATATTGAATAACATCATCCTCAAACTTGAATGTACTTTTTTTATTTTTTATTTTTTTATTCCACTGTGTAAAGCTGCCACCTATCCAGTGTGGGACGATTTTTGTGGGATTAAATGTCCAAGCTATATGTCAATTTGTGAAATTAATTGTGTAAATATTCTCACTCTGCACAGGAAACAGCCAGGGCTGTGGATTGTTGGTGTCGGTCAAATTGAGAGGGTGCTGCGGTGGTGAAGATGTCGAAGATGATCGTAAAGACAAGATGAGATACCTTTAACCCATCAAAATGACAAGATAAACGAACACGGACGCACGCACACGAACACGCACACACAGGCACGCACATGCGAACACACACACACACACACACACACACACACACGCACGCACGCACACACGCACGCACATACACGCTCACTTTCACGCTCGCACACACACGCAGCCAGACACTGATTTTGTCTCTCTCTCTTCCTATCTCCCTTGATATCTCTCTCTTTTTCTCTCTCTCTCTCTCTCTCTCTCTCTCTCTCTCTCTCTCTCTCTCTCTCTCTCTCTCTCTCTCTCTCTCTCTCGCTCTCTCTCTCTCTCTGCCCCTTCTCTCTCTATTTGTTCCTACTTATTAGCAACATTTGATCCGTTGTGGTCAATTAATCATAAGCTTCTCAACTTGTATTAAAACAAAACCTGCTCTTCGATTTGAAATTGCCATTTATAGTCTTTTATATTCAGAAATAACAATGCTTGCGGCTATTAAATTAGTATAGGGGAGACCGGGGCTAGTCCGCCTACTTTTATGCTTTTGGTAGCATAACTGGCGAGTTTGAAGAACTAGAAGACTGATTTTTTATTTTACATCAAGACAAATGTGTAGCTGATATCAATGTGCAGACAGTTTTTATGTGCGCATGAACATTTGTTGTACATACTGCTTTAAGTAGACCTACCCTAACGTAGGCGAACTTGCCCCAAGTCGGGGTAAGTCCGCCTACAGGGTGGGGCAAGTCCGCCGCTCTCATCCCATAGTAGGTACAAGACTAGTAGTGGGCAAGCTTTATACACACACGCACGCAAACACAGTCAGTCAAACAAGCACCCGATCAGTGGGAAAGCTTTTTTAATTCCCTTCAATATTTAGGTTCAAAAATGCCAATGACAAAATACAAAAGAATGTCGAAAGAATGTAACACAAATCGGCGTCAGTCTTTTTTAGACATGAATCTGCAATCTTTACCATCGAGAATAGATGGAGTCACCATCAGAGTCACAGTTAGGGCAGGACTGTTCCCCACACCTGCACATTCTTCATGGCGGACTTGCCCCATGACAAATAGGCGGACTTGCCCCCGCACGGGCAGGCAACTCTAGTGCCAGATAGCGAGCACAACATGGGAAGGAAGAGGCAAACCTTTCGTCAGAACTCGACCTTAATTAACGCACTTTCACTCGACACCAAGACTAAGTATTTGTTCTCAGAGGTAATGCATCAAAACCTAAGTCAACTGCTATGCATTCATGTTACAAAAATGAAGAAAAACACTTTTTGTGATCTGTACTCACGATATATGGGCGCGCAACCTCTGAACTTCTGCAGGATATGGCGGGAAGTAGGGACACCATTCTCACATGGTGTGAAAGACTAAAAGGTGGCAAACGTAAGAATAAACAGACAAAGACGGATGTGCCCCGGGGGCGGACTAGCCCCGGTCTCCCCTATCCTATTTACATAGTGCCGATATTCAATCGTCGTCAAGGGTACTTCTAAACAAATCGATAGCGCTACAAGTGTTCTGTTCCTGTTTGCTCAGGTTTAGTTTCTTGTTCTTATTTCTTCGCGTGCGCGTGTGTGTGCGTGCGTGCGTGCGTTCGTGCGTGCGTTCGTGCATGCCTGCGTGCGTTCGTGCGTGCGTGCAGCGTGCGTGCGTGCGTGCAGCGTGCGTGCGTACGTGCGTGCCAGTGCGTACGTACGTGTGTGCGTAGGTGAGTCTGTCTGACTGTAGGTGTGTGCGTGTATCACCAGCTGCCTGTGTCTCAGTGTTCGTCAATGTGTGTGCGCGCGCAGTGGGTGTTTCTTTGTCTTTCCGATTTGTCCATCCCGCGTTTAATGGTTTATTCAAGGTAGTCAGGCTACTCGTTCAAATCTCTAAGTCCACCTCAAGAGACAATACAGCAAGCAAAAGGTTTCCGGTGTGGTTTTTGCACATACTTGCAACTAAATAAATGAAGAATATCGTATTATGTTATGTCTCCGAAGTACACTTAAGTACGAAATATCTTTACTCTCCATTCTCCGCATCTAATAATAAGGTCACAGTCTTCCTGATGGAAGGGAGCAAAGTCAGATCTTTCATGTGACAAAAGTATGAATTGCTTCCCTTGAACCAGATCGCTGCCTGCATTGATCAATATGATGATGACCAAGCACGTTCCTTGATTCACATGAAAATGGGTGTGGCACTCGCGTGTCCATGTTTGCGATATATTGAAAATATTGATCACACCAGTTCCCTGCATGATGAAAATCTATTTGTGTTCTTATTTTTGTCTTCGCATTAAGCTGAGATAACGGCGACCGATCTAATGACTTTTTTCCCGATAAGTCATTGTAGTCGAGTGTTGGCTGCGCCTGTCCCGCCCTCTTTTCGATAAAGTAATTACCTTTACGGTCACCGGCAAACAAGCGAAAGAAAACAATAAGTCACGTGCAGCGGTATCAACACATTCAGCCAATCTGTCGGTCTGAATCTAACAGATCAACACTGAAAACAAGTCATCACCCTGACTACATGTAGTAAGGCTCGGCTAGCCGCAACCCGAAGAGAGAGATGGGTCGCGCTCGCTCCGTTAAGCTTAGTACCTGTTTAAATAGACCGATTCTCACAGCGCTTTTTCACTGTAAACACGACATATCTATCACAGTTTTGTATTCAAGAAGAAATAAGGAATGCAATCATTTTTAAATCAATTGCTCAAATGTTAATTCTAATTAGATTTTTTTTTAGAATGTTTATAAACAAACGTATCAAATTCATTTTCAAGCTTTCAATCCTATAGTTCGGACTGAGTCAAAGGTTGACCGACCCATCTTTAACTCAACTTGGCTCAAACACGAGGTCGTAACAGAACCGCCACAACTTTAATCAAAAGCCGGATATGACGCCATCAAAGAAATGTATCGAGACAATTGAGAGGGAAAAAAACAAGTATCTGTGGATATCATCTGGAAAAAACTAATGTCAATTTTCATGAAGATCTGTCCACACACACACACACACACAAACCACACACACACACACACACACACACCGTGGCACTACACGCACTGGCTCGGGGTAGTTCTCCTGTTATGCCACCGATGTCTTGTTCCACTGAGCACATTGGTGTGTCCAGTAGCATCGCAGTGCATGGTGAGTTAATATTTTGGACTAAGCTGTTAAAGGCTGACATAGTCCTATTTAATTAGTTTAATTACTTCCAGGGCTTTTCCCATCGTTGCGAGGATGTATAAATTAAGCTTCCTGCAAAGTTTTAGGTTTGAAGTCCTTACCAATTACGAGAAATAATTAATTCTTTATTGCTATGTTTAGCAACAGTTCTCCAGGACTTGTGCTTTTTATATTTAGTCAAGTTTTGACTAAATATTTTAACATCGAGGGGGAATCGAAACGAGGGTCGTGGTGTATGTGCGTGTGTGCGTGTGTGCGTGTGTGTGTGTGTGTGTGTGTAGAGCGATTCAGACTAAACTACTGGACCGATCTTTATGAAATTTGACATGAGAGTTCCTGGGTATGAAATCCCCGAACGTTTTTTTCATTTTTTTGATAAATGTCTTTGATGACGTCATATCCGGCTTTTCGTGAAAGTTGAGGCGGCACTGTCACGCCCTCATTTTTCAACCAAATTGGTTGAAATTTTGGTCAAGTAATCTTCGACGAAGCCCGGACTTCGGTATTGCATTTCAGCGTGGTGGCTTAAAAATTAATTAATGACTTTGGTCATTAAAAATCGGAAAATTGTAAAAAAAAATAAAAATTTATAAAACGATCCAAATTTACGCTTATCTTATTCTCCATCATTTGCTGATTCCAAAAACATATAAATATGTTATATTCGGATTAAAAACAAGCTCTGAAAATTAAATATATAAAAATTATTATCAAAATTAAATTGTCCAAATCAATTTAAAAACACTTTCATCTTATTCCTTGTCGGTTCCTGATTCCAAAAACATATAGATATGATATGTTTGGATTAAAAACACGCTCAGAAAGTTAAAACAAAGAGAGGTACAGAAAAGCGTGCTATCCTTCTTAGCGCAACTACTACCCCGCTCTTCTTGTCAATTTCACTGCCTTTGCCATGAGCGGTGGCCTGACGATGCTACGAGTAAAATGGCATTGCGTTCAGTTTCATTCTGTGAGTTCGACAGCTACTTGACTAAATATTGTATTTTCGCCTTACGCGACTTGTTAGTTTTAGACCGTCAACACAGACAGTACAGCTTCGTCAATCCCCGCGTGAAGGAAATCGCTCACTTTCCACGTGCAAAACGTAGTGATATTGACACGTCAGATGAGCGCGGTAGCGTACATCTTGAACACGCGGCCAGTACAACTGGCCTTGACACGGAACGATTCAAGGGGGGCAATCTCAAGTCATCTGAAAGAGGGAAATCCAAACGCAATCCGCCTTGTTCGATTTTATGGGCTTGGACGATAGAGAAAAATAAGAAAAGCAAAAGCTGGAGTCCAGTCTGGACGAAACTGATATCAAGAACGCAGAATTGATTTTTTCTGAGTTTTTTTTTAGCCGTAAGTGCCATGTTTATCGGAGCAGGAAACTCTTCCAGAGTGAGGCCCCTTTGTTGGTTTCACTGCGGTGAACAGCAGTTATGAGAAATTCGAAATGAAAAATGGCGCTTACGGCTAAAAAAAAAACTCAGAAAAAATCAATTCTGCGTTTTTGATAGCAGTTTCGTCCAGACTGGACTCCAGCTTTTGCTTTTCTTATTTTTCTCTATCGTCCAAGCCCATAAAATCGAACAAAGCGGATTGCGTTTGGATTTCCCTCTTTCAGATGACTTGAGGTTGCCCCCCTTGAATCGTTCCGTGTCAAGGCCAGTTGTACTGGCCGCGTGTTCAAGATGGGTTGCGTATTGTGCTAAGCAGGAAAGCGCGCTTTTCTGTATTCTTGTTAACTTCGCAATTTCCGGAAAACATCCACTTTCACTTTGAGACTGTTCTGTTTACATTCGACACTATCAACACCACTTTGCAATACTGAAATAATTGTTTCTGTGTTCGAAAGCTACAGCCAATCGTTATTATATCCCCTTAGGTACAGTTTTATAACATTATTGGCACATGTAAACAATATGAATTAATTAATGAACGCTACGTATATGGCAGCATATACGCAGTTGTGATGTTTTGTGTGGGGGTGACGGACTTGCCTACCGGGCCGTGTACATTTAATCAAGACAATCATAAAGTTCTTGGATCATTGAATGAAAACTGTTCGCACGAGATCCTTTCAACTCGTTTTAACCCTTCAACTTCTTGGCCCTATACTTCTTTTTTTTCAAGAACAAAATCAACCAAGACAGACAAACTGAGAGAGAAACCGACAGACAAACAGACAAAAAGAGACAGACACTGAGCTGCAACGACAAGGCAGAGAGGGAGCGCGAAATAGGCGAACCCAAAAAGTATAAAACGGGATAAAACGCAGAAGAAGAAGAATAAAAAGTACAAAAGAAAAAATGTTCCAGTCCCATGTATGACATTTCTGCAGCCCTCGCCCGTTACAAATCCCGTTCATTAGCAAGGGACTTAACCCACGAGGCACGTGATGCGATTAGTTGTCGCCCTTCACGTGGGAGCTCAGATCAAAAGCAGACGTCGGAAAACGCGATCCCCTGAACCCGTGGATGGTTTGGTTACCATAGATATCGCTTACAGTGAACTCTCTCCCTCTCTCCCTCTCTCTCTCTCTCGCTCTCTCGTCAGTTCAAAAAGGACAACCTAATCTATTCCAAAGCCTCGCCAGTGCAATCGTTGACGTCAATGCAAAGACACGTCACTCTAGAAAGTGTAGCGTGACGGGAGAGTTCTAAAACTTCTACCAGGAGAAACAGCATAGCGTAAATGGGTTTCCATAATGGCGTTTGTCTCGGTGACTCGGGCATCATAAGCAGTCGAAAAGCAGGTCCCTGTCAAACTAGTTTGACATGACCTCATTTACATGATATACACGCTGGTTTGAAAGATATTAGAGACATCCAGATTTGCCTTCGTCAAAAGTTCGTGAGTTCCGATGTTCGCGAGTCATTTTGAACTCAAAGCCATGACGTTCCCTACACAAGGCTTTGATAACGAACGGATAAGGGGCGTAACTCCTTAGTCATATTACAGTTGAAAATTCAAAGCGGGTCGGCTTCACTCAATTTCTTGGCATCAGAGGCTTGACATAAATTAGGAAAACAAATGGTTGGACCCATCATGGACCAACTAAAACGCTGTAGGGCAGAATTAATATTTTGATGGTATTTTTGAACGTTCTCAGCGTCACTGCAGGAAGTGGCGTTCTCAGCGTGCAGAAAGTGAGAGTCAAGTCCCTTTGTATCAACAACGAAAATCTTTGCATCTTTGAATGAATCGAAACTTCCTGCAGTGACGCTGAGAACGTTGAAAAATACCATCAAAATATTAATTCTGCCCTACAGCGTTTTAGTTGGTCCATGATGGGTCCAACCATTTGTTTTCCTAATTTATGTCAAGCCTCTGATGCCAAGAAATTGAGTGAAGCCGACCCGCTTTGAATTTTCAACTGTAATATGACTAAGGAGTTACGCCCCTTATCCGTTCGTTTATATCAAAACCTTGTGTAGGGAACGTCATGGCTTTGAGTTCAAAATGTTCGCGAGTTTGTTGAAGTGGTGACGTCACATCCCGTCACGGTCACCACTTTCTAATTTCGGTCCAGATCTACGCGAAGTTCTTCGTGCGTTCGTCTGTTTTTCGAAACAGTGATGACGAGTCTTTTTTATCGGAATATTCCAGACATCTGAATATGCTGGGTACACAAGCAACACTGATTTTTTTTTCGATTTTTAGATTCATTCCTGTAAAATCTCCCAACTCTAAAACAAATAGGTCTAGTGGAAACAAGTGTCTTGTGCAAGAGAGATCAAGGGAGATAATTGGCAGGATATGTCGCCCGTCGACTCAAGTTCTGAGTTGTGTGTGGGTATCCGTGTTCATGCACTACGCCTCCAAAATGAACAGTTTACAGATGCACAGTCCACAGAAGCGTCGTAAAGATATTAAACTTTAACACTGCGCACATAAAACATATTTTTAACATTATGAAAAGGACTAAAAGTACTCACGAAGATTGCTGATTGAGGTTCGTCAAACCACAGGCGGAAGGTATCGTCCACTGGACTACTACTATCACAGAAAGACTACAAGGTACGTCACTCACCTTCGAGTCTTCTGTGTTCTTGGAGTCGCTTCATGGGGAAAAATATTGTTCAAGACGGTTTGCCTCTTCCTACAGTCTGTGTAAGGTCAAATAAATACAGTTGAATGATTGTTTGAACTGTATGTACCTTTAATTTTCAGCTTCCGTCCCTTGCAGGTTGTTTTTAACCATCATTTGGACGAATCTTCGTTTGCGAGCCGCTAACTTCCACTCGGCGTCAAACTCATGCATCCGCACCGAATATGCATACCAGCGCTCATTGGTCTAAAACATATGTAAATATTGTGCAGCAACCACGGGAAAATAATCTTCGAATATCCTGTTATTAACCAATGAGCGCTGGTATGCATATTCGGTGCGGATGCATGAGTTTGACGCCGAGTGGAAGTTAGCGGCTCGCAAACGAAGATTCGTCCAAATGATGGTTAAAAACAACCTGCAAGGGACGGAAGCTGAAAATTAAAGGTACATACAGTTCAAACAATCATTCAACTGTATTTATTTGACCTTACACAGACTGTAGGAAGAGGCAAACCGTCTTGAACAATATTTTTCCCCAGGAAGCGACTCCAAGCACACAGAAGACTCGAAGGTGAGTGACGTACCTTGTAGTCTTTCTGTGATAGTAGTAGTCCAGTGGACGATACCTTCCGCCTGTGGTCAAACATGCCTTTTTCACCACGCAGATCCCGATCTTCGGCAAGCAGTGGTGAGCGCCAAAAACCAAGCGCATGCGCATTGAGGCACAAAGTTAAAAATAGAGAGGAAATCCCCACCACCGACGAATGTTCGTCTGACGAAGGTTGAATCTGGATGTCCCTATTGTTATTTCATGAGTGGTCTCACTCACGTATATGTTGGATAACACTTATTTCTCAGTGTATTATCTTACAGGGTTTGATTTTATGTATATAAAGTAAGTTGGACTTGTACATTGTGCTCGACCTTGGGCCAGCCCCAATAACCATTCCGTATTCCGTAACTGAATTTTGTAAACCTTCAAAACTAAGCCCAGTGTGACGGCGTTGCCAAGACGAAATCGTCATTTCTGTCTGAGTTTGCAGTGACTAAAATTACATGGCATTGTGCGGGTAACAATTTCGGATTTATAATTTACACTTTATCGTTTAAAATTATGAAATCTTCTCACACCCATTCAGTTTTGCAGGAATGTAAACTGTAAATAGCATTTTCCTTCTTCTCCCTTTTCTTCTCAGGGTCTGTGTGTTGTTGTTGTTGTTGTTGTTTTCGTTTTATTTGTATGCACCCGCACGTATGTGTTAACCAAATAAACCATTGACTTCATTTGACTAATTCCGGCACTGAAAAAAGAATGTTTTTGAGTAACTATGTCTGGTGCCTGCAGTCAGGCGGCCTTGGTTTCAGTCAAGGTTTAAACTAGCCGCGACCAAAGTCCCGCTGTCAAGATGTCAGATTTCATTCTTCGTGTGCTTTGCTGAACCGAAATTGATATTGATCGAATAGCTGAGAGTAAGTACTTGGTGGCCTATGCAGCTGACATCTCCGTTTCAGCACCGTTGCCGTGATCATTTAGCTTTGCCCGGTGTAACACGAGAAAATTACTCCCACGAGATTTTTACTCCGGAGTAAACATTTCGTACGAAAAAGTTACTCCCTTTACGAAAAAAAGCACTCCCCCATTGCACGAGAAAATTACTCCCCAAGACAGGTGAGTTCCGAGTAAACATTTCGTACACAAATGTTACTCCCCTCACGAATAAATAACGAATAAATTACTTCACCCCAACACGAGCAATTTAACCTCCCATGCCAGGTGTACGAAATTTTTACTCCCTTGTCCCCTGTTAGTCTTGGTGGTGGAAGGGATGGAAGGAGGGTAGCGCGACATTCGTGTGCGCGAGATCCCTTATTGGCATTATACCTTCGCCCGCATCCCATTTTTGCGTACGATATTTTTACTGGAAGTAAAATAAAATGGGGAGTAAAAATTTCGTGGAGGGAGTAATTTTTTCGTGCCTTGGGGAGTTCTTTTCTCGTACGAAAAGTGTACTCGGAGTAAGAATTTCGTACGAAATATTTACTCCAGAGTAAATTTTTCGTGGAGTAAAAATTTCGTGTTACACCGGCACAGCCCTTGTCGTGTGAATGATTCGGCGGGGACTGAATTGCTAAGTCGGTAGCGGCGCTGGCCCGCTTCAAAACATGTCGCTTTCGGCGTGGGTTCGATCCCCGCGTTCGGCGAGGGATTTATCTCCGTGTCAAATTTGTGCAGACCCTCTTCGGTGTCTGAACACTCCCGTGTGCTCGCATGCGCACGATAACGAACCTACGTTCACAGCAAAAGTCTCGGGGCTAATTGGAAACATGAATATGGCACGCATGCAGGAAGAACAAAAAATGGCGTAGCGCGGTCGTACTGTATGGCAGCTCGCTTTCCCAAGTGAGAAAGTACGGCCCGAATGTCCATGAGGGTAACCTCACAGGACCATACGAAATCATTTTTCTGATAACTCACGTCTGTAGATGTAGGTTAAATGTCCACCTATCTGTGAGCTCGTTTAATAGACGATGTTTAGAAATAGCAAACGTGTTTGTTTTTTTATGGGTTGAAGTTGAGAGTTGCTTTCACTTGTTTCCACAGAAACACTCAGGCAAGCCTTCAATGTCACGTGTAGCTTGCCTCAGTTTTTCTACGCAAAAGCAAAGAACCCATGAAACACCGACAGAGTTATTTCCACGAGTAATTTGTCTATTGTATGCATGACTGCATGGACGATCTGAATTATGGCTCTATGGCTCTTATAATCTGCCTCCATACCCCCCACCCCCCAATTGCTGTCTTCCTGCTATAAAGTGACCCGACATTCCCAGCCAATTGGACAACAAGGTAACGACATTTAAATAGAAATTAAAAGTATTAAAGAACAAAATATAGACAAAAAAGGATGTGCCAGTTCCGGACATGTGGTACGTCATGTCAGTTTGCAGATGCTTCAAAACGCTGTGTGTGTGTGTGTGTGTGTGTGTGTGTGTGGTGTGTGTGTGTGTGTGTGTGTGTGTGTGTGTGTGTGTGTGTGTGTGAGAAAGAGAGAGAGAGAGAAAGAGAGAGAGACACACACACACACACACGAACTTCATATATGTACGACAACCAAAACCTGAAAAAGACTCGCTTGCACGCACGCACGCACACACACACACACACACACACACACACCCTTCCCCAAACCGTGACCCACCCACCTCCACCCCCATCCTCACCCTTTCACCCCATCACCCAGCCCTGCACACACCACCACCACTACCACCCCATCCCCAACTCTCCCCCTGCCCCTCCCCTTCTCCCGAAACAACCACACACCCTCCCCTCCCTTCCCCTCCCCAACCCCAGCCCCCACCCCACCCCACCCTGTACTCCTTCCTTAGCCAGTGATGACGAGTAATCCCACTGAACATTCTACACTCTCTGTCTTTTCCCCCGTAGAACAAGCCAGGATATTTTAATCAGAATTATTACACACGCAAGCGATCATGCCGGCCGGGCCGCTCAGAAAAAAAATCTCCACTCACACACAACTGAGAATGTACGTAACGCTGCGACTGCTGTCTGATGCCAGCAGATGTCCAACGATGTTTGTCGCAAGCAAGCGTAGTATGGTGGTGTACTAGTGCCACAAGTGATGATTACACAAACTCAATCAATCAATCAATCAATCAATGAAGCTTATATCGCGCATATTCCGTGGGTACAGTTCTAGGCGCTCTGCAGTGATGCCGTGTGAGATGAAATTTTATACGGCCAGTAGATTGCAGCCATGTCGGCGCATATTTACCTTACACAGACATGGCTCAAATGTAACAATTAAAGACATAGGACACCGATTGACCCCAATAATCGATTTCGCTAATATACATTTGCAAGATATAAGCGAAGTCGATGTTGGGGGTCAATCAGTGTTATTATGTCTTCAAGGCCAGAGGTGGCACTGACGGTTGTTCCAAAAGCGTTCAAAAATGTTTTGGGGGGTTCTCAGCATGTGTAAGTACTTTGAACATCATAGAATCGGGATGTTAATGCTGTCCTTCCTTGCATGCAATAAAGTGGCGATTGTCAAAGTGATTTCTAACATTTCACGTTACTGTGAAAACCTCAGACGGTGTTTCTTCAGATTTGTTGATTTTTTTTGAGCGCATGGGGAAAAAGTCTTCTGAACTGACTGTCCAGTCCTTCTTCTAATATTCGTTTTTGGTTTATTTTTCTGGCAAGAAAAGTTTTAATTGTCATTACCTTTGCAAGATATCCGAAGCTATGCGTTGTTATTTGTTTAATTATTAGTAATTATAACAATTTATCATCACTGTGATCTTCGTAATATTGATCACTTCAGTTTAGCGCCAGTACGCTGCCATAGTATGGCCACGGCTGCTGCGCTCGTGCAGCTGTAAGCTCATTACTCTTGATGCTCTTGCTTGCTTTGCTTGATGCTTTAATGCTCGCACGCATAGCATATATATTGGTCATCCTGAACTCAGGTCAAAATGAGTTCGGCTCATTCTCTGACCTGAGTTCAGGATGATATGTTGGTCTGCTCGTGCCGGTTACCCTCATAACCATGACAGTGACACTGTGCAACACTGATGAATTAAAAACGATGTTCGCAGAAATGACTAAAAGATATACTTCTGTCCACACACACACACACACACACACGACGTACGCACGCACGCACGCACGCACGCACGCACACACGCACCGCGACGCACGCATGCACACGCACGCACGCATGCACACGCACATGCACTCGCACACACACACACACACACACACACACACACACACACACACACACACACACAAACTTCATAGATCTATGCAACAAAAAATGTGCTCATGGTTTTGATACTGTCGGAAAAATTACATTCTTGAAGGTATGGGGAAAAAAAAGTAGAAAAAGCAGAAAAGGAAGCGCTATTGCAGGATAGTGTTTATATACGAGAGGCAATGGTGTATCGAATTCCATGACATTACCAAAACATTTAATTTCAAACATCAACAATAACATCAAACGAGATCAAATAAAAAGCTGTTTAGAAACGAAAGAGACGTTCGAGAAGAACAAGAAACAAAAGACAAACATCAAAAAGCACCCATGCTGATAATTTAACAATTTCCAGAACGATTCGAAACAAAAGATCTCAGATAAAATAACTTACGTAACAATAAAAGAAAAACAGAAAGGTGTGTTGTTGAAACGTTTAATTATTGACACAACAAAACGTTACGCTCACGAATATATTTACCCAGCGGTCTTAAAAGCCGGTGCGAAGACAAACACAGACAAATTGAAGTTTGTACATTTTTCAAACACGTTGGGGTAATATCATATTTACACGTGTGTGTAACATTTCTTTCTGAATTTTGGAACGTTGGCAGTCTATTAATTTTGTTTTCGGATTTTGACAAAAGAAACAAGTCGCGTAAGGCGAAATTACTACATTTAGTCAAGCTGTGGAACTCACAGAATGAAACTGAACGCACTGCATTTTTTCACAATGACCGTAGTCCGCCGCTTGTGCATAACGGAGTGAAACTGACGAGCCTGTTCAGCGCAGTAGTGGTTTCGCTGTGCTGCATAGCACGCTTTTCTGTACCTCTCTTCGTTTTAACTTTCTGAGCGTGTTTTTAATCCAAACATATCATATCTATATGTTTTTGGAATCAGGAACCGACAAGGAATAAGATGAAAGTGTTTTTAAATCGATTTCGGGAATTTAATTTTGATCAAAATTTGTATATTTGTAATTTTCAGAGCTTGTTTTTAATCCAAATATAACATATTTATATGTTTTTGGAATCAGGAAATGATGTAGAATAAGATGAACGTAAATTTGGATCGTTTTATATAAAAAAAATTATTACAATTTTCAGATTTTTAATGACCAAAGTCATTTTAATTTTTAAGCCACCAAGCTGAAATGCGATACCAAAGTCCGGCCTTCGTCGAAGATTGCTTTACAAAAATTTCAATCAATTTGATTGAAAAATGAGGGTGTGACAGCGCCGCCTCAACTTTAGCAAAAAGCCGGATATGACGTCATCAAAAGTATTTATCGAAAAAAAGAAAAAAACGTCCGGGGATGTCCTTCCCAGGAACTTTCATGTCAAATTTCATAAAGATCGGTCCAGTAGTTTGGTCTGAATCGCTCTACACACACACACACGCACAGACACACACACACACACACGTACACCACGAACCTCGTCTCGATTCCCCCTCTATGTTAAAACATTTAGTCAAGTTTTGACTAAATGTAAAAATGTGGGCTGGGCACAATCATACGGCGGAAAAAAACCCACCTCTTTTGTTGTGGAACTGAAAATAAAGAAACGGACGGATAGATCGATGAACAGATTGAATGGTGTATCAAAAGACAGATTGAATGGTGTATCAAAAGACAGATTGAATGGTGTATCAAAAGACAGATTGAATGGTGTATCAAAAGACAGATTGAATGGTGTATCAAAAGACAGATTGAATGGTGTATCAAAAGACAGATTGAATGGTGTATCAAAAGACAGATTGAATGGTGTATCAAAAGACAAATTGAATGGTGTATCAAAAGACAGATTGAATGGTGTATCAAAAGACAGATTGAATGGTGTATCAAAAGACAGATTGAATGGTGTATCAAAAGACAGATTGAATGGTGTATCAAAAGACAGATTGAATGGTGTATCAAAAGACAGATTGAATGGTGTATCAAAAGACAGATTGAAAGGTGTATCAAAAGACAGATTGAATGGTGTATCAAAAGACAGATTGAATGGTGTATCAAAAGACAGATTGAATGGTGTATCAAAAGACAGATTGAATGGTGTATCAAAAGACAGATTGAATGGTGTATCAAAAGACAAATTGAATGGTGTATCAAAAGACAGATTGAATGGTGTATCAAAAGACAAATTGAATGGTGTATCAAAAGACAGATTCGTGTGATGTGATGAAACTGAGGCATAACCGATGATTTTTTTACTTTAAATTTGATTCTTTCCGTAAACCTTATTTTTATGATCAATGTAGGCCTATAAAACTGCATGGCGGACTCTTCACGGACAGCTTTACTTGGGGATGGCAGTGTTCTTGAATTTCGGTCTTTTTTTTCGGCTGACGTTTGACAGCTCCTTTAAATTTCATTTTTACATTTCAATAATTGTTATGTTCATCTTCATATTTTGGGTTCGGACATCCAAAGATTGCTTTAACCTGTTATGAACTAAGGGGAAGGGAGTAGAGGGGTGGGGGGTGATAATGAATGTCGGCCTTTTTTTCCGGGTGACGTTTGAGAGCTCCTTTAAATGAGTCGCGCCCGGACCGGAGTACCACACCCATCCCATCCTCCCCGTGTCTTGTAAGTCCCACAGCCTGGATTATACGTATTCATATTGGACGTGCGTGCGCTGATATCACACGGTCACGTGATGCCAGTCACGCACTTTCTGCTGGGACAACCAAATCTGTGGACAAAACACACATAAATATATCTCCCTCTCTGTCTCTGTCTCGGTCTCTCTGTCTCGGTCTCGGTCTCTCTGTCTCTGTCTCTCTTTGTCTCTCTGTCTCTGTCTCTGTCTCTGTCTCTCTCTCTCTCTCTCTCTCTCTCTCTCTCTCTCTCTCTCTCTCTCTCTCTCTTTCTCAACGAACAAAAAACCATACACTTTGTGACGCAAGTAAAACTAGTAAGGCTACTTTAAGAAAGCCCCACTACCCTATATCTTTTTTCTTTTTTTTAAAACATCATATAGCTTATGCACGTGTGTGTAAGTGAGTGTATGTGGAACTAGCTTTAAATGTTACCATTTACTTTACAATGTAGAGAAAGGCGGCAGTGGAGAAGTAGAAACTCAGCATCAGCTACTGATGCATTTCACATGAAAAACTAATATAAACGAGAAAAAAAACGAAAACACAAAACGAAACGTAACAAATGAATAACTAACTAAATAAATATAGATAAAGAAATAAATTATTCCATTTAATGAAGAATAAAAATACAAAACAAAAAAAATATAATTATGGGTTTTTTTTCTCAATCGCAATTGATGTACGAAGCACAAATTGTAAAATTGTCTCTTCGACCACCCCGAAACACCCCCCCCCCTCCCCCCCCTCCCCCCCCCCCCCCCCCGAGCCGCTAAGCCAGGGGAGACAAATCTGATTAAAAAGTCTCGGTGTACCCTCAAACTGGGCAGACGCCCATGTCAATCCGTCCCTGCAGCTATACCGTTAGTTTTTACATTTCAACAGTTTTTATTTTCATCTCTATATTTTGACAGCCAAAAATTACTTTTAAATGTTGTGAAGAAGGGGAGAGGAGAAGGGGGGGGGGAGATAATGATGATGAATGATGACCCAAGTATACAATATTGAAAAGATGAAATGTTCTACTGTACAGAAAGTTAACGCCCAAGAGCCCCTTTACATCCGTTTCGTGTCAAGTGAAACGTGAAGGCCAGTTAATGTGTAAGCTCATTACAGTCGGACGTCTCTGTCTCTGTCTCTCTCTCTCTCAATCTCTCTCTCTCTCTCTTTCTTTGTCTCTCTCTCTCTCTCTCTCTCTCTCTCTCTCTTCTCTGTCTCTCTCTGTCTGTCTCTGTCTGTCTGTCTGTCTCTCTCTCTCTCTGTCTCTCTCTCTCTCTCGCTCTCTCTTTCTCTCTGTTTTTGTCTATGTCTCTCTCTCTCTCTCTCACACACACACACACACACACACACACACACACACACACGCTCACTGACACACACTGACACACACACACACACTGACACGCACACACACACACCCACACACACACACACACACACA
>NC_090261.1:33791290-34021290 GCF_037325665.1 Littorina saxatilis
GACAATACAACATTTAGTCAAGCTGTCGAACTCACAGAATGAAACTGAACGCAATGCAATTTTTCAGCAAGACCGTATACTCGTAGCATCGTCAGTCCACCGCTCGTGGCAAAGGCGGTGAAATTGACAAGAAGAGCGGGGTAGTAGTTGCGCTGAGAAGGATAGCACGCTTTTCTGTACCTCTCTTCGTTTTAACTTTCTGAGCGTGTTTTAATCCAAACATATCATATCTATATGTTTTTGGAATCAGGAACCGACAAGGAATAAGATGAAAGTGTTTTTAAATTGATTTCGAAAATTTAATTTTGATCATAATTTTTATATTTTTGATTTTCAGAGCTTGTTTACATTTCAAATATAACATATTTATATGTTTTTGGAATCAGAAAAAGATGAAGAATAAGATGAACGTAAATTTGGATCGTTATATAAAATTTTTATTTTTTTTACAATTTTCAGATTTTTAATGACCAAAGTCATTAATCAATTTTTAAGTCACTAAACTGAAATGCAATACCGAAGTCCGGCCTTCGTCGAAGATTGCTTGGCCAAAATTTCAATCAATTTGATTGAAAAATGAGGGTGTGACAGTGCCGCCTCAACTTTTACAAAAAGCCGGATATGACGTCATCAAAGGTATTTATAAAAAATAAAAAAAATCGTCCGGGGATATCATTCCCAGGAACTCTCATGTAAAATTTCATAAAGATCGGTCCAGTAGTATGATCTGAATCGCTCTACACACACACACGCACAGACACACACACACACACACACACACACACATACACACACACACACACATACACACATACACCACGACCCTCGTCTCGATTCCCCCTCTATGTTAAAACATTTAGTCAAAACTTGACTAAATGTAAAAACCTGTTTGCTTATGCCATTACCCGCCTCGTTAATGAAGAATTTGTCTTGTCTTGTCTTGTCTTGTTTTCCCGCCTGCAATGTAATGTACTCCGTGCGCTAAACAAGGAAGAGAAGGATCACATTTCTGTTTTGCGAAACTCTTTGGTCACGCACGCTCAGAGGAAATTCAGTATTGATGGCCGCAGGAGCGGTCATCTATTGCAATGCGTTCGGAGAACTGACATGTCTCGTTTTGTTACCGTTAATACATTGTTTTGCCGAGCTAATGTATTGTTGGGTTACTTTCCGTTTATCTTCATTGTATTACACCCAATTTTGATCACTACCTTATGATCTACAATGCTTCTGCATAATGCGCTTCATGTACATACACTTATATGTTCTACCATTAATGGTTGGTTGGTTTTTTTTTTCTCCCCTAGTCATAGTTATAGTAAAATAGTTTAGCCCCTCCTTAGGGCGAGGGCCAGATGCAAAAAAGCATATCTATGCTTATTCTTGTCACCTTCGAAAAATAAAGATTTGTCATTGTCTCTCTCTCTCTCTCTCTCTCTCTCTCTCTCTCTCTCTCTCTCTCTCTCTCTCTCTCTCTCTCTCTCTCTCTCTCTCTCTCTCTCTCTCTCTCTCTCTCTGTGTCTGTCTTTGTCTGTGTCTCCCTCTGAGTCTCTCCGCTTCTGTCTTTCTATGTCTCTGTCTATGTGTGTGTGTGTCTCTCTCGCTCTCGCTCTCTCTCTCTCTCTCTCTCTCTCTCTCTCTCTCTCTCTCTCTCTCTCTCTCTCTCTCTCTCTCTCTCTCCCATCCGACTCCTGGCACACAGGTCAAAGCAAAGGTTAACTTGAGTGCACGTGTACCTAGCAGGAGGGGGGTGATTCGAGTCAGAAGTGGGGTAAAGCACTTTGGTCTTCAGGTTATAGCGGCTTTCAGTGGAGAAGATGTCAACATGAAATTGCACTATGCTCTACTATTCATTGAGGGGTCGAGTTATTCAAACCAATCCAAAACTCTTATTCTTGATGTAAAATATTAAGTCTCAAACAGTGATTTCTCCTTGCAAAAAAACCTTCACTGTATCTTAACCTCCCTGTTGTCACTCAGCATTTTTTTGCATTCTCATCCACACTTTCAGCACTCCCCCCCCCCCCCCTCCCCATCTCAGTTGTAATTTGTAAATGAGGTTTTCAGCCTTCAATCCACTATTTAACATAGTAAGTAAGTCAAGCTTTTCAAACCTTATTAATAATTGCTTTGATGTTTTGCTGATGTTCAGTTTATTATTTAATAAAGATCTCATGGTTCAAAATTTGATGTTGTTTTTTTCAAAATCTTGCGTGTGTTCCATTTCAAACTAACCTCAATGTGAACTCCATTATTACTGTCACATCTGTTTTACAAATTACACCCATAATCCCAACCAACGCGCAAACACACACACCGACACCACAACTACACACATATGTACTCGTTACCATTAGCCAACGCTCGTCACAACACTAATAGACTACGAAACAATCTCTTCGATCATCTCTGCGCTGAATCGGTCACACTTTTGCTCACCCCTGCCAACAATCTCAAACCGTAACCGCACAGAATATCGTCCATACCGGCAACCAATTATTACCATGTCCCAAATAGCATTGTATCTCGTTGGTTAAACACATCACAATCTTACAACCACCACAACGAAGACCAAACATTAAAAACAAAATTTACATTGTATTTGTAACACCCTCTTCATGACGCTTTCATCAAAACGATCACAAGAACATGCACCATGCGCCTTGCTCTTAAAGTTGCATAACCTACAACCCATGACCGCCAAACCGTCTCCTCTCTCTAACAGCAAAACTAGTGTGAAACATAAGTAATCAATTTATCCACTTGACTATATTCACAACAGGGACCTATCACTCTTCTTTGCATGTTTTTATGCCTGCGGATTTTCAAATACTCTGCAACCGTGACATGCAACCCAAATTCAACATGTGCCCGTACAATACCGCTTCTTTTATGAAAACATTGCTTCGGCCATGTTCATTTTAATCAACCAATTTTCTTGTTCTTATTCTCCTTACCTTGCTTCAAGCAAGTGATGGCAATTCTAGAATTTCAAGAATATCTTTTTGTTTTCTCCCTCTCTCTTGGTCTCTCGATCTCTCTGTCTCTTTCTCTGTCTCATTTCTCTCTGTCACTCTCTCTCTCTCCCTCTCTCTCTGTCACTCTAGAGAAAGAGAGAGAGAGAGAGAGAGAGAGAGAGAGAGAGAGAGAGAGAGAGATAGAAAGAGAGAGAGAGAGAAAGAGAGAGAGAGAGAGAGAGAGGGAGAGAGAGAAGGACTCGGAGAGAGACAGAGAGAGAGAGAGACAGTGACAGAGAGAGACAGAGACAGAGAGCGTTCGTCAGTGCGTACTTATGTGCGTTTATGTGGGTCTCTTTGTTCTTAGCAGAAACCAAAACTGTAATGGTCGGCCTATTTCCATGCAGACTTTATTGACTTATTTCATTAATGCAAACTCCGAGCCCCTATCATAAAGTACGCCAAAAAACAAACAGCTCCTTCACCGCACAAAAAAAAGCAAGTGCCTTAAAATTATAGTTGGTGTCTTTCGAAGACATTTTTTTTCTAAAGTGGTAGACTGTATATAAATAAAATTGGTTTCCTTTTTTGCTATTCCATCGTGTGTGTGTGCGTGCGTGCGTGTGAGCGCGTGCGTGCGTGGGCGTGTATGTGTGTGTTTGTGTGTGTGTGCTTGTGTGTGTGTGTGTGTGTGTGTGTGTGTGTGTGTGTGTGTGTGACACAAGCACATTATTTTCAAAATCTGTTTTTATTAAATTCATGAGCGCATAAAACTAATGTGCTTCGTACAAAGGCAAAAAGCCTGGAACTGCAAAAAGTCTTAACATTATTTTCTGTCTCTGTCTCATCGTGTCTGTCTGTTTGTGTGTCTCTCTCTCTATCTCTCTCTGTCTCTCTCTGTCTCTCTGTGTCTCTCTGTCTCTGTCTCTCTCTCTCTCTCTCTCTCTCTCTCTCTATCTCTCTCTGTCTCTCTCTGTCTCTCTCTCTCTCTCTCTCTCTCTCTTAATGGATTATCTGTGCTTAATAATAATAGTTTGAATGTTTTTTTGAAGTTGTTTGATTCCCAAGTACAACCAATAGTACAGTATTGTGCTGAGATATGGGGACTGGATAAAGCTGCTCTGCAGTGTGAAAACGTCCATTTATCTGCATTGAAGAAGTTCTTATGAGTTCGTATGCGAACACCTAATGACCTGGTATATGGCGAGACAAACAGATATCCGATAGTTTGAATTCTATTTTAAATGCTGTATAAAATGGATGAGAGTGGTAAAAAGAACTGGGCCTCAAGTGTCCGTTGTAAATTGTATGAGTAGGCTACGGTTTTGGTTTTGTGTGGTTGAATCAGGGCGTTGTTAATGAAAAAGAGTTTTTGAGTGTTTTTAGGGAAAGGTTGGTCGATTGCAGATGGCAAGAGTGGGATTATCATATACAAAATAGTGATAGATTTGCTATTTATCGGACATTAAACCCTACCTTTTGTTGAATGTGGATAGACATCTAAAGTTTATTATGACTATGTTTCGATTCGGTATTTCAGAAATAAATGTGCATGCTAACCGATATAAACAGCATAATGCCGATCAGTTGATGTGTCCCCTTTGTAAAGTAAAGCAAGAAGATGAAGTCCATTTTGTTTTGTGTTGTCCATACTTAAACAGATTAAGAGAAAAATTTATCCCATTTAAATATAATAAAACCCCAAGCACTTTTAGACTCAGCTTGCTCCTGGCTTCACCTCAAGAAACTGTTGTTAGAAATGTATCCCTGTATTTGTATAAAGCCTTTAAATTAAGAGATGTTGTAACCTCTTAGTTAAATGCCGTGTAATGTATGTTTTAATCTGTAGTGTTGTGCGATTATTATGTTGTACCTTTTTTGCACCTGATGAGTTAAATTATTTGCAACGTTAACACTCATTCATAAGGGGCTATGGCCTATTGAATAAATTATCTGCGTCTGCCTCTTAATTATTAAAAGTATTATCCTTATATTTGTTCCTCTCATGGGAGAGGGCTGGATTTAAAAACAAAAAAACAAACACCTGTTTGCTTATGCCATTACACTCGTTAATAAAGAATAAGTCTTGTCTTGTCTTGTCTTGTCCTGTCCTCTCCCTGTCTCTGTCTGTCTATCTGTCTCTCTCAGTGCAGCTGTGCTTTAATTTCTTCTTGATTGAATGTCTACCTTGCACTCAAGTAGGCCTACATCGTTGTCAAATGTCGTGCCGTCGCTGTCCGCCATAATTAAGTACTCCTAATCAGTTCCCCCGTCTGTCTGTCGCATGGATTGCAAGATTCCCAGCGCTCTCACACATCCATAATTTGCTTGATTGCTTTTCTTGTTTCTTCCCCTCTGCGTTTTCATCTTTTCTTCCCCCTTTCCCCCCCCCCCCCACTCCTGCTTTTCTTCCCCCTCCCCCCCCCCCACTCCTGCTTTTCTTCCCCCTCCCCCCCCCCACTCCTGCTTTTCTTCCCCCTCCCCCCCCCCCCCCACTCCTGCTTTTCTTCCCCCTCCCCCCCACTCCTGCTTTTCTTCCCCCTCCCCCCCCCCACTCCTGCTTTTCTTCCCCCTCCCCCCCCCCCCCACTCCTGCTTTTCTTCCCCCTCCCCCCCCCCACTCCTGCTTTTCTTCCCCCTCCCCCCCCCCACTCCTGCTTTTCTTCCCCCTCCCCCCCCCACTCCTGCTTTTCTTCCCCCTCCCCCCCCCCACTCCTGCTTTTCTTCCCCCTCCCCCCCCCACTCCTGCTTTTCTTCACCCTCCCCCCCCCCACTCCTGCTTTTCTCCCCCCCCCACTCCTGCTTTTCTTCCCCCCCCCCCCCCACTCCTGCTTTTCTTCCCCCTCCCCCCCCCACTCCTGCTTTTCTTCCCCCTCCCCCCCCCCACTCCTGCTTTTCTTTCCCCCTCCCCCCCCCCACTCCTGCTTTTCTTCCCCCTCCCCCCCCCCCCACTCCTGCTTTTCTTCCCCCTCCCCCCCCCCCCCACTCCTGCTTTTCTTCCCCCCCCCCCCCCCCCCACTCCTGCTTTTCTTCCCCCCTCCCCCCCCCCACTCCTGCTTTTCTTCCCCCTCCCCCCCCCCACTCCTGCTTTTCTTCCCCCTCCCCCCCCCCCCTCCTGCCCTTTTGCTTTATTGCTTAGTAGTGTGTCCTGTGTTTTTTTTTCTCTATCTCACACACACCTCCCCCGTTTCCACCCCCCACCCTCTTCTCTCCTCCACCCATGCACCCTCCTCCTTTTTTTTGCATTATCACTATGATTAGTTTGTTATACGGCCGTCTTCTCAGTGTTTCTCCTCTCCTCTCCTCACCCCCCCCCCCCCACCCCCCACCCCCTCCCTCGCTCCTCAGTCTTCGCATTGTTTCATTGCTTTTGTTGCCAGTCTTAGTTTTTGCCCACTCCTCCCCCTCCGCCTCTCCTTCTCCCTCCCTACTCTCTCCTCCGCATGTCAGTTCTGACGGCAATTCAGTGTCGAATGGACTTTTACACTAGACATGTACAGTAAGTGCATTGGAAGAAACAGGGTCATGGGGTGTTGCGTGCATTTTATTTTGTTATCGGTGTCATTTGAGTGTTATCAGTTTTGAAAGTTTATTCCTGGACTTTGCCCGTAGGGGCTGTCTAGAACGCAGAGACAAGGTGGAGAGACCAGGCTGAGAGAGAGAGAGAGAGAGAGAGAGAGAGAGAGAGAGAGAGAGAGAGAGAGAGAGAGAGAGAGAGAGAGAGAGAGAGAGAGAGAGAATCATGCCTGCTCACTTTTTCCGGCATGCAGGTTTCCTAGCTCACAAAACAAAAGCTAATTAAACACAATTCTCACACCTTTTTGACGTCCATAGCATTTGCCGGCGGCGTACTCGGCAGTAAGAAGCAGACGACTCTCGTCAAACTAACATAAGTGACAACAAAATAACTGCAAATTTAAAGGCACAGTCCTTCCTGTTAAAACAGTTCGACTTACTACTCGAATCTCTGATCTGCAAGACGTTTACATAGGGTTAGGCTATCCCTCCCCCCTTGGACATATACCCAAAACCAACAGCCTCACTGCTTGCTGTACAGATTGAAAATGTTTTCTTTCTTTCTTTATTTGATGTTTTACGTCGTTTTCAACCACGAAGGTTATATCACGACCGGGGAAGGGGGGAGATGGGATAGAGCCACTTGTCAATTGTTTCTTGTTCACAAAAGCACTAATCAAAAATTTGCTCCAGGGGCTTGCAACGTAGTACAATATATTACCTTACTGGGAGAATGCAAGTTTCCAGTACAAAGGACTTAACATTTCTTACATACTGCTTGACTAAAATCTTTACAAAAATTCAATATTCTATACAAGAAACACTTAACAAGGGTAAAAGGAGAAACAGAATCCGTTAGTCGCCTCTTACAGGGGAGCATCGGGTAAATTCTTCCCCGAATTAATTTCGGAGATTAACACTAGCAAAGAAATCAATTCATCAACAACAAAAAGCATTCCCACTTGGCACAGGAAGCAGCTAGGCTGTTGGTTCGTGGTATTTGTCCAAGGGGAGAGGCAGCTAAATCCAAAACAGGTACAAATATAAACATCATTTCAAAATGAAAATCAGTAATCAGATGTGGCCTGCTGGTGAACAGCTGTTTAAAAGGAATTACGCCAACATTCCATGACGACGTCGTGGCCTTATTCCACGTGAAAGCTACTTGGCCAGGTGAAAGATGGAGATCCGAAGCGTTCACATCGGAAGGAGTGTGCCTTTAAATATAACGCAGCGACTGCTCCATTTGATTGAAAGCGAGTGTGTGTTGACAGCGTGATTTGTGCGCATTGCATCAGGCTCTCTTGGGAGGATTTAATCATCTCCGATCTGTTGCCCAGGCCTCGTCTGGCCCTGTTCTATTGATTTGATCAAATGAGGCAGAACCGTTAGTGGCATACTTGAAGCAATTGGCTTTTTTTTGCGAGTGTCTTTGACTTGTGGTTTATTTCTGGCAGAGAGAGAGGTGTGGGGGAGTGAGAGAGAGGGAGAGAGAGAGAGAGAGAGAGAGAGAGAGAGAGAGAGAGAGAGAGAGAGAGAGAGAGAGAGAGAGAGAGAGAGCGAGAGAGCGAGAGAGCGAGAGAGAGAGAGATGCAAGTCAGGGTGGATGCAGCACATAAAAGCAGACTTTTTCACACTAGAAGATTTTTAATCCTCAAAGTGATGACAGAGAACCACAGAAGATGATAGATACTGGCATTTTTTCAATTTGGAATCGAGTGGGAGCGTGTACGAGTGCATGTGTGCAAGTGCGAGTGTGTGTACGCCTTTTTACCTTTTTTTAATGGTCTACATTTTTGTAAGATAAAGTTCTATGGAAATAAGGACAAGGGTTATGTCTGTATGTTGAAATGTAAAGTCATCAGAGTTAACTCAGAAAAAAAAGATAATCAACAAAGCCAATGATGTCCATGCACCTCCTTTCCATACATCCAATAATAACAAGACTGTCAGCATTTGTTTGCCAATTTTTAATACACCAGTCTTTTCACATTCATACACTCACAATCTACACATACTATCAATAAAAGCATACTCCTATTAACATACACCATTATATACACACACACAAGAACACTTTCAGCCTTCCTCGAGGCAAGTGTCTGTGACTTTCATTCAATATGAAACAATTGTCTGTGCTGGTGACTGGTACTGTCTGAAACTTGACACCCCATCTTACTTCTGCTATCTGTCTACTGCCATGAATAGTCGAAAGACTCACTGAATATTTCACCTGAGCAATGTCTCGCAAGACCCTCTTTAATTATTCATTTTGAGATATAACTAATCTTTCAAATATGAACATTTACACACACAAAAATCCTGAACTCCCATGAATATTTTGTTATAACAAAAATCTTTCAAAATAATTATCGTGCAATGTGAGGATCTCACAAATGATGTCTGGAGCTTTGAACAAATCTAATGCCTGTATAACAATTATGTTGAATCCTTGACAATAAAATGTAATTTTTTTTTTTCGGGGACAGAACACACTGGTGCAATGACAATGTTCACATGCTACCACACAACCAGGTGTATGCAGCTGCAAAGTACGACAACGTCTGAGATTGCACACATCATCTTGGACATAAAAGCGTGCAGGCAGTTGTAGCTGTGAAGGATGCTCCTGATCAGAAGGGCTTGGACAACGTTTGTCTGCAACATACAGATCAGGTACATGCATCAACAAAATCGGAAACTGTGCCCCAAAAAAGGTAAACTGTGGACCCCCTTTTAAGACCCCCACCCCCCCCCCCTTCCCTCCAATTTAAGACTTCCCCCTTTTTAAGACCCTCCTTTCTCAGATGTTCTGTTCATAACCTCTGTAATTTTACCTCCCTTTTAAGACCTGACTTGCTTTATGAAGGTCGTAAAAGGGGGGTTCCACTGTACAAGCATTAGAGATGTATGTAAAGGTGGGGATGTAGCTCAGTCGGTTGCGCGCTGGATTTGTATCCAGTTGGCCGCTGTCAGCGTGAGTTCATCGCATGTTCGGCGAGAGATTTATTTCTCAGAGTCAACTTTGTGTGCAGACTCTCCTCGGTGTCCGAACACCCCCGTGTGTACACGCAAGCACAAGACCAAGTGCGCACGAAAAAGATCCTGTAATCCATGTCAGAGTTCGGTGGGTTATAGAAACACGAAAATACCCAGCATGCTTCCTCCGAAAACGGCGTATGGCTGCCTAAACGGCGGGGTAAAAAACGGTCATACACGTAAAATTCCACTCGTGCAAAAAACACGAGTGTACGTGGGAGTTTCAGCCCACGAACGCAGAAGAAGAAGAAGAAGTATGTAAAGGTTACTCTGGATATTTTCATTGCTTAACATAAGGTTAACAGGAAGAAAAGGATGTAGCATGGATGTCATGGGTGTTAGCTGTCTGTAAACTTGCAAACCTCTTTTACATCGCCAAAAACTTTGCTGTCATTTTGGCACATTTGCCAAACTTTTGTTTGCAATCAGGGGAAAGGTGACGCCAAAGACTGCCTTCAACTTCAGAAAATTGACAAAACTATCATGGCTGTTTCGGCAAATTTGAGGATGACTTAAGTTATCAGTAGAACAGAAAAGATACCTGAACCAAACCCTTAAAAAATAAATTGCCTGTAAAATTAAAAAGTTTACTCACGAGTTGGATGAGAAAGTCTTGTTTCCACTGAGGATGACGTAAGGAGACTTCTCCGAGCGCTGCTTGTCTTTCAACATGCTGAGTGTGTTGAGCGGAGTGTCTGTGGAGCTCATCTGCTTCATCAGCTGTAGAAGAAAAAAAAACACAGTTAAGAAACTGAAATTTATTTTTAAAGGGTGTTCATACCGCAATGTTTCTCACAAAAGGGACAATTCTGAAAGGCCAGCTAGCACAAATGGATCGGTATACTGTTATTTTGCTGCACAAGTTATGTTATGATTTGTTCACTTTGAAGTCTCTGTGCGTGGGGAGGCATTTATATGTGTGTGTGTGTGTGTGTGTGTGTGCGTGTGATTGAGAGAGAGAGAGTGTGTGTGAGAGAGAGAGAGATGACAGAAAAACACAGATAGAAAACAGGAAAAGAGAGAGAGAGAGAGAGAGAGAGAGAGAGAGAGAGAGAGAGAGAGAGAGAGAGAGACGTTAACCAGCATTCCATACATTTTCCTCCTCCACTTTCTTCTGTCGTTTCTCTGTCTTCTTCTTGCCAGATCCCTTGCCGTGGAAGCGATGGGAGAGTTGCCTGAAGGCCTCCTTGGGGTTCAGACTGCGGCCTCCCTCGTCCACATACTCAAGGTGAATTTCCGGCCTGTATCCGGCTTTGTCCTTGAAGTCTGTGATCATGCCGCCTCCGTAACGGTCCCGCTTGCGGTACTTCTCATCTAGATCGCTGAAACAACATTATGACCTCTTTACTATAACCCTTTCACTACCTGTAGGACATCAGCTGACATCATGGGAAACTTGTTTTAACGGGCAACAAACCATTCAATAAACAACACACAAGAAGAACAACAACAAACACTCAATGCATGCATATGTGGTGTATTCATTTATACATAAGGGCACATTGTAAATTCGGGCAAATAGGGGTAATGCTTAGTATACAAATATTTACTGGCACTTTCCTTCAAAAGCTATCAGAAAGAAAATATCCACATAAGGTAAGAACATTGTCTTGATGAAATCAATTTTGCTTCACTGCAGTTACAGGTTATGATAACTTTTCATCAGATGTTGATTTTCTTCAACAACAACATGAATACTGTCTTACTCATATCTCTTGTCCTCGATGCTGTAGTTCTGGGCCTGAATGTTTGTGGTTTTACCAACCCCGGCCAACCTCGCATCCTCATCCGTTTCCAAGTAACCTGAACACAACAACAAAATTCCTTTGTCAAGGTGTAAATACCAAGCTGTGTAAGTCCAGTGTCGATGTTTAGTGTCATAATAAAAGCCATGTGTACACGCACGCGTGCACGCACACACCCACATACACGCATGCACACACAAACGCTCTCACTCACGCACACACACCCACTGTACCAACAGTAGAAGCATTCACTCTTCCTTTTTCAGTGACTAATTACCCTCTTCAAGTCACTCACCTTTTTTTAATGCCAGCTTGAGAGCTGAACCAATGCTTGCTGTGACGATAGGCTCCTCCTCCAACACTGACTGCTCCTCCCCCTAAAATGACACACAAATGAAAAAAAGTTCTGAAGCCATTGAACTGACTGAAATCACATTATCACATTATCATTATCTGACTCTTCTTCAGGATGAAACAGTGCAATTCAGTTTTTAATTTTCTGTCTAACCCCAGCTGTTGTGTACTCCTAAAACAAAATGGGTCAGTGCAGACAAACGACCCCAAAGAAAATGCTAATGCTCTCTGCTCCTCAAATGAAATGTGATGTTCAAAGCACATGGAACAAGTCTTACCCTCTCGGTAGACAAATAAACAGAATGGCAGACAAATAAACAGAGCCACATCAAGATACAGACACAGAATACTAAGTACACTCAAACACAGACAGAACATAATTTTTACATTCCAAGAACGTGCAATGACCCAACCATTTTGACATACAGACAAAAAGACAAACGGAAAAACACACACACAAAGACTGACAAACGAATACACAAAGACACACACAAAGAGACTGACAGGCAGGCGCAGACAGATAGGCTGGATTGGCAAGTAAGAAATGACCCTAGACTGACCATAATGTTGACAGGGTTGGTGTCAATATCAACCTCCGCCCAGCCGCTGGCTTGCTCTTCCATTTCTTGTTCTTGCTTTCTCTGTTCCATCAACTCCAATTCCAGGTCCTGAAATCATCATCATCATCATCATCATCATCATCATCATCATCATCATCATCACCACAGTGTTGTTCCCAACAACACTTGTCTGTGTCATAGGAAATATCATTGGTCAGAAGACTTCCTACATGTAAAAGATAATCGGATGGTCGAAAAAAGTATTTGTCAATGACTGAAGACCGAGGCCTGAGAACAACACCGCATCATCATCAGACTTTTCATTTGTCTGGTCACAATTATTACTTTTATTATCTTCTATCAGCTCTCTTAGAGCAACCACAACTGCAGAAGTAAATAGTTGACCGATCTCAACTTTACCATTCTTATTCAGCAAATGAACTTAGAAACAAAAAGTTGCAATCAAGCAAATCGTCAATGTTACCATCCTCACAATCCTCACCAACTTGTCTAATTCATCCAGTGCTAAACATAACCGCAAACTCACCATGATCTCTTCTCTCTCCTCCTCTCTGTTTCCAGACAGCCCAAAGGTGGGGATCTCGCCCAGGCTACGACAAAACTCAGACGTGGAGTTGAGAATGATATTGACGCCTTTGTCGTCTTTCTTGGCGCCAGAGCGGGAGGATTTGGCATCCATGTCTTCCTCCTTTTTCACCATACTCTCAATCACCTGAAAAAGCAGAGGACAATGTGTAAATTCTGTTTCATTGTTGTTTCTGTTTGTTTTACAATTTTGTGACTGTGTGTGCGTGATTATCTGGCCCTTTTCATCCCTCTTCAACAACTTTGAAACAGTAATTTACCAATGGACTTTACATGTAAGCCCAGTTTCCTTGGTGTTTATGTTGTTGTTGTTTTATCTTATTTGTATGCTTTGTATGCTCGTTCAATTTTTGTTTGTTTTAGAATGAAACTGTAGCTATAGAAAAGTTATTTATTATTATTATTTATTATTAAAATGGTGTAATATGAACACATTTATCCCTTTCTCATTTTAACATCAGAAGTTCACAGAAAAGCAGAATGACTGCTGAAGGTCTCTCGTTGCTGAACGTCTCAGAGCAATAGGCCGTACCTTTTCAACGCCCAGTTTGCGCTCATGTCGCTGCTGTAGACGGCGTGTTTTGTTCAGCGTGGCTTGCAGCTCCTGTCTTAGCATGTCCTCCTCCACTGCCACGCCACTCAGATCTTCATCCGGACCCATCACATCGTCTGCACAACAACGAGGCGAAGACCAATCATTACCCTCATCAGGCTGACAAATGTGAAATCACACAATTTCTTACAGATCAGTGACAGAAACTTCTTTTAATAACAAAAATTGTCAAAAATGTTTCTTCCTCACCATCATCATCGGCAGCGTTGGGAGGTCGTCCAAGCGGTGGCGGGGGTGGGGGCATTTTGGGAAGTGGGGGTCGTGCCCTTCCATGGTCCTGCTTGACCGGCGCAGGGTCCTCCTTGACCGGTAGAATGCCTGTGTAGAAGGCGGCGTCATCATCCTGCAGAGCCTGGGCCGGTGGTGGCCCCTGTCCATCCCCCACCTCCATGTCGTCCACTTCTTCCTCCTCCTTCAGGCTGGGGTCGGCACCTCGACGGTGTGCCCTGTGAGGAGAAAGCGGTCAGATTAGGTTGACAAAAAATATTATTAAAAAAATAAAAAGATTAGGCCGACTAGGTAAGTTGGACCTGGATTGAAAATTAAGTTGACTGTACAGTGGAACCCCCCTTTTATGACCCCCCAATTTAAGGCTTCCCCCCTTTTAAGACCCTCTTTTCTCAGACTTTCTGTTCATAGCCTTTGTAAATTTACCCCCATTTTAAGACTCCCTCCTTTTTAAGACCCGAGTTTCTCAGATTTTTGGAAGTCTAAGAAAGAGGGTTCCACTGTAGTGTCCTGTAGAAACGCAGTGTTGTTCCCAGACTTTTAAAGCTCAATAGGTAAGTTGGACCTGGATTGAAAATTTGAACCCAGTTCAAAAATATCTACAGGTCCAAATGTCTTGGGTCCAAAAAAATTGGTTCCCTCAGAAAACCAAACTAGCAGACTGCCGACTGGCCAGAGGTCAAAACAATGTGTCAGATCAAAAAAATATGTGTCAGTGACCGAAGATCAAAGGCCTTAGAACAACACTGGATACACATGCATTTTGAGTGATACAGGCTGTATTGAGGTTTCGGGAACAACACAGCCCTTTTTGATAGTAGACACCATATGGAACCCGTCTGGATGTATTCCTCTGAGCAAGACCATTCTTGGTCAGATTTCAAATAACAAGAAAAATAAATGCTTAAACGACTCACCTTCGTCATAAGTTATATAAATCAGAAACAAAAACTCTCTGTTTAATGATTCCTCGGATGAGTCCAAAATCCCGACTGGAGACACGGAAAGTTCTTACCTTGAACCGTAGTCAGTAGGTTCAGCTATCTGATCTGGGAGTGGAAGGAGGTCGTCTGCTTTCAACACTTCCTTCTTCCTGATCTTGCGTATCTTCTTCTTCACCTTCTTGAACTTGGCTGTGGCTGCCTGTAATGCCAAGAGTCAAAATAAATTGATCGAGCAACTCCAACACTAATTATTGTCTGTTCTTTGGGGGGGGGGGGGGGGGGGGGGGAATTTGATGGTTAGTTTTTTGGCTCACGTAAGTGAAGCCTATGCGATGCTAACTTTTGTCTGTCTGTGCGTGCGTGCGTGTGTGCGTGTGTGATAGAAACTTTAACATTTGACTGAACACCGAAATACTAATTTTACCGGGTTATTATCCAAGCAACAGCTTCAAAGTATTGAAGCAATGATCAACATTTCGTCGGCACGTATGTAGATAAAGTGTGTATCCAAAGAAAACGGGTGGTGGTGGGTTTTGGGGGGGTAAAAACAGGTGACTGGTTTGTGTTGTGTATAGTATGTAGACCAGGTCAGGGGTCAAGGTTAGGTCAGATCGCGTGAAGGATTGTGGTATAGATTCACTTCTTAGTTCTAACCGAGCTGCATTCGCCGATTCGGGGAAGACGATTTCACATTGTTCGGTTTCGTAGCGGCTCCAGAAAAAAATAGATAAAGAAGATACCAAAGGAGATTTCCTACAGGTTGATCTGCACAGAGTGTTTTCAGTGTCTGCGCGAGGAAGCGCTGTCGAAAGGGCAGTGTCGATCTCAGTGGCAGTCGTGTCCCCGTAACTCGTAAGTAGGCTACAGACAGACAGATCTAGATCTAGCGTCTCCCACTCTTGCACCGTGTCTAGGCTGTGTGTGTGTATGTGTGACGGAGTGATTGAGTTTGTGTTACTGTTTGTCGATTTCTTACGGGAGCCTTGAAGGCTTCGCCTCTTGTCTTTCATAGCATTAACGCTCTTTCTCTACAACAGAGAAATATGTTACTCTTTTCAGCCTAACTTTTCTTTAATCCATGTAAACTACAACTAAAGACAAAACAAAATCAAGTCAAGGACACACAAAAATTAGAAAAACATGAAAGGCCGGGTGGGCATTTTAGAGATACGGAAACAAAATCTAACTAGAACAATACACAATATGTTTCAGGAAATTACACATCTACTGCAATGTAATTCACCTGTCTCACAAAAGCATCACCAGATAAGAACCCAGAACATGCGAGACTTACCTGTTCTTTGTGCGTCATGAACTCTCTTGCTAATTTTGGAGCAGGAACTGCCAAAGTTTGCTGCAAGAAAATGGAGAAAAAACACACACGTTGATGAGTCAAGAAGCCACAAAAAAAGCTAAAATATACTACAGTACCATACCTAGACCAAAATAGCATCTTATTTATGAACATCTTCATCAGATACAGTTTTTTGTCTGAAGAACCTTTCGGTCCAGACAAGAGAATTAAGCAGAAACTTTTCAAATCATTCATAATTTGAATCTCACTCAAACTAAAAGCAAAACAACTAAGTTGTAGGGGTTAAGCAGAATACAATAACATTTCAAAATAGCATTACTGAACACACACACCCAACCCTCTGAATATCAAGACTGAATATCAAGATAATAATAGACAATCCAAACTTACCCCTTGTCGTCTAAGGTCTCTGCGTATTCTTTCCATATTTCGTTCCTGCTCTGCATCATACTTCCCTCCTGAACCTGTAACCGGAATTATCAAAGATTTGCAAATGATAAACATAAAGCTAAATGATTTTATAAAACAGCAGTGACCTTGGAGCGAATTCTCTACTGCTAATATGAGTGAGAAACACAGACAAACTTCATTCTTGGAATTCTTTGTCATTTGCTCGGGAGACTTATTTAAGAAGGGACAGAACATGTACACGATGCCATTGACTCGCTCTGTGATGTTTTATCAAAACCTTGTTCCGCTTTTAAAGACAGGGATATCACCTTGGAAAAGAGGGTCAAGCAGGGACATCTCAGTTTGTTTGGTCATTGTCGTATCTCATTGAATTGATTAAATAACAATGTTCGTTACTCTTCTACAGGTCAACCAAGAAGAAGGAATGACAACAGATGCAGAGATTTGAGGGTAGTAGCAAAGATCAAGGGGGTGGCTAATCAGACATTCTGACATGTTTAGCAATCCTCTTGATGTGTGCTCTGCCTGGGACACTTCCAATAATTTCTACTGCTGTCACTTGCAATAACATGTCCTAGCAGGGACAGAGAGGAGATAAGTTGGAAAAATCAAGAGTTGGAGAGTACATGATCAGCAGATGTGTGTGTGTGTGCATGTGTACGTGTGTGTGTGTGTGTGTGTGTGTGCGTACGTGCGTGCATGCGTCTCCAAAGCTGGCCAGGTATAACTAGAAAGAGAAAACTCTGCGCTCAGCCAAGTTGAAGGTGGTTGTTGATTGCCAGAAAAAAAATGTGATTGGCAACCAGCTTCAATTTGCTGTGTGCGGGAGGCATCCATAGATTAACCTTTCGTAACAAGTAAGCTGATTCTGTATTAGCTTATGCAGTGTAATCATTTTGCAATGTTCTAGTTTTACTGATTTTTTGTTGCCTGTGTGTTTTTCATGAAGTCAGCATGCTAATAGTCTGCAATCCTATTTCTTCTCACTCGCACACCCATTCCCTGATATTTATCTATTTGCACTGCTCTCTTATGAGAAAATGAAACTATAAATGAACAAGTCGCGTAAGGCAAAATTACTACATTTAGTCAAGCTGTGGAACTCACAGAATGAAACTGAACGCACTGCATTTTTTCACAATGACCGTAGTCCGCCGCTCGTGCAAAAGGCAGTGAAATTAGCGAGCCTGTTTAGTGCGGTAATGGTTGCGCTGTGCTGCATAGCACACTTTTCTGTACCTCTCTTCGTTTTAACTTTCTGAGCGTGTTTTTAATCCAAACATATCATATTTATATTTTTTTTAATCAGGAACCGACAAGGAATAAGATGAAATTGTTTTAAAATCGATTTCGGAAATTTTATTTTAATTATAATTTTTATATTTTTAATGTTCAGAGCTTGTTTTTAATCCGAATATAACATATTTATATGTTTTTGGAATCAGGAAATAACCGGCGTTTCCATCTGAGTGATCGACAAGAAGAAGAAGAAGGAATCAGGAAATGAATAAGATGAACGTAATTTTGGATCGTTTTATAAAAATATAATTTTAATTACAATTTTCCGATTTTTAATGACCAAAGTCATTAATTAATTTTTAAGCCACCAAGCTGAAATGCAATACCAAAGTCCGGCCTTCGTCGAAGATTGCTTGGCCAAAATTTCAATCAATTTGATTGAAAAATGAGGGTGTGACAGTGCCGCCTCAACTTTTACAAAAAGCTGGATATGACGTCATCAAAGACATTTATCGAAAAAATTTTTTAAAAAGTCCGGGGATATCATTCCCAGGAACTCTCATGAAAAATGTCATAAAGATCGGTCCAGTAGTTTAGTCTGAATCGCTCTACACACACACACGCACAGACAGACACACACACACACATACACCACAACCCTCGTCTCGATTCCCCCCTCTATGTAACAAAATACCGATGACAGTATCAATAAAAAGTGTACAACTTACCAAGAACAAACGATTCTCTTTTCTCTCCATGAATTTCTTCGTCGTATTTGTCTAGTACATCCTTTGCCTTCAACTAAAACAAAAGACACACAAAAAACATGTTTAACTCTTACCAGTTCGCTCCCTTACACATCGTAAGCAAGCTTACGATGCCCCGCCCCCTGTAGTTTTCCACTATTTCCATATTTTAAGTTATTTTGCCAAAAAACAAAGACCTTTTTTTCCCCTCCAAAAAAACATATTTTTAAGTTATTTTGCCAAAAAACAAAGACTCCCCCCCCCCCCCCCAAAAAAGTCTAGGGTGGCGCGAAACAATAGGATCGGTCGAGATGCCGTAAACAGACTTTTTCTTTTTTTTTGCCTTAGGCATGCGTATGTCATGAAACGTCCAACTTTGAAATTTGGGTGGAGGTATTCAGGTGACAATAACTTTTTTGTTTATCAGTAAAACTCAATAAAATTTTGCTATGTTATGTAAAATGAATGCCAAAACAGACTAGTTAGCAGCATATCTAAAATAAACTGAACACAAAAAAAATGTCTTCTTTGTGTTTGTCACGTGTTCCAAAAAATGGGCATACAAATTTCAACAAAAATCATGTTGTCACCCCCATAACTTTTTTTTACCTTTAAAGATAGCACAATTCTCTTTGCAAATATGAAAAGCTTATTCATTTTCCTTTCATTTGATATATAACTTTTTATATTTCATTTAGAATATGACCCCAGATAGCCACTCAGCAAGTACGCACCAACAGCACTGTAAAATATGCCCTAAAACCCCCGAACTGGTAAGAGTTAACAGACATTTTTATCTACACTTAAAACAAACAGTCTGAATTTGCATTGCCTTTGCACACACTACCTAAACATAGCACCACAACTCAAAACATACTCCCTTAAACCAAACTGTCACACATGCAACGCAACCTATTTTCATTCATTTTCTTCAGATCACACACACGCACATTCTGGATTAATTACTTTTCCAAACTCTTGCATGCCCAACACATTCTGAAGTGCAAAATGGTCACCCGCCACACAAGGAAGCAGTAGTATGATTATTCTTCTCTAAACACACACACACACACACACACACACACACACACACACACACACACACACACACACACACACATTCACTAAAAACAAACAAACAAACCTGCATTTGTTAAAATGATTACACAAAGATGCACTCACCATGCCATACTCATCAAACTCTGGCTCATCATATGGTTTGTAGTCTGGATTTGTGTTTTTGTTCTCCACATTCTTCTCAGCCCTCTCATCATCCTGGATGTTGACGTTCACCAGCACGTCATCCTCTTCTTCGTCAAGAACACCTGAAAACATGGCCACCAAACGAATGCAGATGCTGGACTCAGTAATTTTGGTACAGTGGCACCCCCCCCCCCCCCCCCCCCCCCCCCCTGTTAAGAGCCCAAAATTTCAGACTTCCCCCTTTTTGAGACGTTGAATTTCCAATTTTCTTTCCATAACCTCTCAATTCACGTTCAATGTTCATACTCCCTCGTTTTTAGGACCTGATTCTCTCAGATTTTTGGAGGTCTTAAAATGGGGGTTCCATTGTAAACTCTTAAGACAAATTTTGTACGGTAATTTTTGTTTTTAATTCCAAATTCCCAAAGCAAGCAGTCAGGGTGTTGGTGTTTGGCATGTGACCAAATGGAGGGAGGGTCTTATCCATGTGCCCTTAACTCATGATCCAGTGGTGGATCTCTTGAAGTGAAGATACTTGTCTATGTACAATGGAAGTACATGTAGTAAACGATGAATTCCACTGTACAGCATTCTTCACCGACAACTGCAATCAGCAGAAAGCTACTGAAACCTGCTAAAAATCAGACGAAAACTGCTTACCTTTATCCTTGATAGTAAGGATGACGCCAGAACCTTCTTTGAACTTCTCCAAGTTGTGTTCCACACGCAAGCCGCTCAGATCCCTGGATGTATACTTTTTCTGGAAAACAAATCAACATAATCTCTATAATCAACAAAGCTATATAATCTCTATTTGCTGAGACCCTAAGAAACGAAAAAAGAAAATCATATTTTGCCTGAAAGTCAAGCTTTCAAGTAATCTTCCCTTACACTTACAGGATCTTACATTTTATACAAAAGTTACATTCATGTATTTGGCCCACCTTTAATGATGCTTTAGGAATAGGATGTGTTTGCTATTGCCCTATTGCTACTGTGTACCAGTGAATAAATTTCAAAAAAATATAGGAGTTTCATGAGTCTGGCAACTTGTGTGAGAATGCCCAGGAGTGTCTTGGTAATTGTATGCAAATCATCTCAAATATTATATTTACATCTTTATGCCCTGTGATATGCAACATCGACAAACAATCTGTACACAGATTCTAGGATGCAGTGGACCCCCCCTACTTTCACGCTTTACAAAGGTATGAAGGCATTGCCCATCCCCACTCCACAAACAAACAAAAAAACAAAAAAAAATCCCTGCGCTTAGAACTGTACCCACGGAATACGTGCGATATAAGCCTCATATTGATTGATCGATTTGCTGCCTCAACTTCCCTAAACCTAACAAGAAGGGCAAAGCCCATACGACTCACATGCTTGACCTTGATCTTTACATAGCAATGACATCATACACTAAGAACTGCTTTACACATTTTTCCTACCAAAATACATGTGACCTTGACCCAAGGTCAAGGTCATGCAACACAAAGCTGTTAATTCAAGACATAGGAAGTACAATGGTGCTTATTGGCTCTTTCTACCATGAGATATGGTCACTTTTAGTGGTTCACTACCTTATTTTGGTCACATTTCATAAGGGTCAAAGTGACCTTGACCTTGATCATATGTGACCAAATGTGTCTCATGATGAAAGCATAACATGTGCCCCACATAATTTTTAAGTTTGAAACAGTTATCTTCCATAGTTCAGGGTCAAGGTCACTTCAAAATATGTATACAATCCAACTTTGAAGAGCTCCTGTGACCTTGACCTTGAAGCAAGGTAAACCAAACTGGTATCAAAAGATGGGGCTTACTTTGCCCTATATATCATATATAGGTGAGGTATTGAATCTCAAAAACTTCAGAGAAAATGGGAAAAATGTGAAAAATAGCTGTTTTTTAGACAACATCTATGGCCCCTGCGACCTTGACCTTGAAGCAAGGTCAAGATGCTATGTATGTTTTTTGGGGCCCTGTCATCATACACCATCTTGCCTAATTTGGTACTGATAGACTGAATAGTGTCCAAGAAATATCCAACGTTAAAGTTTTCCGGACGGCCGGCCGGCCGGCCGGACGGACGGACGGACGGACGGACGACTCGGGTGAGTACATAGACTCACTTTTGCTTCGCATGTGAGTCAAAAAGGGTCAGGTGCCCATTTCCATATAGGTGGACTGTATTTTCTGTTCATGACCTTTGTAAATGTACCTCCATTTTAAGACCGGATTAGCTTTCTTTTGGGGGTCTTAAAAGACCGAGAGCTTCTGATGCAAAACAGAAAACAACACATTTTCTTCAGAAATTAAAAGGGGAATAAAGCACAACGTCAAACACAAAACAGAAAACAACACATTTTCTTCAGAAATTAAAAGGGGAATAAAGCACAACGTCAAACACAAAACATAAAACGTGTGTTACCTTTCCCGCACCACCCAGCTCCTGGTCCACCAAGTTTCCTATACCAAACTCTTCGTCCATCTCCTCTAACAGCTTGGCCTGAAAATAACAAACAGAAAAGCTGTTAAAAGCAATTCAATCTGAAGGCACATACACACCTACACACACTCTCCCTCTGTCGTTTTTGTGCCCGCACACACACATACACTCTCTGTCTCTCTTTGTCATTTACACACACACAAACATAAATCCCCCCGCGGGTTATGGGGAAGAATTTACCCGATGCTCCCCAGCATGTCGTAAGAGGCGACTAACGGATTCTGTTTCTCTTTTTACCCTTGTTAAGTGTTTCTTGTATAGAATATAGTCAATTTTTGTAAAGATTTTAGTCAAGCAGTATCAGTATGTAAGAAATGTACTTTGTACTGGAAACTTGCATTCTCCCAGTAAGGTAATATATTGTACTACGTTGCAAGCCCCTGGAGCAAATTTTTGATTTGTGCTTTTGTGAACAAGAAACAATTGACAAGTGGCTCTATCCCCTCTCCCCTCTTTCCCCGTCGCGATATAACCTTCGTGGTTGAAAACGACGTTAAACACCAAATAAACAAACAAACATAAACATTACAATGTCACTGTGTAAGCGTTCCTCAGCTTCAAAATCATAATTTACAATTACCAACCATGGCTACGCGCATGCATAACAAGCATTATTAGCAACCCACATACACTCAGATGGGAACAGACACTGAGACGGACACACCACAAGCACACACACACACACACACAAACACTTACAATGATATGCATGAGCATAAACAAGAGAACATACCCTTTTCTGAGCAAGTTCCTTTTCTTTCTGGGATTTCCTGTTCTTCTTCACCCAAGCCATGGCACCTTCATCACCAGAATCACTGTCACCAAGACCCTTCACGGACCTGTGCATTCAAGAGACAACAGATACATGGCGTCATCTTACATCTTTCTGCTTAAAATGTGCAATAAAATAACAATATTTTGCCAGACTGAAGCTGGCAAAATGTGTGCATGCACGAACAACACACCATTCAGAAAATGGTGAGGTAAAGCATCTAACGTCCTTCTTTTAAACACACACACTCACACACCAGTCAAATAATAATGGAAAAAAAGCAAGAAACACACAAACACACAGAGGAAGCAAAAGAGATATGGCTTACCTGAGTTTTTCCTTGACCCTGCGTTTATCCTGCATGACCTTCATCTTCTCACGAAGCTGCTCGCTACGCCTCTTCTCCGCCAAGTTAATGGCGGGCTTATGCACATCCTGGTCTTCCTTTGGCTTGCCATCTGCGTCTGAACATCAGGCATTATGAAATCAGTGGGAGAAAAAAAAATCCTCATGCAGCAGATATCAAAGTTAATGCTTTCTCAATCAGTTGAACCCATCCAAATTACTGAAGACAAAAATAAACAATAAATGTGTTTATCCTCCTATCATAGTGCATCATATTCATAATATATTTAATAAATCCTTCTGTTAGCCAAAATGTGAATGTATCTGTAAAGTGATGAATCAATGAAAATAAACATGGTGCAATTGCCAAGTGTGTGGGTGTTTTGTTTTTTTAGCAATCAACCTGTTCAAGCATAAAGTGTATAAAATAAGCATGGGTGCACACACACACACACACAAAAGAGATTTATCTTCTTACCTGTAGAACCCCCAACATCAAGTGGCTTCAATCCAAGCTTGACACGAAGCTTGCTGAAAAATAACACAATTTACGATACTTAAGGCAAAGGAGAGATTTTGCATTTTCAGCAAACACATCCCCCTCCCTCCAAGCCCAACATACAAGACAACTGCTCTCAGTGCCACCCACATGACATTTGTTTCTGCACATTAACCTGTCTAATACAGCAGCAGGTAAGAACAAATTTACATTTGACATCTGGGCTGAGGTGTACGAGGAAGCTACCACCCAAACGGGAGCCATCCGCAGTGTTGGATTGGTTGAATGAGATTTGATGTGATATTAACCAATCAGACCCTGCGGTTTGTTCTCTCTCGTTTGGTTGGCACACACCTTTTGTTCGTGGACCTCAGCCCTGATCTAAACTCAGTCACGCTTCTTATCAATTACAGTTCAATGCTTTTAATTTGTTCTGAACACAGCTTATTCAATTTATTGTTTGCAATTGAACATAACAGTAACACTTTTGATTTTAGAGGTAAGCCGCGTAAGCCTAATAGTAACACTGTGTAACTGTAACACAATAGTAACACCAATATTAGTTTACAAATAACAGAACACTTACTTTGTTTCTTCAATGCTTAGTGACAGCTGCTCCTTCCCAAAATTAGCATCACCTGTGACAAACACAAAAATATTGAATCAATACATCATTACATGTAATGATGTATGCATCTTTAAAAAATCAGTTCACTTCCAGTGAAATAACAAAAACAATTACTAGCATCCACACCCTTCCAAGTCCAGAAATAATTTGTGTTTGAAAAAGCAGATAAAAACTTGTAGGGGTAAAAGAACATTCGCCTACCTGACATCACTAACAGTAACCCTGTAGTAACAAGGCACAATAACTGTCAACTATGAACAAACACTTGAAATCAGAGATCTATGGAAAAGGAGGCAATTTAGCCACATGTAAGCGTCAATGTAACACTGAAAGAATCTCAGAACTGTAAGTATTACTCTTCTTTCAGTATGTGACGCCACTTGTGTGGAACTATATCAGATGGTCACGAAAAAGGAAGAGGGAACTTCCACTATATCGCGTTCCACTACATTGCAATTGCGTATTTGGCAATACATATCGCAATGACAACTGATGACATGCTTGGACACCGAAAAAAACGGGATCAACCCTTGTATCCAATGCCAGCAATTTGTTCTCCCCTTTACTCATCTGATGGCAGGATTTTCCTTGGGAACAACAACGTTTACTCTCTGCCAATTGTAGTTGTACAACATGTGTCAACTTGACACTCAAAATTAAACACACACAAAAATGAGAGGAATCCAAATGTTTGCTTCGAAAGACGTAACACGTGTCCACTCTGCGAAGCCGTACAACTGTATTTTCTCATTTCAACCGGTAAAATAACGATAATTACCGGTTAACGCCAATACTGTATAGCTCTACGGAGAAGACACAGACAATGTTCGCCTGTACCAGCTGAGAAATCTCCTTCAATTAACTGCTAATTTTGCCCTTGCATCACAGACTTTTTCTAGGAAAAAAACAGATGTCCCCCCACCCAAGGTCATGCGTGTGGAGAGAAGGCATACATGCGTGTAACTCTGTGTGTGGGGGATAACTGAGATACTTTAGTGATCGTTTCCATGTGAATTAAATAATTTACTGTTCATTGACAAATGCGTAAGCTTGCATGAATCCTGTTGATTGCGGGCATGAGTGTGTCAATGTATGCATGCTTGTGTGTGTTTGTCTGTGGCTAATAACTTCATAAGCTGTGACTATCAATGTTAAGATTGATTTAATCTGTGCACACATGGAAATAGAAGCATTATCACAGCCTTCAAGATCGTTGACAAAAAAATTCAGATGTCGTAACCATATGCCCCAATCTGAAGGTGGAAAAAAAAAGTCACATCTCGCAGAATTGATAATGTTGAGAACATTGTTGCGAACAGAAACCTTACATCTAAACTCTTCAGATGCACACACTGACCAGGGGCTCACATCCACGTCGGACATACACAGATATTTTTTTCAAATGTCCCATACATTTTTCATGCAAGAGGACATATGTCCTATTGTTTTTGTCACAAAGTGGTCATTGTCTGATTATGCTTTCATTTGATCCGGACATTGTCAGTACTTTCCAGTTTACAACAGTTTGATTTGCTATTTCATCAATGTTTTGCGAAGCGATGTGTCTCTCCAAGCAGACGAAACTTGGGGAGACTTTATGTGCTTTTTATAGAAAATTGTCGTCATTACCTCAGAGACAGAACAACACATTTTTATAACTTTGATTTTTTATGTTACCATTTTGCCAAAAAAATTATTCTATTAATTGTTCTGTTACCTTTGTGACAAGAAACTAGTCAAGTTTAATTAAATGTACATTTTGTTGCAAACAAAAACAAGAAGGGCAAAGCCCATACGACTCACATGCTAGACCTTGACCTTTACATGACCTTGACCAAGGTCAAGGTCATTCAAGGTCATGCAACACAAAGCTGTTAATTCAAGACATAGGAAGTACAATGGTGCTTATTGGCTCTTTCTACCATGAGATATGGTCACTTTTAGTAGTTCACTACCTTATTTTGGTCACATTTCATAAGGGTCAAAGTGACCTTGACCTTGATCATATGTGACCAAATGTGTCTCATGATGAAAGCATAACATGTGCCCCACATAATTTTTAAGTTTGAAACAGTTATCTTCCATAGTTCAGGGTCAAGGTCACTTCAAAATATGTATACAATCCAACTTTGAAGAGCTCCTGTGACCTTGACCTTGAAGCAAGGTAAACCAAACTGGTATCAAAAGATGGGGCTTACTTTGCCCTATATATCATATATAGGTGAGGTATTCAATCTCAAAAACTTCAGAGAAAATGGGAAAAATGTGAAAAATAGCTGTTTTTTAGACAACATTTATGGCCCCTGCGACCTTGACCTTGAAGCAAGGTCAAGATGCTATGTATGTTTTTTGGGGCCTTGTCATCATACACCATCTTGCCAAATTTGGTACTGATAGACTGAATAGTGTCCAAGAAATATCCAACGTTAAAGTTTTCCGGACGTCCGGACGGACGGACGTCCGGACGTCCGGACGGACGACTCGGGTGAGTACATAGACTCACTTTTGCTTCGCATGTGAGTCAAAAATGTTCTATTGATTTATTTTTGTTCTGGACAAATGTCCTATCACTTTTGCTTTGTCCAGGACATTTGTCATATGCCACCTCTCATGGATGTGAGCCCCTGACTGACAGTGACACAGAAACACACACACAACCACACGCATACAAATGCTTTGTGATTTTCCATCCCATTCAGTTGAGTTTTATATGCTTCTTAAAACGTAATGGGGCGGTCTCACTAAACAATTTGCTTCTTCACACAGAACGATTTTCACATACCATCCAACTACACATCACTCGCAAGTGGTTCTCTTGCCACTAAATACGATACTAGTAACTAGAACCTGCCTTTATTCTCCACGGCTGTTTCCCGCAACGGTTGGGATGAACAGTTAGTTTCCAGCCGAGCCGTGTCTGTATGCTGCACTGTCTTTACGCGGCTGGAGGCACGCACTGTGATGAGTCACGCTGCGTTAATGCTACAGGCAATCTCCCGCTGTCTTTGTGAATAAACTGATTGGCTTTGTTTTTCACTTGTGTTGCTCTATGCGTTTATTAATCAGTACTAAAACATTCATAATCTTAAAGTACACGCTCATATAAAATTTATAAGAATTGACCATGGTTGTGTGCGTAAGCTTGCATTTGAATAAAGGTAAATGTTTGCGACCGTGTGTTGTATTCTTCGTTTTCTGAAAATATCATCAACTTCCATCGTCCGTGGACATCGCATCGCAAAAAACACAATTAAAATGTGTACACCCCCGCAAAGCATAGCATGTGTAGAACAAGCACAGCCTCATTATTTTCCCAAGCGGTGAAAGGGTGTTGATGGGGAGGTGCGATAAAGGGTCAGCGTGGCGCCGCACACCTCGGCTAATGTTTATAGTCTCCTCAGCTCGCTTGTCTCTGCAGGGGCCAGAGTTTATCTCTGGAATGTAAATTGTTTTTAAGTAAAAAGCAGCGCATCCGCCCGCTAACGATATCACTTCCATCGTGGACGTTGTTCACTGGGCATGTATTCTGAATAAAAGTAAAACCAGAAAATGTGATGTGCTTCATAGTGTTTCTTATTGACTCAAAAGTGACTCGGTGTTTTATTTGACCTCCGCTAAGCCAGCAGTGTTAATCCGATGCTAGTGTCAGTATCTCAGGTGGCACACATGATTTTGATTGCCTATGTTTTATTTCTTTTCTCATTCTCTATATCAATCAATCAATCAATCAATGAGGCTTATATCGCGCATATTCCGTGGGTACAGTTCTAGGCGCTCTGCAGTGATGCCGTGTGAGATGAAATTTTATACGGCCAGTAGATTGCAGCCATTTTGGCGCATATTTACCTTTCACGGCCTATTATTCCAAGTCACACGGGTATAGGTAGACAATTATAAACTGTGCCTAAGCAATTTTGCCAGGAAAGACCCTTTTGTCAATCGTGGGATCTTTAACGTGCACACCCAATGTAGTGTACACGGGGGGAGGGTTCGGACACCGAAGAGAGTCTGCACACAAAGTTGACTCTGTGAAATTAATTTCCGCCGAACCTGGGATCGAACTCACGCTGACAGCGGCCAACTGAATACAAATCCAGCTCGCTACCAACTGAGCTATATCCCCGCCCAATATGTCTCATGAAGACTACTATCAGCGTGTAGTGAAATGTTACGCGGTTTAGTGAAGTGAGTAACCACCCGTGTAATGGCAAATAAAGCGGACCAAGTGCATACAGAACAGTTACATGAACAGAGACTACATTCTCTTTGTAGAGTGTGTGGCAGAAAATCTATTAAAAGGGATGAAGCCGCATCTGCCTCAATGAAATGTTGCAATCACACACGTGTTATCAAGCAGGTTCATGGATTGAACATTGAAGAAGATGTCGACACAAAATATTCAAAAAGAATGTGCAGGAGCTGTTATAGATGGATGAAAAGAATCGAGGCAATGCCTTCATCGGAAAAAATGCAACACAATGCTCGGACCCGTGTGCGTGTTTGATGACACTAACAGAAACTGTGTGTGTAATGCCTCGGATATAATGTATTATGTTATCGCAAAACCGATGCGAGAATTCAATGTTTTGCATCGGATACTTGAAATGTGACTGCAAACTTTCTGTGTTTTTGAAACAATTTATGCTCCATAATAACAGTATGTTTAACACTTACGCGGCCACGTCTAAGTGTGAGGTGTATCGATTATGTACCCAAACAGTGATTGATTCACTTTATATCTTTGTTTTGACAAGGACTATTTTGTAGCCAGCAAATCATACAGATCGCGCTTGTGTCAGTGACAAAATAGGTGAGGTGGAGTATCAGCAGCAAGATTACTCATTCTAGTGACATACTGTGTAGGCCTGTCCGAACTGTGTTGTGTCTTTCTCCCTGCGCTGTTTACTGCCCGCACGGACAGCGCGCGCAGCCAAAACGGTGTAGTTTCAATGGAGTACAAGCCGCGACGCGTCAGCTTTACTGGCTGCATTCCCCACCCTCCTGCTGTCACCCCCTTCACCGCTTGAGCAATCTGTTAAGCTGAACTTGTTCTAGGCATGATGAACTTAAAGTGTGTGTTATTTCCTTGATGTACGTACTGCGATGCGCTGTCGAGGAGTGATGGAACTTGACCGAATTTTCATAAACAATGAAAAACGCAATGCTTGGTTCGGTGCGTACCTTTATTCACATGCATCTTGACAAACACGTTTATATACAGTCAATGCTATTAAAATGCAAGTGCATGTAGGCCAGAGTGTGTACTTTCCAGTTATGTGTATTTCACTACGATGTGATGAACGCGCCGAGCACAAATAGTGAAACACAAAACTTATCATTCTTTATGGGTTTTGAGCGGGAGCGTATCCGCCAGGGACTTATCGCTGTCCACAGCTGTGTTATTTATGGAGGCAACTGGCTCTGCTGGAAAAGCTCTCTGCACTGGCGCGCTCAGCGCTGGCAGGCACAGAAACTCTGTGTCAGCTACGATGCAGCCGTGTCTCTCTCTGCGATTCAATCGCAGGCAAGAATCTATCAAAAAACCGCTGTTGCGGCCTTCACACTGTGGCTTGAAAATATGGCAGACACCTGCGAACAGCGTCTCTTCGTCGATTTAAAATATTTTGGAAGAACATTTCTTTATTCAGAATCTGACGTGCACTCCATCAACAATTTAACATAACAGTTAACACAGTAGCATTTCAATTTCAAACATTGCACGCGATACGTGAGCGGCTGCTCTTACCTAAACCCTTACCTGAATCTTCTTTAAAGCTTGGCTCTGGTGGCTGTGGTGGTGGTGGATAATCGTCAGCATCCACTGCTGCTCCTCCATGATAGCGATCTCTCTCTCGACCCTCTCGATCTCGAAAACGTTCTGGATTTTCAGGTGGATCTCTCTCTCGACCCTCTCGATCTCGAAAACGTTCTGGATTTTCAGGTGAATGGTGGCGTCTACTTTTGCGTTCCCGCGACTTAGACCGGCTGCGAGATCGTTTGTGTTTCTTACGCTTGTGTTCCCTGTCTTTGTCCTTTTCCTTGTGCTTCTTCGATGAACCCATGATAACGTAAAAACTCCACTAATTCTCCCAAAAGTATTGTCAACAATGGCCACTGCGCACAACGAAACAGCAACGATTGTACCGGAAGTTGGGGATTTGAGCTAAATCCAACACGCTGAAACTGCATGTCCATGTCTTTCAGTGTTGCTAATTTTACACCGATTTTCAGCTTTTAAGTCAGCACTTTTTGATTTATTTACACAACGGTTATTTTTTTCAAAATAAAACATATTTTGCTCAACAAAACACATCGATAATCTTGTTATTCTAATATGGACCTTTCTTAAATAGCTTTAGTGATCAAGCCAACTAATCAAACTGAAGAGGTTGATCAAGGGAGACGATTTGACACATGCGCTTGCTTCCTGTTTTTAGGCAGTGGCAGGTGTGTTTATTCTTCTTGAAACTGTAATACCCAGAACATAAAAGATGCTGCGAGCCCTACTTGCTGACAGCATAAGCACTATTCAAACTTCAGACAGTGTCTGTAATTTACCTACTGTTTCTGAACTGGAACTGAATTGCTTTAGCAATAAGACACGGGCCACCGCACGGCACAATGAAAATCGTGCGCACAATGAATAAGTTGAATGAATAACAACAAAGGGGTGTGGTAGGTGGTTAGAAATACCAGGTCTGGTACAGCACTGAATATGCAGTATCTCTTCAAATGATAGTTTTAATGCACTTGTTTTTATGCCCTCTGACTCTAGGAGTCAAAAAGTCCAACTCTAAATTCTTGTAGTTGAATTTTATTTCTTTCATTTTTTTTTAAAAGATCTTTATGGAATCTTCTTCTGGATCTGGATCTGGATCTGGATCTGGATGTAGTACATTGCAGTAGCCAATAATGGCTGTCGTCGCAATGGGCGAGAGAGCGCAGCGTGACGGAGTTTAAAAACTTTCTATACATGCATGCCCTTCCAGGTTGGTGGTGTCAACTGTTGGAATTTGGGCAGTGTTTAAAAGCAGGATAAAAACACCTGGTGGTGCGCCTATGGTGGTGGGGCCCTGCCAACACCTGATGTAAATGTGTTGGCAGTTGCTGAATGTACCACGGAGTCTTGTAGGCGGTTCCATTCAGCCGGCGTCCTGACAAAAAAAGAGTTTCTATACGGTTCAGATCGGCTATCCGGAATTTTGAAGGGTCTCGAGTTGTTGTAGACTCGCTTCTCAACGGGGTTTTCTGATGTGCACCCGTGAAACTTTGTTGATGTAATTTTCCGCTTGGTCTTATCTGCGGGGGTGAGGAAACTTTCTGGGGGTATGGCTGGTACTTGTCCTCCCGTTATTTTATATAGCATTGTCAGGCGGAGTTGTTTGCGCCGATCTGCAAGTGTGGGTAGGTTTAGTCGCTGTAGCATTGCTGTGATGCAGCCAGGTTCTCTGGATCTGTAGTCTTTGCAGATGAATCTGGCTGCCTTGTGCTGTACCTTCTCGATTTTGTCGATGTCCTGTTTTAGATAAGGGTCCCACACAACTGCCCCATACTCAAGGGTCGATCGGACGAGAGTGACGTACGCCATGCGTCTGCACTCTTGCGGGCAGTTGTGCATGGTTTCTTCGTAGGAATCCGAGGACGGACCCTGCCTTGTTGCAGATGTTGCAGATGTGGGGTGACCATTTCAGGTCGGAGGATATTTGGATGCCGAGATAGGTACTCTGGCTGACGTGTTTAAGGATGGTATTGTCCAGTGTGTAGAAGTACTGGGATTTGGGTTTGGTGGATAAGATGTAGCATTTCTGCGCGTTGAATCTCATGCCCCATTGTTCTGCCCAGCACTCTAGGTTCTTAAGGTCTTTTTGAAGTTCGATGTGGTCCTGGAATGAGCGTATGTCACGTACGTAGATAGGCAGTCGTCTGCGAAGAGTCGTACGTTTGCCTTCACTTGATCGGGGAGGTCGTTTATATGCACAAGGAAGAGAAGAGGTCCAAGGACCGTTCCCTGTGGGACTCCCGAAATGACTGGGACTTCGTCGCTTGCTTCTCCTTCCAGCATCACCTTCATCTTCCGCTTTGTCAGGAAATTGGAGAGCCAGGTGTGGATGGGTCCACGGACACCATAGTGGTCCAGCTTGCCGAGCAGCTTGTGGTGGGGGACTGTGTCGAAGGCCTTACTGAAGTCCAAAATGGCAATGTCAGTTTGCCTTCCCTGGTCGTTTGAGTGGAGGAGGTCTTGCATAGTGGTAAGCAGTTGGGTCTCGCAGGAGTGTCCGGTTCTAAATCCATGGTTTCTGCTGGTAAGGATGTTGTGTTTCTCAAGGTGAGTGTGTAGGTGGCGGCAGATGATGTGTTCCAGCAACTTACAGGCTACCGAGGTTAGGGACACGGGGCGGTAGTTTTCTGCTTTGTTCTTGTCGCCTTTCTTGAACACGGAAGAGATGTTCGCTGAGCGCCAGTCAGATGGGACTTGGCCTGTGCTGACTGAAAGATTGAAGATCAGGGTGAGGGATGGGGCAATGGAATCTGCACATATCTTTAGTACTGTGTTGGGTATGTTGTCGGGGCCAGGGGCTTTGGAGGGGTTCAGGTTTCTTAAGAGTTTTGCCACTCCGTTTTCACTAATCAAGAGTTCATTTAGACTGGGATAGGGCTGGCCTTTCATCTGGGGGGGTGGTGAGCCGTCGTTTCGGGTAAAGACAGACTGGAACTGGTTTAGGAGGATCTTGGCTTTGGAGATGCTGTCACTGTATAGGGTGCTTCCGTTTTGTAGTGGTGCCACTCCTACGTTGTCCTGGCGACGGGCTTTCACATAGCGCCAAAAGGGTTTGGTGTTGTTTCCCTTCATCCCTTCAGTTATTACACTGTTCAAGTACTCCCATTCGACGCGGCGTATTTCACGTCTACATTCTTTCTTGAAGAAGTTGTAGTTGTCCCAGTGTCTTTTTCTGCGTTTCTGAGCAAATGTTTCCAGTGTCACCGTATGGTGCGAGTTTTGCGTGCCACACCTTTTTGTCATCTATCACTTACCAGTACCAAATGGGCAGCATGACGCTGTCTTCAGATAGTTCAACTTCTAGTGTGCTATGATATATGATACAGTATATAGACTGTGTCAGTGTGTGTTTCCAACTTCAAGTTTCTAGACTTTCGTTGGAAACTTGGGATCTTTGACATACATGTACATCATGTCATTTTTCATGCATTTGTACACAAGGGTAATAGAGACTAATTCAATTTTCTCCACTTGGAAGTTGAAGTGTGCAATGAACGTGGACTCTGTGAGTGGGAAGTACAGAAAAGTCCTTGTAGATTATAGACTGTACGTAGAGGTTACATGCCGAGTCTCAGTGATTATTAAAAATAATGGTCGAAGTTTGCGGATCATGAAAAATGCGAGCTTCAGCGAGCTTTTTCATGACCGCGAACTGAGACCATTATTTTTAATAATCACTGAGACGAGGTGTGTAACCTCTTTATTCCCCCTTTCTTCAGTTATTCAAAGAAAACAGGAGTTTTTGTGCGAAAGTTTGATCGAATCCGAATCACTCAACCAGTCAACCTGCGCAGGCGATCGATTAATGCGCGGTTGTATAGTTCCGTGCAAATCATTCCATTCTGTTAACACTTCTTGTCAGTTTCCCTGTTTTAGACTAAAATCAAGTACACAGATATGCTGTTATTCTGCTGTGGCGGAAAAGGCAGATATTGTGTGTTCTGTTTATGTTTTAGTATCGTTTAGGATAGTGTTCTTTCGTCAAATGGGACTAGCAGACGAACTTTTGCACCCATGTTCCCACGTTAATTACTGTATGAAGTTCAGTTTTCTGGGGAAAATAGTGTATGAAACCGCTTTATGTTGTTTAAATTGATGAGATGTGTGCATTTGGTTGCGTGGGAACTGTTTATAGAATGAAATATTGTTGAAAACTGACTGTCGGATTGCAGTCAGTGTTGTCGAAGAAACTGCGTTAAAAGAAGGGGAACTACTCTTGTCGGCAAGAGTATGAGTTACTTGCCTTGGGAATTTGCTTGTGATGAACGGTGTCAGTGTGCACGGCAGATCTAGATTCAGAAAACAACCTAACTCATGGATTTTATATGGAGATTCATGTGTTCAGGCCTGTAGTTGTTAATTTAAATGCGGTATGTTTGTATTGTTTGCTCCAGAGATGTATATTTCGTACGTATAGAGCGTTCGGAACTTTTCAGTCGCAAAAGTAGTACCAAAACAGAACAGCTTCTCAACCCATTGCACTATCGAGGATTCAGGCTGTTGCTGGCTCGTTATTTGTTTGGTTGCTGGGTCATTATCGAAAAATAACTAGCTCTACAAGTTTACAGAGGTAAAGAAGCAGAGGGGGGAATAAAGTTGTGTTATTATCACTTTGTACCCCACCTATGTTGACCAAGTTGTTTTTAGCCGAGACCAGCTGTGCTGCAGCAGGTCACTCAGAATTGTAGTACCTGTGTAGTACAGGTCTGTGTATCAACACGCTGGAATGCAGGCGTTAGATCGACGTTACACAAACTTACAGGAAGCGACTAGCTAACAGCCTGAGCGGATATATCCGTACCTGGTCAGATAGAGCTATATGAGTGGGTACGGATATATCCGTACCTGGGAGACAATGAGTTAAAAAGAATGAGCTCTTCTGCCGAGCTCTCTTCTGTTTTGATGTGTGCGTGTGTGTGTCACTGTGTCACTGTGTGTCTCACTGTGTCACTGAGTGTTTGCATACAAGTAAATCAAGTTGTTTCCTTTGTTGTGGTTTCAGGTGATATCTTGGAACAATGGACAATAAGTATGAAGATGATCCACAACAGTACAAGACAACAGGAGTGGCCGCTAGAGTTGGGGACCTGATGGGACTGCAACAGATGGTGTGGAATGGTAAGGTGGTGGTTGTGACTATCACTCCACTGTATCAGTATCACTCTAGAATCACAATCAAGTATCAGTGAGGATCGTGATTAACCCTTTACATTTTAAACTGTTTGATTATATTAATTAATGGCTTAGCAGCTGTTTCTTCAGATTGTAACATTTATTACACATTCACATGCTTCTAATTCTATTTTTTGTTGTTATACAATCTAGTTTTCGGTCATAATGATAAATGGGGAATTGATTCCTGACCAAGGTAAATTAGATTGAGAAGCCCAAAGGAGGGCTTCAATTAGGCTTTATTTATTTGAATAAGGTTTCAAATCTTCCCATTGAGACCAAGAAGTTTTTGTTTCAAGCATAAAAGGTGCGTGTGGCTATGCCAAAATCCTGAATTGTATCAAGTTGATTAAGTGTTCTGGCAGGCAGTGTGCTGTCACTGTCACTGTCACTGTCAGATCAAAATCCTGACCAAGGTAGACTAGCATTAACACTGTAACAGTCACTGCAAGGTATTGTTGGACCCAAACAATACCAGGACAACTTTTCAAACAAGAAGTGCATCCATTACACTGTAATGTACAGTTAAAATAGAAAGATCATTCTTATTTCTGGACATTTAAGTGACTTTTAGTCTTTGGTGTTCTAGGATCTGGAGCAAAATGTCTTTTGAAGAGTTCACTTTTCTCCCAGGTCGCCCAGTTGATGTATTTGACAACAGAGGTTGGAGTCCGTTACACGAAGCGGCACATGGGGGATTCTCTGGTTGTGCGGAATTTCTTCTGAGACAGCGTAAGGTTTTGTTTGTTTTTTATTTTTTAGATTTCTGGCTCTTACTCCAGGGTTCGTACAGGTCATGGAAAACCTGGAAAGTCATGGAATTTGATTTTTAATTTTCCAGGCCTGGAAAGTCATGGAATTTCAATTCAAGTCATGGAAAGTCATGGAATTTAACAAAAATAAGAAATAAATAAAAATTAACCTTTAGCACACCAGCGGCGATTTTCGTTGCCCAGCCATCCTCTTTGCCAGCCAGCAGCGATTTGCGTCGCCAGCACAAGGCTTGTTCGTATAACCAACTTCTCGTTCGTATTTGCATACGTGAATAACGGTATTTTTAACGGTACTTGAGCCAAAGCGAGGCTCACTTCCTTCCGTTATCTCGTCGTGTCGTCTGCACTGCATTTGAGTCGGTTTCGTCGAAGTTTTCTGCTTTTGTTTTTGCATCAATAAAGTACTTTAGCGCTTCGACAAGCAAGATGGAGGATGATGAGTTTGAAACTTTCTTTCGAGTTGTTTCTTGACAACAAAAAGTATGCGGAATTGGAACGAATTACCGAGGAAGATCTTCGCCGCAATTAACTGTGTATCGCGGTGAAAAAAATGACAGTTCGTCAAGTCACAGTGACGGTTACGAAACAGAATTTACGAAAGTGCAGATGGATACAAACAGTGGCTGGTCCAGTTTAGTGAAATGACAGGACCCGCAAACATTACCGATAATCTGACTGCGTAGCAAATGCTTGACTTGCTTGTCGAAGAGACACTGAGTAGAAACTGACTCAAACTCAGTGTAAAGCAAGCCAGTGTCAAAACTGGCAGTGACAAGACGTAAAAAGTTTGCGTGTTCGGAAATGGCGACCTGTGGATCTAGTCATGGAAAATGTTATTGAGGCTCATGGAAAGTCATGGAAAAGTCATGGAATTTTGTTTCTAAAAACCAGTGGGGACACTGTTACTCTTAGAAAGCATTTTGTCAGATTCTTTGGTCACATGGTTTGTAAGCTGTCATGAGGTACCAAGAAATTGGTTCTTTGACCAATGCCTAACATGGTGGCACATGTCTTTAGAGCGTTTTACCTTTTTTGCTTTTTTCTTTTGCTTTCTGTTGAAGTCAGAAAGGAATCATTGGTGTCTTGTGGAATTGAGTCCTACTCTCAAGGGAGTAAAAAGACGAAAATGTAACGTGAAAGGGTTCTATTTTCCTGGCAGCTTTGTTTGATTACCAATGTGCTTGTTGCTTTTTCTTTGCTTTTGTTTTGATCACTGCAGGCTTTTGGGTAGTTTTCTTTTCTTGTTACATCTGTGCCACCACACTTTTCTTTTTCTTTTTTTGTGTGGAGAATATAAGGAGAAAGGGTTATATTTTTCTGGCAGCATTCTTTCAATCTTTGCTTACCAATGTGTTTGTTGTTTTTTTGTTTTGCTTTTTACAATGTTTTTTGTCACTGCAGGTTTTTGGGTAGTTTTCTTTTCTTTGAACATCTGTGCCAGCATTCTTTTTTTTAAATATTTGATTTGTTTTGTTTGTTACAGCGGAAACAGATCCTGACTGGAGAACTCATAACAATGAGACAGCCACCCTTATAGCTGCCAGACATGGCCACAGCACGTGTTTGCGAGCCCTGATTAATGCTCAGGCTGACATCAACATTGCAACCAATGAAGGTTTCACTCCACTGTATGAAGGTGGGTTTTCCATCAAAGTTTTCTCTTTTGAAAGAGTTGGTCAGTTGTTAGGCAGTCAGGTATGTGGTGTGGTGTTAAAGCATTGGTTAGAAAAGGGAGTGTGTCATATTATATGCTTTCACACATTGGTTTTCCAACGTCTCTGTCGTTTACTCAGAAACATTGTGAAATTTGCATCTGATTTTTTTGGAATGATTCTGCTGAACAGGGAATATTTCTCCCATTTATTGTGTTACTAGCAGATGGCATGATTTTATTTATAACACTACAGACGCTAAATAAACAACTAGATGCCCCACCTGTTTCACAAAAGTAAGCCCTGCAACTTTTTTGGTCTGCACCTGCAAGCCCACACACACATTCTCTCTCTCTCTCTCTCTCTCTCTCTCTCTCTCTCTCTCTCTCTCTCTCTCTCTCTCTTCTCTCTCTCTCTCTCTCTCTCTCTCTCTCTCTCTCTCTCTCTCTCTCTCTCTCTCTCAAAGAGATGACTGCCTCGTTTAACCGAGAAGACCCAAGTCACTTACACTTTAACTCTGCCTCGCACCTTTCTCTCACACTCCCAAACCAACCCTCTTTGTTTCAGCCGTCAGGTCCAGAAGCCCGGACTGCATTCGCCTGCTGGTGAAGAAAGGGGCAGACCTGAACTGCAAGGCCTACACAGGCTACACAGCCTTGCACCAAGCAGCCATCATGGGGCGATCACAGATCGTGTCGTACCTGCTGCAGCAAGGGGCCAGGCAGGACGTGCAGTGCTGCAATGGCTTGACGCCTCTCTTCATGGCCGTTCAGAGTGGCAACACCGACACTGTGCGTGTGTTCTTGAAGCACGGTGCCGCAAATGCGAAAGATCGTAAGTCACAGGTTAATGCTCAGAGAGAGAGTGTGAGTGAGTGAGCGAGTGCTAGTTCAGATATTTATATGTTCACATTCTTTATATAATGTGTGTTTCGTTTCATCTTCCTCTGTAATTAGTGACAGAAAGAAAGCGGTGTGTGCATTTCATGGTATAGAAGCATCGAGCTAGTTATTAACTTTAGCTTAATTTTTCTCTTGAACTAAGTGAAACAACAACAAAGCAAGGTGTTATTGCCACTAATCACGAAGGACAATATCACAGGTGTCATTTTGTTTTGTTTAGGCCAAAAAAAAAAATAGGTGTGGTTACGGTAACATAGCCAAAAAAAATAGGGTAGGTAGGTAGGCAATCACTTTTTTTTTTTTTAACTTTTTTTTCTAATGTGTACAAATTAAACCTACCGTACTTTCCCGGTGACAAGGCGCTTTGTTATCTAAGACGCACCCCCTTCTTTTTAAAAAAAAATTGTAATCCAGTCACCCATTTGACGCAGGGGGCCAATAGGGCCACCAAAATGACCCAGTTTTTGCCATGAGAGGTGGTTCCCCTGTCATATCTGAGAGAGGAAACACTTCCTGCATCGGGGTCAGTGACCGGTCAGTGACCAAAGGCATTGTGATAGCTGGGTGGCCTTGTTAAAAGACACGACCTTCTTCCCAGGGGTCAATGACCCAGTTTTTGCCATGAGAGGTGGTTCCCCTGTCATATCTGAGAGAGGAAACACTTCCTGCATCGGGGTCAGTGACCGGTCAGTGACCAAAGGCATTGTGATAGCTGGGTGGCCTTGTTAAAAGACACGACCTTCTTCCCAGGGGTCAATGACCCAGTTTTTGCCATGAGAGGTGGTTCCCCTGTCATATCTGAGAGAGGAAACACTTCCTGCATCGGGGTCAGTGACCGGTCAGTGACCGAGTTTAACAGAGTGGAAATCTGTGTGTGCGGCCAGATCAAAGGCAGGGCAGTACCTAGTAGCTGAAACATGCATTATCACAAGTTGTTTGACTGGTACTCAAGCGGTCTCTTTGATTTTTTTCGTATTTCATACACGGATTAGGCGCTTCGTTATACAAGACGCAGGGGTCGAACTCGAGGAAAAAAGTCGCGCCTTATGACCCGGAAAGTACGGTACTTGACAGGGAAATAAGTGTGCGACACGGGCGCTTTCGCTTTCATTGCGTTTTTTGCACTCGTTTTTTTTTTTGTGTTTTTGTTTTTTTTTTTTTTGTTTGACAAATGTAATAAAAAGTTATAGGATCGGCCCCTAAAAATAGGGTAGGTCGGGTTACCGTAACCACACCTTCTTTTTTTTAGGCCTTACAGATCTACTTGCTTTGTAAGACTTTTAACATAACATTACACGTATTTTTTTCCACCCCATAATGAATGTATGTTCACAAATTATTTTCAGTGAAAAAGGACGTGGTCAACCTGCCAGCATATGACAACGCGACCCCATTGTTGATAGCCGCCCAGGAGGGCCACTCGGACATCGTGGACTTACTGCTTGATCATGGAGCAGACGCCAACATTCAGGTCACAGAAACCAGGGCTGGTCCTCTGCAGTATGCTATCTATTGTGGCTATGAAAAGTGAGTTAAAAAAAAAAGAATTCTTCTTAGTGATTGATGTGTTATATCTAGTGTATGCAGGTTGAAAAGAATTGGCGTGAAAAGGGGTCTTCTGCATTTCTTTGGCTTTCAGCTTTTGATTGTTAATATTACTGTCCTGGTTTGATGTGTTTTGTCATGAACATCATCTTCTGGTGTTTTTGTTGTTGATATGGTGGTAAATTGGATGGCATGGGTCTCTTTCTTTGTCTGAAGACACAGAGTATATGTACTGTATCAGTGTTGTTCCCAGGCATCGGTTTTCAGTGTCTGACCCTGATAGTTTTGACATGTAGGAGGTCTTCTGACCATCAGTTTTCCTACCAAGTAGATCAAGTTGGAAATTTGGACCTATACATATTTTCAGACCAGGACAAACTGACCTTTTGTCCTCTGGGTTCTAGGCTAATTGCCCCCCGGACAATTGCCCCCCCCCCCCCCCGCCCCCCCCCCCCCCCCACGCAACAACTGCCCCCTGGACAATTGGCCTCCAATGGTGGGGGGGGCAGTTGTCCGGGGGGCAATTGTCCGGAGGGGCAATTGTCGGGGGCCAATTGTCCAGGGGGCAATTAGCCTGCTACCGTCCTCTGAGGCTGGGAATAACACTGCTGTATGTCATACATGTACAGTTTACTAAACAAAAATCTCAACATATATTTGCAGGTGTGTAGCATCCCTCATTCCGGTGACCGACATGCAGTTGTTTGCCAATGACTACGGCTTGATGCACCCCATCGTTCAGGCCATCAAGTGGCCCACCACCACCATGCTCAAAAGTCTCATGGACGCTGACCTTGACCCTTTTGACACGCGCGGCATGGACGGTACCCAGAGGACAGAACTGAGAATCCGCGAAGGACTGCCCGAGAGATTCGGGAAAGGGTGTGTACTGTGCCATATCCCTGGCACAGCCCCCTTAGTGTGTGCTCGCTATCTTCTGGACCACGGACTGTCGGCCAATGGGGGACAAGCCAACGGATGCGAAGCCAACGGCCATGAGCTGCCTCCTCTCATTGCGGCCATGATCCGCGGCCACCATCCCTTGTTATGTCTTCTCCTGGAGTACGGTGCTAAGCCAAATATTTACTTCGATCACGTCGGAGGTAATGTCGCCATGCTGTACGCCTTGCACTATGATCTCCAGTTCTGGTCTGACTTTGGGGAGAATGAGGATGAAGAGGGAAAGGAAAGTGCAGCAATGGCAAATTCCTTCACAAAAGACAACGGCAACAGTTCGGGTGTTAACCAGTGGCTCAGCCAGCGAAAACAGTCGTACCTCTTCCGGCTTTTTGCTGCCGGAGGAGAAGTGGGGTCACTGTTTAGAGAAAATGGGGAAGGGGGGTTGAAGCAGTGGGGTCTGTCTCAAATGCTGCTGAATGATCTCAACGTCAACGACAACGAAGGAAAAAACGAGAAGAGCATGTTGCGGATGACGGCCGTGCTGGCACTGCTGCTGTGTTTGTCGCACAATGTGGAGTCTTTACCCAGCGCCCTGTTGAAGCTTGTCTCTGCTGACCAAGCCAAAGAGCTCAACACTATTGCAGGTAAGAGTGGAACTGTGGACACCACCCCTCCTCTCTCTGTCAACCCCCCTCCCCCATTAACTTTGTTTCTATCGTCCTATTATGTATTTGTTGGTTGGTTGTAAGAAAACAAATCAGAAGCCTCCATAACTTCCCGAAAATTGATGGGATCAAAGGGGCAGCAAATAACTTGAATTTACCACAGTCAGAATCACTTACAGTTACACTGCATTTTCAGGCAGTAGAAGACTTAGATCAATTGCATGAAAATTTGCTTGTACCGTACATTGTTATACTTTTTTCATATACAGGGAGGACCAACACCCTAGCTCAGCTGTGCAGGCATCACATTTTCCGCCGATTGTTCATGCACGAGGACAATTTGGAGAAAGGAGTTGCCTCCCTTGGACTCCCACAGACTGTGTGTGATTACCTCCTCTTTCCAGAACTTGCACCATACGGTCGGACGTTAAGTACCCTGCTGGCACAGAAGCCAGAAGAAGAATAATACTGCCACTTTTTTCGCAGACAATTCAACATTGTGTGTGTTTGATGATGTGTGGTTTTGTCTGTACCATTGATCAGCTGAGTGTCTGAGGTGAGCAGTGCAAAAGTGAGAATACATTGTGAAAGCCTGTGTGACTTTTTTCCATGAACCATGATTACCATGGGCCAAGTGAGAGCGACAATAAAAAGCTGACAATGTGTTATAATGCTGAAAGAGAAATGATCTGTCTGATTATGCTTGTCTTTAGATTAGATTAAGATGTTTTGATGGTCTTGCTTTGCACACCCTCATTATTTATAGATTATGTTGCTTGCCATGGGTAAATGAAAGAACAGATGTAAGCGCAAACTAATTGGAGACAAGGCCTGTGAGAAAAATGGTACAGAAGAGGTAATCTGAAATCTGGTGGTTCATTCTATATATGAATCTGATGGGAGTGCCCGGACTAATGAAACGGTGCTACATGTACTACATGTACTAGTCTCAGTTTCAAACTCAAAGACTTGCTATTTGAGACATGTGTTAATGAGTCGGTAGTGGTTTATGTACATCTGATAGGAAGAGTGCTTAGAAGAATGATATAGTACTGGTACATCTTTAGGCTGCTTTGATTTAACAGTTGTGCTGTTTCATCCGCTTTTCATATTATGATCATGTTGATTTGACTTGAGTACCATGTATTGAGACTGTGATAAATATGACTCGGATGAATGCCTTGCTGTGCCAAGAAATGGTCTTCTGTGTTCATTTGTGAAGACTTTCTTAATATGCCACCAACTACAAAAGCGGACCATTTTTTGTTTGGTTTATTCAGGAAGTTTTGGGGGGGGGGGGGGGGGATGGGTAAGTATAATTAGTTTGTTCTTTGTATATATATTCAGGCTTGGTTTGCTTTCGAGTGCACAATAAAAAATGAGATTTTGTTTGTGTGTTATATTTCATATAGAGTGTCTTGTATGTGTGCTTTGATTTCCATATTAGAACTACATTGCGAGGAAGCGTTTGATAATGAAGTTGTGTGAATTTTTTAAATTCTTATTTTTGTTTGCTTTCACTGCTTGCTTTTAAAGTCAGTGATGCAATGAATTTTAAGCTGTTACTTTTTTTACCTCATATTTTGGAGGGGGGAGGGGGTGTGATGTGTGCTTGCTTTAATATGATTAATGATGGCGCAATCAGATTTTATAGGAGTCTGCAGCAACAGATTTGTAGTTGAGTAAATCCTGTTGAGTTTATTTCTTTTTTTACCATGACAAAAGTAAGAGAACTAAAAATTTCTTCTGACAAAAGGATGCCTCCTAAGTTTAAATAAAATACAGCACCAGTTGCCTTCATTTTGCAATTGTTTCAGGGGGGGGGGGGGAGGGGAGGGGATAAGGATACTATACTACATGTATTACTTGCTACAACACAGTGAGTTTGAAAAGGACCTAAGAAAAATCAAGCTCTGGGTCTCCATTCAGAAAGATGTGAATGCTAACTTCATCTGCGTGATCTGGGTCCAGGGTATTCATTTTTGTTGTTGTTTGTTTTTGTGGATGTCAGACATGTATAGATTACGGGGACAAAGTTAAAAATAAGAATGAGAGTGTTTGTTATACATATATATATGAATTTGAAGGTGCGACTATGACAGCATTTTCTAAAATTTACATTCAATTTTAGTATATTTTTCTTCTTCATTCAGATGGACCTTATCAAGTTGGTTTTGCTTCCAAATACAGTCATTGTAGATACACTGTACATCTGCTTGCCAAATCTTTTTACACTGGATTCTGTTTGATAGTTGATGTATGGACTCGTGTTTTGTTGTACTTGTACCTGTATAATGCATTCAAATGCATTTGCTGATCAGTAAGTTCAAATTTTGATCCCAGAAGTGAATGATCTTGTATGTTTTTGTGGCTACAACCATGCACGTGCATAATATGATACTTGTGAATGAAATTCTGATCTTTGCCAACATGATGCTATAGACTGAGTACGATTTTGCCAATATGGCTCTATACGGTGGAACTCCCTCTTAAGACCGTATACAATCTTAGAATGTTGGGTCTTTAAAAGGACTTAAAATGTCAATAGAGATAAATGTACAGATGTTATGATCAGAACATTTTAAAAAGCCAGGGGGCTTGTCTTAAATCTACCAGCACGGTTGGCCTAGTGGTCGGGAGGTCGTGGGTTTGAACCCCGGCCGGGTCATACCTAAGACTTTAAAATTGGCAATCTAGTGGCTGCTCCGCCTGGCGTCTGGCATTATGGGGTTAGTGCTAGGACTGGTTGGTCCGGTGTCAGAATAATGTGACCGGGTGAGACATGAAGCCTGTGCTGCGACTTCTGTCTTGTGTGTGGCGCACGTTATGTCAAAGCAGCACCGCCCTGATATGGCCCTTCGTGGTCGGCTGGGCGTTAAGCAAACAAACAAACAAACAAACAAACAAACAAACAAACAAACAAACAAAATTGTCTTAAATCTGGGGGTCTTAAAAGGGAATTCCGCCATAGCTGGAGTGTGGTTTGTTTTGTATGTACAGGGATGAACACTAGTGTTGAGGTATAAATTGACAGAGATACATCGGTGAACTTGTTTTTCCTTTTTGAGTCACTTGAGAAAAAGTGACTCTATGTAATCGGTCAGTGTTAGTCTGTCCGGCCGGCCGGCCGGCCGTCCGGCCGGCCGTCCGGCCGGCCGTCCGTAGACACCACCTTAACGTTGGACTTTTCTCGGAAACTATCAAAGCGATCGGGCTCATATTTTGTTTAGTCGTGACCTCCAATGACCTCTACACTTTAACGATGGTTTCGTTGACCTTTGACCTTTTTCAAGGTCACAGGTCAGCGTCAAAGGAAAAATTAGACATTTTATATCTTTGACAAAGTTCATCGGATGTGATTGAAACTTTGTAGGATTATTCTTTACATCAAAGTATTTACATCTGTAGCCTTTTACGAACGTTATCAGAAAAACAAGGGAGATAACTAGCCTTTTCTGTTCGGCAACACACAACTTAACGTTGGGCTTTTCTCGGAAACTATAAAAGTGACCGGGCTCAAATTTTATGTGAACGTGACTCCCAGTGACCTCTACACTTTGACGTCTGCTTTGGTGACCTTTGACCTTTTTCAAGGTCACAGGTATGTCTTGAAGGAAAAAAATTGAAATATCATATCTCTGAAACTATTCATCGGATTTGATTCAAACTTTATAGGATTATTCTTTACATCAAATTATTTACATCTGTATTGTGTTGTGAATAGCAATTTCTTCCTGTCCATCTGATGCCTCATATAATATTCAGAACTGCGAAAGTGACTCGATCGAGCGTTTGCTCTTCTTGTTTGTCTATTTTAGCATGTGCAACTGGCGGCGACAATAAAATTACTATTGCGCATGTCTTTGTAGGTCAATTAATGTTGAATCACTGCTCTTATACCCCCTGCGGGTTAGGGGGAAGAATTTACCCGATGCTCCCCAGCATGTCGTAAGAGGCGACTAACGGATTCTGTTTCTCCTTTTACCTTTGTTAAGTGTTTCTTGTATAGAATATAGTCAATTTTTGTAAAGATTTTAGTCAAGCAGTATGTAAGAAATGTTAAGTCCTTTGTACTGGAAACTTGCATTCTCTCAGTAAGGTAATATATTGTACTACGTTGCAAGCCCCTGGAGCAAATTTTTGATTAGTGCTTTTGTGAACAAGAAACAATTGACAAGTGGCTCTACTCCCATCTCCCCCCCTTTTTCCGTCGCGATATAACCTTGAATGGTTGAAAACGACGTTAAACACCAAATAAAGAAAGAAAGAATCACTGCTCTTATCTTTTTTTGAGTGCATGGTTTGAAAACATATGACTAAAAATATGCTGGTTTGGTTGAGATTAAGTCGTTGTCTTGCCTGAGAATTTAGTCACAGAAAGTAAAAGGTTTAAAGATATTATCCTTCCTGTGTACAGGGTCATGTTCACTGCCACAGATGAGTACAGGCTCTTGGGTCAAGCAAGAGCATCCGTTTACTGAGACAAATGTAAAAAATCATTAACATGGTTACCTTTTGTACAGAGGCAGATTTTTGTTTTGCCGAATTACTTCCAAACAAAAAAATTGCCTAACAAAATCTGTGATGGCGAACATGATTGCCTGCACGAGAAGTAGAGAGATGCTAAATGTATGTAAAGATTTAAAAGCCTAACAAAATCTGTGATGGCGAACATGATTGCCTGCACGAGAAGTAGAAGTACATCAGAATAAACTTTTAACTACCCCTGATCCCTCAGTGAGGAAGAAAGCAATTAAAAAAAAACCTGCAAAAACAAACTTAGCCTCTTAGACTTTGTGTACATACTGGTCAATGCTTGCATACACACACACCATTCACACATGCACAGTCTTAGTCTCTGATGTGCTCCAAAATGCAAAGAAGTCACATATTGTCGACATTTCACACCGACAGATAAAACTGCGACATGTTTGTATTTGGCTGAAACAATTATTTACAATAACAAATTTGGCTGTAAACAAAATTTCTTGTACAAATTACATTGGTGCAGAAAATACTTAGGAAGGGACTGGGGATTTGGTATATTTGAACAAATCTATATATATTTGCAGAAAAAAGTGAGAGACATATCAAAAGAAAACATCTGTAACAGTCAACAGTAGGCACAATACATGAGACAGTTCTGTTGCTGCATAACAAAATATATACAATAGCAGTATTTAACAAATAAGAGCAGTAGCAGTTGCATTATCATTCAATTTACAAGCAAATCCAAAAAGTCAAAATAAAAAGCTAGAAGAAGGAATGCTGGAATCAAAATTGTTGTCTTTACTTGGTATGGTACTGTGTCCTGTTGATATGTTCTTGTTCAATCAGGTTGGTTTAACTGCTAGCATACTGACTGCTTCTTGCCAAAAAGAAGGAATTGAGTATGCTGAGGCACTGAACTTTTTGTTGTTGAGGGGTACTCTGCGAGCATGACGTAACTTTGAGCTAGGCATCACAGTGTCAGTGTCATTTTTAAGGAATCACTTTTCACTGCAGCGACAGAGCCTTCAACTGAAAACACACTGAACAGTATCTCTTTATGAGTTAGTGTTTCAACCTTCACATTACTTCTTATAAAGACTGCAGCTTTTCAAACCCCAACCAAGAAAACTTTTTTTGTGGTGAATAACTGTCTTTAGTTCTGTTAAAATTATATATACAAAGATAATTAACCAACCTTCCCAAAGCTCTGTTTCATATCAGCTTGTGCAGTAATCTCTAACTTACCCACCCACATGAAAGTTGTTGGCCCTAAAGACACACTCTTGAAGATAGAGAAATCTACTGGCACACGAACACAGCAATGCAAAAATTGATTCTTCTGGCAAAATAATGCTGGCAAGTTAATAAGACGGTAGATGGCATGGTGGAAGGGGGGGGGGGGGGGGGGTAGATTTTTGCAGAGCACTGCATTCTTGAGACTATATCACAGGTATATTTTTCCAAAACAGAATCTTCAGGCAGCTTGGTTTATGGAGACAAAATAATACACGCTGTGTGGGCTTATCACAAAAAGTGTTCAACAAACAAGTGAGACACAAGAAAAGGCACACTATTGCAATACACAGAATCAAATCAACATTTGTATACACTTATTTGGCAGAAAATCAAGTCTCAAAACAACATGGAGTTTAAAATAAAGCAGTTTTAACAATCACAGTTGGTTTTCTTGTCATTTTTACAAGCATTGATTGTAAAACTTTCTTTTTGTATATTTTAATGTCAGGTAAAATATTTGTATAATTATGTATGCTTACATGAAAATACAAAATATCCAACATCTTCATGAATAAAACCAGGTTGCACTTTTTAAACAGTATGTATTGTTTTTCTTTCTTCTGTTTTTCATTTTTTTTCCTCTTTGTTCACATTTTCTCTAAATCACCTGTGTACATTCTTTTTACACTGGATTCTAAAATCCTGTAAAATGGTTTCACACTTTTGCTATTTTTTTTATATTTTTTTTTAGATTGTAAATATCTCTTGTTCTTGAACTAAATATCTACCTGGACTGGATCATGACAGAATTCACACAGATTATAAAAGCAGTTGTGTAAAAAAAATGCATTTGTCAAATACACCCCAAAAAGTTGTCAAACTATGTAAGGTTTTTATCAGTGGTTTCCATACCCTGCATAATTGTTGCTGGGCATAAAGAGCTAGCTAGGATTTGTTATTATCTCAAGAGATGATTTCTTTTCAAAGGTCAGTACACGTTAGTTAGACCTCACAGCCACTAGATCATAACAAGCTATGAGCTGTCCTTAAAACCCACACATCTTGTTATGATGTAGATTTTTTCCCACCTTACTACTGTATCACACAGCGCCTGATTTTGTTTGCTCAAAGAAAATCCTAAATTATCACTTCCCACTAGAGTTAAGAAGTATTAATTATGCTATATCCGTTGTTCGTACAATTCTCTTGTTTCCTCATAATCACAAGTAGTGCATGCAGTTGAACTTCACTATTTGGCAAATTGCGGTGGAGTTCACTTCCAAAAGTAAAGGACTGTGCACATGTGTCCCGATGGTCCATTAACAGGAGTTATTGCAGTATTCTTCCTGTGGGATCATAAAATTCAATGGGTGAGGATCTTGTTGGCATCATCTTGGGACTAGGAACCGTTGAGGTGGTATTCGGCGTTCTTTGAGGCGATGGCGCTGACAAGGGCTGGCAGGCAGCTCTCGGTGATGGCGACATCTGGTTCTTGGCCGAATGTGAGGTCTGCGCAGCGAGTTGTTGAGTTTCCTCCATGTCTCGCTTGGTGTGGTATTCAATGAATCTCCGTTTCGCCTCAGGGTCTACCTTGCTGTACACGTAACAGCCGTGTCGCTGAAAGTGGAGAAATACACCATGTCATTGAATGTAAATCAAGATTTGGTTTTTCTTTTTTGCCGTGTCGCTGAAAGTGGAGATATACATGACCATGTCATTGAACGTAAATCAGGATTTGTTTTTTTCTTTTAAGCCCTTGGCGTCATGCATTAAGTATCACTTGGGCTCCTGTTAAATGTAATCTAAAAGATTTGTTTGAACAGTGTTGACCTCAGATGTCATGGCACTTTTTTCCATCAGTATTTTGTTGTGTATGTTGTGAATTACTTGCTAAAAGCAATAGAGAAACATCCCAACTTCAAAAATAGTCAACCTGCTGGAGAAAACGGCTTCAAGCTTATAGAAAGAAAGAAAAAGAAGTCTGGAAATACTGGGTAGGAATGACATGTGCTAGGAAAGAAATCTGAAAAACTTAGTTTGTGATAATAAAACTGTATTTCAACCTACCTTGGTTTTCATATGGTAATTTGGATCCTTTCTGCTGTTGTACATGTGTTCGAATGAGACGGCTTCCCTGTAAAAGCCTTGACTGCCATCTTTCTCCCTCAAGAAATTGACTGGAGCTGTATGAATGCAAGGAACACCAAAAGCAGTTATGATATCATTTGTGAGACATGGTAAGATACGTGCTTCTTCTTCTTCAGCGTTCCAGAATTTTTCTGGTTACGTGTGAGCTCGTTTGCCCATTTCGGTTCCCCACACTATACTCTGAGAGCATAGTCAGCTCACTCCGCTTTCGTTGGGTAGGCATGCTGGGTATTTTCGTGTTTCCATAATTAACCCATTGAACTCCGACATGGATTAGAGGATCTTTTCCGTGCGCACTTGGTCTTGTGCTTGCGTGTACACACGAAGGGGGTTAAGTCACTAGCAGGTCTGCACATAAGATGACCTGGGAGATCGGAAAAATCTCCACTCTTAACCCACCAGGCGGCAGCGACCGGGATTCGAACTCACGACCTCCCGATTAGGAGGCCGACGTCTTACCACCACGCCAATGCGCCCGTCGATACGTGCAGTTAATAAATGGCTAGAGCTGTCAGAATGTGATGACTACCAAGAAAGGCTTGAGGTTTTGATTACATCTCTCTTACGATGGCACACGGTTGCAAAATATGTTCATAAATGTATAATATTAACCTTCACTGGATTATGCTTTGGACTACACAGTTCGGATGATGTGGGTCGTGTACGACTTTCTAAAGAAGGATTCAACGTAAAAGATTGTGTCGTACATGACCCATGCCATCCGAATAGGGATAAACTTTTTACCGCCTCTTTGCAGAGTATGGGTTGTACACGTCCCAAGCCACCTGATAGGGATAAACACCGTAAAATGCCTTCTTTAATTCCATATGGTTCGTCCACAAACCACAACATCCGCACTGTGTAGTTCAAATGACGTCATTGTTTATTTGTTTGTTTACAAAGATAATCCTTTAAAAAGTGGTCGATAGGAAGGTTCTATGGTGTTTGAGGATTACATGAAGTCTCAATCAAAAACACCCAATAGTTTTAGAGATCCAGACACTTTCGTGAAGCTCTGGGTCGATCGCCCACGACCCAGGAAGCACGGTGAAAGTTAAGAGTGTCTGAACTGAACCATTCTTGATGAATAGGTGGAATGATAATTTAAACAATGAATGACACTTGGAGCAACAAATTCGGAACTTGCTGTCACATTCTTACTTGCCTTGTGTGAATCATCAACAAAGAGGGTGTGAATCTATACATTCGAAGAGGCTCAAACAGCTCATATGTTTTATATGTTCTCATGGTTAATTTCTCTTTAGTTATAATGCTTTCTTCAGCCTGCTGTCATGAAATCATAGACTGCAGTATTTAATTATTTTTAAAAGAAGTGTTCACTCACCGATGCCTCTGGCAGGTTGAGTGTTGGGATTTGAAGCATGGCGGGTAGACCGTGGTGGACTGAGATCTCGGGTGTCAATGAAGTCATCTCTGTATGTTGTGTCTGTAGTATACTCCCCTTTCTCCAACGTTCCTTTGTTGGGGCGTGAGGGCCACCAGCTCTGCTGTTGTGAGTGAGTGTCCTTTGTGAAGACCTGGGGAAGATGTCAAACATACCTTATGCTTTGACTGTTTGCTTGCATATCAAAGGTAAATATGTATGGTATTCTGGTGCAGCTGGATGGGTACTAGCAGCATAATTCTGTCTTGCGGATGTTTACCTCCATGGGTTTTTTTTTAGATTTTTGTGAGCGATTTATTTTTTACAGCATCCTATTCATTCCTTCATTTGTTTGTTTGTTCTTATTTCAACATCCAAATGTAAACCCATCTGCTTCTATTTGTCAGACTAAAGGCACAGTATGCATACCTGTCAAGCTCTTGTGGACTCTTACCATAAGATTTGGCTAACAAAAGCATAAGTTTGCACCAAAAAGCATAAGACAACGTGCAAAATTGCAGAAGTCGTTAGATTAATCACCACAAGAACTAAATACACACACACACACACACACACACACACAAACAAGAAATCATCCTTATATCACACATAAGAAAAACACACTTTTGTCAACACTGAACTGCACTGTTTTATGTAATTTTGAAATGCAAAGCATGTTTGAATGTAAATTTATTGTACCGAGAATCACCTAAATTGTACAAAGACAGTCCACTTCCAACCAGACACACATTTAGTGATTTACACCCCTCACAAATGTTTTACCAGAATGCACAAAAACACCACTTGATAGTAAAGGCACAAGACAAGTGTGTTTTAACAACATTCATTCATTGAGCACAGTCATTCAATCAGTGAATCATGAATGGAAACCCCCACCACAAAAGAGAACATTTTATCCAAACAGAACATGTAAAACACACAAGTTACAAGCCAGAAACTCATGTGTGTCTCAACAATCAAGGACAAATACCAGATCAACAAAAATATGACATGTAAATGCTTTAGTTTGAGGTCGCGCATGTTTTAAAAACAAGTCATATATGATCGGTTGTGACAGACATCCGGTGTCAACTTTCGCTTTTTACCTCTTGGAAAATGCATCATAACACCCTTATTGTAATTGATATGGCCTCACACTAGGTACAACGTGAGAAAATACTGTGTAGATACTAGAACAACAAAACATATTACATGTCAATGCTTTAGTTTGAGGTCGCGCGTGTTCTAAAAACAAGTCCGACATGATCGGAGGTGACAGGAATCCGGCTACTTTCACTTTTGATCGCTAGTTCTTGGAAAATGCATCACAACTCCCTTAGTTTCATTTGTATGGCTTAAAACTTCATACAACGTGAGAAAATACATTGAAGATACCGAGAACAACACAATAGTACATGTAACTGCTTTAATTTGAGATCGCATGTGGCCAAGCGTTAATTGTCGCACAGTACTCAGTCAGATCGCGCTGACGGTGTGCACATGCACGACGTTGCCTTGTACTTCCGCCGGATCAGTTACTGCGAGATTTTTTAGCTGCAACTTTTAATTGTTCTCGAACGAACCTTTGCGATCTTTTTTTTTTATTTGACCAAATTGTTTTGTAAAAACCGTAAGATCTTCGGCATATGCCGTAAGACTTGAAAAACATCAAAATTCCGTAAGAATTACGCGAAAAACGTAAGACTTGACAGGTATGAGTATGCCTCCCGTAAACCATCACAGATACTGTCAGGCTTTTACACACAGTACAAACACCTTTTCGTTTAAACACTCACCGCTTGAGAACATCCTAGGTGCCCTACGTAGGAGCGAGCAATTTTCAAAGAATTAATTTTGCGGATTGTCTGATCAGACAATCGGACGGTGCGTTTTGGCGCTTTACCTAACTTTTAAAATCTAAATAATAAATTGACAGCTTGTTAGTGTTACACAAACATTCTTAAACCATAAGAGAATTCTTTTTCCATCAAGACAAGATCAGTACAAATCGAAGTGTTGAAAGTTTGAAAAAAGAAAAGCCCGGAAGCAGGGTCACGCAAGGTCGTGGTTCTCGTAGCAAACGACGGTTATGCCTATCACCGGTTCCTCTGAACAGTCGAAAGCCATCGCTAGAGTTTGTGTGAATCGCAGCCGTTTGTTGCGTTTAGATTCAGAGTTTACAATAACGTGCTATTGCAGATAAGCTTACAGCGAGTCGCATTGAAATCACAAACTGACGACAACATTGTGAAAAAAAGAAAACTGGATCACACGGGTTCACAATGGCTCAGGGGTAAGATAAACCACACAAAAATAAATTCTTTGAAAATTGCTCGCTCTTTATGGAGGGCACCTAGGATGTTCTCAAGCGGTGAGTGTTTAATGAAAGGGTGTTTGTACTGTGTGTAAAAGCCTGACAGTATCTGTGATGGTTTACGGGAGGCTTACTGTGCCTTTAAAGGTACTGAACTTGTCAAATCCAGGTGCACGGAGCCCCTGGGGCTTTTAGTCATACCTCAGGCAGCTATCCGTTAGAAGAACTACCAAGTTTCATTGACTTGCACCCAAAGAGTCAAGAACTGCGATTTTTTTACGAATTAATTTCGTACTCGGACCCGGCTGGTCTTGGCCTATTTTCGGATCTAAATTTAGATCAGGTAGATCACCACATCATGCACAAAAAGACACGTCACTAGCAAACTATGTCAGACGTCATCATGAGTTTGTGTGAAACAAAATGGAGGCCGGAATCACTCAGTTGAATCGAACTCCGACCAAACACCACGTAATAACTAGGTTAATTTATGCACTCGCGTGAACAAGAAACTGTCGAGCTTCACAGATGTCGTCGTTGGGTAGTTTTGGGTTTGTTTTACTACCATAGGAGGATTTTTGAACTGTAAATGCACTCAGCTGCAACAAAAACGCAAAACGAAGGCTGTGAGCTGCACTGTGCCTTTAACATTGCTGACATTAAAAACTCATCATCTTTGCTGTTTCTGACACAAAAGCATTTGCCCAACATATTGACTATACAACATACTTCTTTAACAAATAATGGGTGACAAATAAAATTCCTTAAATGCTCAGCCTTTACTGGACACAACATATGTTCATAAGAAATCAAAAAAATAAATCTTACTGTGCACACAGGTTCATTCAAGAGGCGCACATCTGTTCGAATAAAGGAGCATGACTTGGGGTGTGGATTATTTGCACGGTAGTCCGCTGTTGGCTTCGGCAGGACACGCGTGCGGCGGCAGTTGGCTATTTCAGGGAAGAGGCTCTCGCTGGGCGTTGGTGGTTCGAAAGTTGCGCGATACTGCTGTGGTTCGAACTTAGGGTGGGTGGTCTCTGCATCATTGCTGATCACACGAAACGAGTCTGGACTGAAACAAACATGTGAAAACCATATTTACAATACTAGTCTGCATGAATTGAATCCCATTTTTTCATGACCATGGAAATGATGAAGAAGAAGAATCACATGTCTGTTATTTAGAAGTTTTTTTCATATATACATTTTGTTATACAGAAAAAATGCTATTTTTGTTTTCTTTACCAATGCCAATGTAAGATACCAAAACAAAGAAATTCAGTCATTGTAAATTACCAATCCTATACAACTTTTTGTTTCATCAGCAATGCCTTTTCTTATGTAACTTGCAAGAAAACAAAACAAAGAAATTTAAATGTTACCGAAATTCAGTTAAGCTTTTTGTAAATGACCAATCCTATGCAACAACACATTGACTTTCAAAATTGCATACTGGAAATGCAGGACCAGTTATGCTCAGTGGAGCCCGTTCCCCTGTTTCTTACAGGGGAGAATTGGCGAGTGGGACGAGGAAGTACCGTTTGTTGGGCACATCCCGCCGCGAGTGACGCTAGAATTCTCGCCTCGAACGCTAGGTAGCTTTGGGCTTGCTCACTTGACGAGAAAATATGGCGGCCAGGCAGCTGCCCATCCGATTGGCTGTCCATGGTTATTGACCGGCCAGTGCAGACGACCTTTTCGGAATCAACCAATGGTGTTTAATTCTTGCGTAGCTAGCCATTAAACCGTTTCATAGACACTCTTGCCTCCTAGCTTCGCGAGTGGCTAGCCGAAAGAATATCTCGCCTGAAAGAAACACGCGTCAGCCTAATAGTGATAAGAGTAAAAGAATTGAAACATTTACCGGTCCCTTCCTGTGACCAGAGAACTTGAAAACATATTTCTAAAGACTGTAAATTTGAAATTTCGAAGATGTCATTTTGCAGTCAATAAAATGAGAGAGAAAGAATAAATAAAACAAAAATCCAAAAACAAATTGACTGCCAACGTTCCAAGTTTCAGAATCAACTTTCTTGTTTTTGATTCTTAAATAAATAAAAGATCATGGACAACTTACTTGTATTTTTCAGAGACCGGCTTCTTGCGCTGTAGCGGAGGCATGTACAGCGTCATCTTTGCCGAATGTCTCCTCCACCGAGTATCACACCAAGGGAAACCTAGAGCTGCTTCTTTTGCTTTCTTGTTCAGTGGGCAGCCATGTTGTTGAAGGTAACTAAGGCCAAAAAAACGGAAACGAGGCTCACTTCCGCTTCCATCCTCTCTTGACAACAGACAAACAAAATGGCGGCCATGGTCCGACTGCTGCGGCAGGTCGAAGGAATCGTGGAAGATTCCTACGCAAGAAAAAAGTGAGTCGATTTTTAGACTCGCAGAAAGTGATACAAGGTTGTAATCTTTAGATCCGTGCGCGTAAACCGTATGATTGTGATGGAAAATGACGAATATATGGGTCATTCTCAGAAATGGTGGTACAAAGTGTTACATACAAAGTAAAAAATAAAGTGTCAAGAAATACAAAATAATTGTTTTTACTATGAAGTCTATTGTTTGCTATACATAATAATGCAAAAATTAGACAAAAAGAGTTATTGGTTGCTGAATAAGAGACGTTTTAAAGTGTTGTATTTACGTGATGAATGTTGTAACATGGAAACCAAATTCCAACTTTAAACCACCTAAGCCTTCAATCCTTTGTGCATTTTTTATCAGTTCTGCAGTATTTTTGTGTTCTACCCAACACATTCTAGTTATGAAAGGTAAGGACTTCAACTAATATTGGTAAAAAAATGACATTTGGAACTGACTAAGGTGAAAGTCGTAACACAGAAACGAAATGCTTGAACCACTTTCGGTTCCTGTGCAACAGACATGAATCTGCACTGTTTGGCCTTTCTTGCCGGCAAAACCCGTCTGACCGAAAATAACTACACAAAACACAATTCGTCAGAGTTTGCTGTATTTGTTGAAAGTTCCTGTTGCGTTCAGATTACCCATTTTAAGTACTTGTTGAATGTCGAACATCGACGATCAGAAGATACGAGAACTTCTTGGCTACTTTGTTGTCGCTAAACTTCGCGCGTTGAGAAACTGTTGCACTCGATATCTTTCCGACGCTACATTGTTGCCAACCGCGGTGTGTAAGTTTGTGACAAAGCTTTGCAGGCTCGACAATTTAGTAAAAACCATCTTCAGTCGTGACGTAGGTCAGGAAACGACGCCATGAGTTTCAGCAAATGATATGATTCTGGTGTTTTCTGTGAATATTTGGCTGTGATTCAAAGGACTATTTTCTTGTTCGAACTTCCTGCGCGCCAAAGAGCTAAAAATAGCCGTGATGTGGCAAAGTCATGCAGCACATTGCTGTCCGATGTTCGGGCGTCGAGTCTGGAAACGATGCGTTACGACATTCAAAATTTTTTGTTCGAAGCCCCTAACTTCAAATTCAGCGTGAGTTTTTGCAAAGATGTGTTGCTACGTCCAATACTGACGTCCTGACTGTCGATTGCAGTAATTTGTTGGTGTTTGCATGTTTGCATTTAGCCATGAGACTGAAAATATTGTTGATCACGAAAGTTGTGTAACGCTTCGGCGATCCGGAAACGGCCGAACTTCGCAATTGAAAAGCACACAAAAACAACACCAACGTATAGAAACCATTTTTATTGACATACAACAATGCTTTAATGTCTCAGGAATAGATTCAGATGAAAAAAGTCGTGGTAGAAATAATTTTAATTTACTTTTTCATGATTTCAAATGTGTCACCCCTCTCACTCTCACTGTACCACCATTTCTGAGAATGACGAATATATGGCCTCTGCTTGTTTTAAAAGTGTTGTGATCATTCGTTGATTGATCACACTAGTAAATGTGCACAGCATTTGGCACCAGAATGCAAAACGAGTGCATTTGTTAAAGACGTGATGTAGAAAACATCTTTTTATGTTTTTAATTTTTATTTAGTAAGTTATTTTATGTATTTATATATCTACGAATTCGTGTCTGTATGTGTTCTCCGAACATTTTAAAACCATGCTTACAAAAGAAAACAAAAGACCCTATCGGTATTCCAAGCTCTCGCAAACTCCAAAGCATAGCAAAGCATGTGGTACGGCTATCTCGTGCGAGCTGCGAAAGCCGAGGTTCGAAGTTTTTGCGACGTTAACAGCATAACAAAGAGCATGTCTCGCAGATATATCTCGCAAGAGATGCTCAAATACCGAAAAGGTCTGTTAAAACCTGTCCTACTGCTTTCCTGTAGTAAAATCCTTCCGCCTATTTTACTTTTTAGGTCTCATATTTATTTGTATGTTCTTGCGCTGTAAAGACCATTAGGTTGACATACTTTTAAATGTTGTGTTTTGTCTATAATTAAACATTACACAAAGTAGTCTTTCTTATTGGCTCACGTAAGTGTAGCCTATGCGATGATAAACTTTGTCTGTCTGTGCGTGCGTGCGTGCGTGCGTGCGTGCGTGTGTGTGTGTGTGTGTGATAGAAACTTTAACATTTCCGAGTCTATGGATAAAGCTCGCATAAGAAGATTACGTCTCGGTCAAAAGTGTTTGACGTGTGTGATAGAAACTATTTGAAGACGTCACATTATGACGTAAGAGGGTTAGACGTCACGCAAAGGAATTACTGAAAGTCTCGGTCATTGTTATTGTGAGCGGGCCGAGACTACTTGGCAGATCCAGGGTCTCGCTTTCTTGCACAGTTTCACCTATGCTTACTGTGTGTGTGTGTGTGTGTGTGTGTGTGTGTATGTGTGACGAAGTAATTGAGTTTGTGTTACTGTTTGTCGATTTCTTGCGTGAGCCTTGAAGGCTTCGCCTCTTGTTTTTAATTCTTCTTTTAGTTTTACACGGATATGTTTAAAATTTGTTGTAAGCAAGTTACTGAACATGATTGAGGAAAAGAGTACCATTGCCAGTAATGTCTCCTTTGTTTTCTGCTCCACAGATGAAAGGAGAAAACAGCCACAAACTTTGTTTGATAACTGATGATATGGTTTTTTTTTAGTGAGGCAGAAGCAGAAAGGGAAAAGGAATACACGGCTGTCGTCACAGTCCAAGCATGGTTCCGAGCCAGCAGAGTCCGTGCGTACATGAAGTAAGAATGATTTCCGGAGTGTGCCTTATGATGTCTGATGAAATACCCTTCCATGTCAATAAAAAGGAAATATCATTTTGTATATTAGCCTGTAAATCAGAAGTCTGAAAATAAACAAGCAGAACAACAAATCTTGTTTCAGAGGGTCAAATACATGTATAATATGTTTGATTAACATGCAGGTGTGTCAATTTTTGTTATATTATTAAATCAGAACTATTTATAACAGTAAATTATACATGTAGATGGAAAGGGTAAAAATCCCAGAAGCAAAAGCCTCTGCTTTGAATTTGCCAATTTTAACTTTCAAATGTTTTTCTCTCCATTTTTTTCAGTTTTCTGTCATTTTGTGCACACAAACTCAAAGTACTAAATGACCATGGTAATCAAACATTCTGTATGAACTGTAATAGACTGCATTCAGGCAAGAAACCGATTTTTGTCCCCAGACACCTGAACAGCTGCGCAACAGTTGTACAAAAAACATGGAGAGGTTTCCTCGGGCGTAGATTCTACAGGGTATTGGTGAAAGTGAGTATTTTATTCTCTAGACCTAATTTCTTCTCCATAAATAACACTTTCATGGCCAGCAATTTTCGTAACAGATTATCTTATAAAGTTGTAATTTGAACCTTTTATTTTAAAATCTGAAATTATTAGAAATAGATACACCTTTTGTTACTGTTGGACTGCAAACCTTTTTACTGAAAGTGGATCAGTTATTGGTGTTTGTTCTCCAGTGTTTTATGAAAGACATCAAACTCAAAGCTGTTAATGAAGCAAGGTACAGAATGTATGTTTCCCATGTTTATATTCTGGTGTACATGTACTACATTGTATTTTTGCACTCTTTTTTTATTCCAGAACAGCGTATTTATCATGAAACTGAACTACTACAACAACATGGCCACAAACGTAAGTTTCTTAACATCAAGATAGACAAAGAGACATTCAGACAAAAACAGATAATAAAATTATTTTCTGCACAGAACTGATTTATGGCAGTATTTTACAGCGACAACATATTGTCTTGGTAAATACATAAAGGATGTGACACATCACTTAATAAACTTTTCTTGCCTTTTTCAAAGAATTTTCTGTATTTGCGATATATGGAACATATGCAGTTTTTAGCCAAAGTATCTTTTAGTTTCTTTTGTGAGGTTATTAGAATGTCCACAATGTTTATTCTTGACCTCGCTTCACAGACAATGATGTAAAGATTTATTTTCTTTCTCTTTTAAAAAAATTAGTATCTTCTTTTTATTTTTATTATTTTCTCTTTTTGTTTACATTGGTGAATTAGATTGGAATTGAATTATTGGCATGAAGTATATGTACTCTTTACAGCTGTGCAAACTAAAATAAAATTGACTGTCACATTCAGGTTCAAAAGATGTGGAGAGGGTATTATATCCGGAAGTATGTGTTTAACTACTACAGTCGTAAACGTTACCTTGAGGCCCTTCAAATCAAGAATGAAATCATCAGGTATGTAAAACGGCTTTTGAATAAGCTCAATTCTCCTTTAAATACACGTATATGTAGTATTTTAGATGAGATGCATGTTGAATGTGCACACTCGCAACAACATTACACTCACACACTAACGCATAGGGGGTCTGTTTAGCCGACCAAATGAGGGTGCATCCCCTGTAGGTGCCTGTATACCTGTATACAGGGAATGCACCTGGGTGCAGTTCCTGGAGGAAAATGGATCACATTCAGTCTTGTGTCTTACACGAGACTGCCATAAACTGCCGAGTTCAGTTTCACTTTGATAAAACTGAAGTACTGCTACACTGATCTGAGAAAAGGCACGTTTTACTAGACTTCACAGCAGGAGGTAATTACTACATGTATGACAATTCCTTGAACCTCGCTTTCTTCTATGTGCTAGATACATGCATAATTTGCACAGCTATCTTTGCCACTTTTGCTAAAAAGACATTTGCCTGGGCTTGTTCTGTCAAATACTTTTTTCTCCTAAACTTATCGTTTCTTGATTTTCATATACGTATTAGGTCAGAGCTGGAGGATTATGCAGAGCAACAGGACGTGATGCGCAAGAGGATTGAAGAGCAGCGTGAAAAGATTCGCCAGGAGCGCGAGGCTCGCAAAAACCATCACCTCATCAGCACACACGTCATTCCTGGAGTCTACAACTCTCCATTCCTGCCGTAAGTAAATTGAGACACTATTCCTTTCTTTCCCGTTTCTTCCCAGCTCTCCATCCACTCACCCTCCTCCTTTATTCTACTGTTTGCATTGCTGGAAATAGTGAAAGAGAAGAGAGTCACAACTGAGCAGGGGACTTTTTTTTTATTTAGCTGTTATTTAAAGGCACAGTAAGCCTCTCGTAAACCATCACAGATACTGTCAGGCTTTTACACACAGTACAAACACCCTTTCATTTAAACACTCACCGCTTGAGAACGTCCTAGGTGCCCTCCGTAAAGAGCAAGCAATTTTCAAAGAATTTATTTTTGCGTGGTTTATCTTACCCCTGAGCCATATTGAACCCGTGTGATCCAGTTTCCCTTTTTCACAATGCAGTCGTCGGTTAGTTATTTGAATGCGACTCTCTGTGAGCTTATCTGCAATAGCACGTTATTATGTACCTCTGACTATGCACGAAACAAACGGCTGTGGTTCACAAGAACTCTCGCGATGGCTTTTGACTGTTCAGAGGAACTGGCGATAGGCATAAACCGTCGTCTGCTACGAGAACCTCAACCTTGCGTGACCCTGCTTCCGGGCGTTTCTTTTTTCAACTTTCAAAACTTCGAATTGTACTGATCTTGTCTTGATGAAAAAAATAATTCTTTTATGATTTAAGAATGTTTGTGTAACAAGCTGTCAATTTATTATTTAGATTTTAAAAGTTAGGTCTTACGCCAAAACGCACCACGGTCCGATTGTCTCTGACACAATCCGCAAAATTAATTCTTTGAAAATTGCTCGCTCTTTACGTAGGGCACCTAGGATGTTCCCGTTTGGTGAGCGTTCAAATGGAAGGGTGTTTGTACTGTGTGTAAAAGCCTGACAGTATCTGTGATGGTTTACGGGAGGCGCACTGTGCGTTTAAGCTGCTATGTGCCTATCTTCCAAAATACTAGCTTTCTCCAAATGTTGCTTTGTCCTGAAGTATTGGTAGACACATGAGTGTGAGTGTGTGTGTGTGTGTGTGTGTGTGTGTGTGTGTGTGTGTGTGTGTGTGTGTGTGTGTGTGTGTGTGTGTGTGTGTGTGTGTGTGTGTGTGTGTGAATGAGAAAGTGGGACAGAAGTAGAGAGTTCAAGAGAGAGAAACACTGAGAGAGAGAGAGAATACTTTAAATTCACCCACATATTTTTAAGTTTGTATAGACCACCTTTGTGTTATAAAGTGGAACCCCCTTTTTTTAGACCCCCACGATTTTAAGACCTCCTGCTTGTTAAGACCTGGCTTTCTCAGATTTTCTGTTCACAACCTCTGCAAATTAACCTCCATTTTAAGAGTCTGTCCTTGTTGAAACCTCATATTGTCAGATTTTTGGATGTCTTAAAAAGGGGGTTTCCACTGTGCATAGCATTGTCTTTGAGAAGGAGCATCAGAGTAAACATGAGACACTGTTTATTTATTTATTTACTTTTATTTATTAAGGAGATTTCTATAGCGCATAACTAAAAGCACTATGCGCTTTACAATATCACTAGGTAAAGCACACGCAGACATACTCTGATTAAATAGAACTTAGCCTAGCAAGACATACTAAGAACACTAAACATTTGAGTTCATACAAAAATAGAGAATTAAATTAAATACTGGACAAACGATTAAAATAAGCTTAAGGCCTACACCAACTGCAATGGGCTATTTCAAATACAAAAGTTTAGTTAACTATAAAAGGCAGTGCATAAAACTCCATAATCCTAAGAGGGTTGAACAAATAAGAAACATAAGACTATTTTACTATAATTACTTCGTAAAAAATAATAAACATGGAATACAAAGCTGTAATTGTTAACAACAAATTTAAAAAGATTTTCATGCCATATTGCACAACACATTTTGACACACACCCAACCTCACACAAGCGCACATACACACTTACACACACAGACACAGACACAGACACAGACACACACACTGTGCACACACACACACACACACATACACACACACACACACACATGCACACATGCACACGCACACCTGACGCGTGTGGAAGATGTAACCTAAGCTTTGGCACACACACGGAGACTATTGTTTTAATCTAAATGCAGATTTTGATTAAATGTGATTTTACAATATCAAGATAGGTATAAAAATCCAACTTGTTTTATAAAACGACCTTATCTGCTTCCAATAATCGCATTCCAATAAATGTCACTTAACGACTATACTAATTCATTTTTGATTCTCATTAGCAAATTTAATGATAAAGGGGTAAAATGGTCGCCAAATTAGTTCATTTGATTAAGATTTACCAGTTTGAAATTTACACACACGGTTTTTTCCCGGTTCTGAGAGATGTCAGCCTTAACATGTGAGTCTTGACAACGTCTTGTGTTGCTTTGAGCTGGGAAAATAACGAATGTCAAATCCGAAGGAAAAAGTGTTATTACAACCAAACGGTTTCTCAAAATGATTACCTACTTGGCATGCGCCGTCTTTTACATGTATAAAGTAAACACAGAAAAAGACAAACATAGAAAAATGGTTTTTGATACTTTTTTTTACAAAATGAATGTTGATAAATTTACACACACAAAATTGTTGATTTGTAACTTAAGTTTCGGTCAACATCACAACAGGTTCACTCGACACATATGGCTGTCATTCGTTTAGAACATGTCATTTGCTACTACTTTTGTTTGTAAAAAAGTGAAAATAATATTGCTCGCATATTTAAATTTTGGGTAGTGCCTAAGTCGTTTTAAGAGACAGTTCAACACCCATATGAAATGTTATTGGGATTGATCGTTTGTTCTGTGACACTTATGTTATTGACAAACTTTGAAGACACTGTTGACTTTTGCCCTTTGCCTTGTGCAGCTGTGAAGAAAATGCTCGTCTGTGATGATTATTATTGAACTCTGTAGTTATCTTAAGTGACAGTGTGTGCGGAATTTACGGGGGAAATGAAAAATAGTTTTATCATCAGTCACAACCCAAAATAAAAAACGCTGGCGCTGGACCCGAGTACTCTTCAGACTGGCTCGCTCCCCCAGTATGAAATTTTTTGTCTTGTGCACGTGGATTTAAAAAAAAAAAATTTTTAATTTATTTTACACAATTAAAAAAATTATTAGAGTAAAATAAAACATTAAGAAGTTCATAATAAACAATAGTAAACAAGAATTTAAAAAAAAAAAAGCAAAAAAACAAAACAAATAGACCACCCATGCCGGGAATCGAACCCGGATCACTTTGGCCATAGGCGGACGTGCTTTCGTCTTGTGCACGTGGATTTAAAAAAATTTTTATTTATTTATTTTACACAATTAAAAAAATTATTAGAGTAAAATAAAACATTAAAACGTTCATAATAAACAATAGTAAACAAGAATTTAAAAAAAAAAATTATTTATTTATTTTACACAATTAAAAAAATTATTAGAGTGAAATAAAACATTAAAACGTTCATAATAAACAATAGTAAACAAGAATGAAAAAAAACAAAAAAACAATATAGACCGCCCATGCCGGGAATCGATCCCGGATCACTTTGGCCATAGGCGGACGTGATTCGCACCAGCTAGCTGGCTGTTCCATTAGCTGCACGGCAGTTGTACTCCCACCGCCAAACCTCCCCCCGTTAAGAGTCGTTTTTGTGGAATATTTCGCATTTAGGTCCCAGGTAACATTATGAAGTTTTAATACGATCAATCGGACCTATTATCAAGTTAGTGTATCAACTTTTGAACGAACTGCGCCCAGTAGTTTCCCAGCAATAAGCTGTTAAGTCGAGACGAACAGACAGACCCTAGTACTGCGTACTCGGGGATAAACAGCCCATATCTACTATTTACTTTTTATTCAGTGATATCGTCAACCTGAAAAGCAATAGTGTGTATAGTACTGCCGATCGATGGACAATTTCCGATTAGAAGCCACAGATATTTGCGATTTTGCACTTTTTTTTTATATATTCTATTTGCTCATTTTCTTAAAGTTTTAATTCTTCAATTTTTGTACGATTTTTGTGAGATTTAGGGGTTAAGGTTAGGTTTTAGGGTTAGTTTATGGGTTTTGATTACTTCAGTTTTTACGGCAAGTTACTAGTCACTGGTTTACTAACTCAGTGCGAGCAGGATTACAGAAAAGCACGTGGGCGGGCACGCACATTTCATCTGTTTTGTGGTTTTTGCCCCATAACTCTGGAACTATCAAAGGTATTCGCACCAATTTTTTATGTGGTAAGGCCCAAAAAAAAAGAGGTCTGTTTACGGTAACCCGACCGACCCTAGTTTTTTCGCGCGACCCTAGACTTTTTTTTGGCATTTGGGGGAAAAAAAAAGAAATCTTGTTTTTTTGGCAAAATAACGTAAAAATATGGTTTTTTGGAGAAAAGAAAAAAAAAAAAATCCCGACCTATTTTTTTGGCCTATGTTACCGTAAATAGACTTTTTTTTGTTGGGCCTAAGATAATGACCAGTGACAAGCACCCTTGGGCCAAATATTCGGTATCGCCGCTCCATATGTGTATGAGATATAAGCCTAAACCCCTGAGAATGCATGAGAAACCAGTCTTCCCAAATTTCGCTATCGCGCCAACAACAACAGAATATATATATATATAATAACTTGAGCTACTCTGAAAAAAAGAATAGCAGACGACGCAGAAACCCGTGACACAGAACGCATGCGTAGTGACACTGAATAAACCGCACGTGCGCGATACGCTGTTAATTCAAGACATAGGAAGTACAATGGTGCTTATTGGCTCTTTCTACCATGAGATATGGTCACTTTTAGTGGTTCACTACCTTATTTTGGTCACATTTCATACGGGTCAAAGTGACCTTGACCTTGATCATATGTGACCAAATGTGTCTCATGGTGAAAGCATAACATGTGCCCCACATAATTTTTAAGTTTGAAACAGTTATCTTCCATAGTTCAGGGTCAAGGTCACTTCAAAATATGTATACAATCCAACTTTGAAGAGCACCTGTGACCTTGACCTTGAAGCAAGGTAAACCAAACTGGTATCAAAAGATGGGGCTTACTTTGCCCTATATATCATATATAGGTGAGGTATTAAATCTCAAAAACTTCAGAGAAAATGGGAAAAATGTGAAAAATAGCTGTTTTTTAGACAACATTTATGGCCCCTGCGACCTTGACCTTGAAGCAAGGTCAAGATGCTATGTATGTTTTTGGGGGCCTTGTCATCATACACCATCTTGCCAAATTTGGTACTGATAGACTGAATAGTGTCCAAGAAATATCCAACGTTAAAGTTTTCCGGACGGACGGACGGACGACTCGGGTGAGTACATAGACTCACTTTTGCTTCGCATGTGAGTCAAAAAGCAATACCAAACAAGAGCACGCATAAGAGCGCATAACCCTCAGCGATACTTAATAAATACCAGGCTTACAGAGTCCGGGGAGCTGGATCGGTCAGTCGGTAGAGCCCCGGGCTCATGATCGAGAGGTCACGGGTTCGAATCCAGCATTGGGCTGTGGGTGCCCATATCATTTATCCTGTTGCCGACCCTGGTTTGGTGGTTTCAGTATAATGTGACCAGTCTTCTTTACATCTATCCCAAGATACATGGAAGTAAAACTAGCTAACGAACGAACGAACAGAGTCCGGAGCACTCCCAGTTTGTCATCTTTCCTGAAATTTTCATCAAAATCGGTTCATAACTTTTTGAGATCGGTGGATCCAGACATCATGACAGACAGACATCATACAGAAAGACATCATACAGAAAGACATACAGACATCATACAGAAAGACATACAGACATCAGACAGAAAGTCATCGTCACAATAACCCTTCAGCTTTCGCTGAGGGTTAATAAAGCCAGACACTTTTTCAGCTTTTTTTGCTTTAATGTTATTCATCAGAAGTTTTTTTTTTAAATTTTAATAAATATCATGATATTACCACAAATCATGTACACAGAAATGCACAACATGTTTTTATAGATGATGTTTATGAAAAGAAGACTTTAAACATTCTTGTCGTATAGAAGTACATTAAGTTACATTTCAATACATTAGGAGACATTTCAACATATTTCTTTAAGTTGCATTTCAACTTCGGGTTACAATTCAACAAAGGTACAATTCAACATCATAAGCGGCTTTTCCACATTTGAGATCTAGGTGACATATCACACTGTTAAGTGACAATTCACACGCCTTAGGTTACATTTCCGTGTTGAACTGTAACTTAAGGGGGTCTTAAGTTACCGTGTGCGTGGAGAGATTTCCAGACACACACACACACACACACACGCACACACACACACACACACACACGGACACACACACACACACACACACACACACACACACACACACACACACACACAGAGTAAATTCTACAAATATTTGAATACATAAAAAGAATTAAGTAAGCGTTTAAAATATATTTTACAAACAACAGTAGTACGTATATATGGTGTTAAATATGTTTAGATACACATTGTTATATATTTTTAATGACAGGTTCCCAGCTGAGCAGGAGTACATTTTGCGCAGCGTAAAGCCTCTGCCCCACTCCAAGAGACAAGCCACCAAGAGCAGTTTCGATCCCGCTTGGGCTAGCTACAATGACAAGCTTCCCAAAAGTCTGCCTCCTCTGGCCGAAAAACCTCAGGTAATTGTACCAATGTCTCTAAAAGTCCAAATAGTTGATTCTTGTACATCTGTTTAACCCAGTTGTTTCACTATACGTACAGCAGTAGTTAGACAATAACATGTGGTAAATAGCTGAGGCACACATGTCTTGTCCTTCAGGTTTGAAGAAGAAATTTTTGTTTCTGTAATTCAATGACAGAAAGCTGAAAGCACAAGACCAGTGTTTTTTTACAAAGGCACCCAGCTGGTATTGTACAATGGGATTGCATGATAAGAACAAGGATGGTACCCATCGGCTTGATACTATTTATTTGCATGTATGATACAGGTACAAATGTGATAATTGTAGGCTTATACTAGTGATTACTGTGTGTGATACATGAAATGTGATATGAATGCTGTTTTTATATGTTATACTCTTACTTTCTCCCAAGCGCAAGACAAATTCTTCTATGAAAATTGAAGCCAATAAAATTTGAGTTGAGTTGAGTTGAGTTGAGTTGAGCTTTTATCTTGCCGTGCATTTCCTGGAGCGAACACATTTCCACTCTGTATATCCCTGCATTTGATACACTGAAAGCGACTAATCTGTGGATTTGTCTATTTGTGTGTATAAAAAGTCAGGTTTTTGACTTGTATTATGAAGCGCCTTGCGGTCACAGCAGTACAGTAAATCATGGTATCCCTATTTCTTTGGCACTTCAGGGTCCATTCCGGAGACCCGGGTCTGTCCAGCAGCAGAGGTACAAGCCGTTCCAGCCCACACTGCGTGTGTCAACTGACTTCTACGGCCTGGAGAAAGCGCGCGAAATCCTGAAGGGCGAGGAATGGGTCACCAGATACAACGATGAAATGTACATTTATTTTTATTTTTGGTTGTGTTTTTGTGTATAGTGTGTGTGTGTGTGTGTGTAGTGTTTTTGTGTATGTGTGTTTATTTTGTTTGTTTATTTTATGTGTGTGTTTGTGTGGAGGAAAAAGGGAGCGAGAGAGAATCAATCTTTTGTCTGTGCATATCTGTTTGATTCTATGTGCATGTGTAGTGCATATTTGGGAATGTATAGGTTTCAGACAGATTTGAATGGCTGGTTTAATTGTTGGTTTGAGAGAGACAATATGTGCATGCACCATACATGATGTGTGTGTTGATGTCATACCTGCGAGTGTGTGACTGCATGCATGCATGTGTGTGTGTGCACAAGTAAAGGTACAACATGCATGAGCATATATATGAGGGAGAAACATCTTTGCTGTTATTGAGCCTGCCCCAGTTTACAGACACTGACCTTATTCTAATACACTATATTACTGTTCATTTCAGATTCCAGCCCTTCACCAGATCTGATGCCCGCCGCTATGAACCACTGATGCACAGTACCTCTATGTTTGGCCATCAGCCTTATGGGACCAAGTACTTCCGCGAAGAACAGTTGGACAAACATGTTACACAGTTGGTAAGTAACAAAATTAATGGTCAGAAATGTTTAATCAATACAGGTGGGAGATTTAAGTAGCATTCCTTCATTCTGTCAACAGCCCTAGCTGACACCAGTATATCAGAATATTAGTGTGTCAGTTATCGTAATTAAGCTGTCTAAAATGAGTTGTCAATTAAAGAATATGGGTTGCGTTTGGGAATTGCATTTCTTGGTTGGAGATGAATTTTCATATTAAGTAAAAAAAAAAAAAACACTTGAATAAGTGCAAAAGAGATGCATAAGCCTCCTGAAACTTTTCCTTCATAATTCCAGTATGATTTTTTTTCCTCTTTGTTCACAGCCTTTCAAGTCATTGGTGCCTCCGATTCCTATTCTGGATAAGCTAAACGACACATACTCACAAGGACAAGTTTGATTTTTGAAATTCTGTCAGCTTCACCTTTCCTGGCATCATTCGTGACAACCAAGAACACCGTTATCAGCTTCACTTTGTTCTTATGAATGAGCACTGAAAGATCCACTGTGACACTGACAGCTAGAACTGTAAAATATTCTGGTTGGTTTAATATAAGAAGAGGCGTCCGACAAGGCGATAGCCTCTCACCATATTTGTATTTAATATGTTCCGAGATACTATCATTAATGTTACGTAATAATTCTGTGATAAAAGGATTGAAATTGAATAACGAGGAAGTGTTATTGTCTCAATTTGCGAACGATACAACTCTTTATTTGGATGGCAGTAAGGAATCGTTTGTTGAATGTGTTAAAACTTTACAGAAATTTTCTAAATTTTCCGGATTAAAGATAAACAATGAAAAAACTCAAATTGTCTGGATTGGAAGAAAGCGAAATTCACAAGAAAGATATATGAGGGATATGAACTTCTGTTGGGACCCTGGGATTTTTAAAGTATTGGGAGTCAAATCTTCAACAAACACCGGCAACATTCTGGAAATTAATTATGAAGGAAAATTAAAAGAGATTAAAAGAATTTTAAACGATTGGAGCAGAAGACAGTTAACACCATTCGGTAGAATTATAATTTTGAAAACTTTGGTCCTTTCAAAATTGGTTTATTTAATAACTGTATTGCCAGACCCACCCGAAGACTTTTTACGAGAAGTAAATGCAGCCTTTTATTCCTTCCTGTGGAATGGTAAACCTGCAAAGATTCAGCGTAATGTCATTTGCAGACCCTATTGCAATGGTGGTCTGAATATGATTGACATTTACACTTTTGTGGCATCAGTAAAGATAAATTGGATTCGCAGATTAAAGATGTTTGAATTTGATGTAAAAAAGCTTATTTTTGATATGATACCTGGAATGAAAGACATATTTAAAGTGGGTGCCGAGTATGTAAATGTGTTAATGAAACGATGTGGTAACAGTTTTTGGAAGGATGTTTTGAAACATTATAAGAAATGCTGTTCCTTAATTAATGTGAATGATTTTGTTTCCGAATGTATACATTACAATTTGAACGTTATACGAGACCACAGTACAATAGTAAATAAGGAATGGATGGAAAATGATGTAGTGTTTGTCCATCAGTTGCTACATTTAAATGGAAATTTCTTTACCTTTGAAGAATTTAGGTTAAATTTTCCTTTTGTTCAAACTAATTTTTTATTCTATGAGGGAGTCTTTTTTAAATCAAAATTTGATGATAACCCTGCAGACATGAACAGATGGAATATGTATTTTTACAACCTGAACTGGAAACAGATTTTTTGATAAGTGCAGTTTTAAAACAACTAAGGACACACAGTTAAGATGGTTCCAGACCAGATTGCTTCACCGCATTCTTGGTGTTGCTAGCCGGTTATTTGTTCAAAAGATTCTTGACAGTCCCCTTTGTGCCTTTTGTAAAATTGAAAATGAAACAATTTCCCATATATTTTGGTACTGCCCGCTTAGTCGGAAATTTTGGACTGATTTGGAAGATTTGTTAAACAGAAGTGGTATTTACCGCGCAAATGTTCTTTTTACAGAAGAATTTATTTTGTTTGGGTGTATGAACAATGTTAAGGTAGATGTGGTTTTGGATTTTATCATTTTGTTTGCAAATTTTTATATTTATAAGAGTAAGTTACAAGAGACAAGGCCACTGTTAGAAATATTTTTAAGAAATTTGAAATACAGATTTGAAATAGAAAAATATTCCAGTTTCAATTCTGGTAACATTACCAAATTTGTAGAATTATGGTCCCCATATGAAGAGTTGGTTAGGTAGTACGCTAGGTTGTGCAGAGATGTGATGATTTGCGTATATATATGTGTTTTTGCTTTGATTTTTGTTTGTTTGTTTTTTGTTTTGTTTTTTTGTTTGACGGTATTATTAACTGACTGTATTATTATTAAGCAGGTAATACGTCCATAATGTCAAGTACTGTAATCTACATGTTATGTTAAGCTCCGGCCTTACTTGTAGGCGAACGGTATGTTATATGTCCGTCTGTCTGTTATGTCCTAATGTTGTTTATATATATATCATAATGTCTTGTATACTTGCCATTTACATATTTATTATAAATGTTGATGGATGAATGATGATACATTGTAGATGGATGCATGTTATTGATTAAAAGACCCACAATGATGTGCTTGGCACAAAAAAAAAAAGAACTGTAAATAATTTTCTTCAGGGGGTGAAGATTTTCTTCAGGGGATGAAGATGCTGATACGATGAAATGTGTGAATTGAAAAAAAAAGAACAAGTCAAGAACGGGGACAAAATAACTTTTTAATAAAATTACCAATGATTGGGGGAAAATTTAGATTTTTGAAACGGTCTTTTTTCACCAGTAAAACAAACACTAATTTTTTTTTTTTTGCTGTTTAATTTTGTACATATATAGTGACCCTTCTGCATCAACTTGTGTTAGAACTAAAAGTTGATAAACAGTTGCTGTGTCAAAAACTTTTATCAGTTTTTTCATTTGCTGTCATTGCTGTGAGAACCGGGCTGTACTGAAGGTATTTATGTTTGTATAAGATGAAAATAGCCGATGAAAAATTGGCTAGGGGTACTTTTAATTCGAAAGTGATCATGCAGTTTTATCTGGTTCAACCATATTTTAAATCTTTCTTTCTTCAAATTCTGAAAAATGCTTTTGCTGTTTAAGTAATAAGAAGGATAACCAGAGCAATAACCTGTTTGTGAATTTACAATTATGTTGATTTTTATTCATTACTTGTAAATAAAAGTGATGCATTGTGTCGTTTGTTTTTGCTTTGTTTTTATGGTGATCTGTAGTTTGCTATATGCCTGAAAGTCTAAATTGGTGAAGGGTTTACATCTATGCCAAAGGCATTTCATGGCAATTGTTTCTCTTGAACGTAAGCTTCACCTTTGGCAAATGTCTGCACAAAATGCACAAGACTTGTTTATCATTCTGATTCACCTAGTATCTGGTAATTGACAAAGAAGGCAAACATACTAGAATGTTTGCATTGAAATTGCTGAGACAGTGTCAGGAAAAAGAGTAATCAAATATGAATGTCATTACGTGTATCAGGTATGTTTTGCATACAAGATGCTGTGTAGGGCACTAGCTGCTGGAGCATACTTTTAGGTAGTAATTGCCTTTTACTTGTAAATAATTGATACACATATTTTGTAAATAATTGAAGTCATTAATTTGATCACCCTGATCACTCTCTCTGTCTGTTCAAGAAAAGAAGCAAACAAAGGATGTGAAGTAAAGTTTTTGAGGATAAAAACTGTCATTTTAGACTCTGTGTGTGTGTGTGTGTGTGTGTCTGTCGAGCAAAGCAATATGCTTATGTCTTCATGTGCTCTTGGATTGATTGTTTTTTGTGTGTTTTTAAAAATAATTGTCCAGTAAATTTTTTTATAAATACATGTACACAGCTTCTGCTAGACATTACACGGAGATGTGTGTGTGTGTGTGTGTGTGTGAGTGTGTGTGTGTGTATTTCTATGTGTGCGACAAGCGTCAATGGAACATCCATGATCTGTTCACTTTCCAAACAGCAATCACTCGAACTGTGTAATATGAGAAAGAAGTTCTTTATTTTCGTTCACAGAAAATGAGTTCACACATCCAAAACAATGATAAATTAACACACACTCCCCAAAGACACGCCACATGAAGAAAATGCAATATTTACAATGACATAAGGGGAAAAAAATGAAGAAAAACTATAAGGCCTAAATCTCGGATCATGTTTCTGCCTGTTCTGATGGCTCTCCCCCCTCCTCTGCACTTTTCTCCCATTCTGTGGTCAGCTCTGAAGAAACCTCCGTAAACAGTCTATCCCAGTCCCACGGTCGATCATCCTGCACGCACACAGATGGTTTGTTTTTTCAATTGGCTTAATTTGGCCCTTGGGGCTTAGAAGTAAACACAACAACAAAACTAACTCACACACAAAAAATAAGATTTCACGCAGACTCAGCAAACAATTAGGATCCTAAACCCAGCAAAGCTCACTGAATATTTCCATCTTAACTAACCTAAGAAACAAATAAAGAACAACCACCTTCATACAAAATATGGTCAGAGCATACTGCATTACTCATTGCAGATTTACACCAGTTTGTTTATATCGATCACTGAACAACAAATTAAAGCCAACTCTGTGCTTTTTTTGGTGAACTTCATTTCATATTTGTAGTTTCTTTCAAATTTCCAACAGCACCCTGATGACAGAGCATAATATCATCGGGTTCTGGCAATAACTTGTCTCTATCATTTTCATATTTTAATCTGTATCTCTCTCACGCAGACAGACATACAGACACACCCATACCTGCAGCCACAGCTCAGTACACATTCTCACAAATAACAAAACATTAATGAACAGCTTAACCAGCCAAGACTAGTTCATAAAGCTAAAAAAAATGTTCGATAATTACCTCTATGAGATCTTCCATTGGGGAGAGACTTTTGGTGAGGAGCTTCAAATCAATTTCATTATCCTGAAATGTAATAGATCAATTCAGTAAGTTTCATGTGATTTTGTCAATTCAGCAATTATCATGTGATTTTGTCACTTCAGCAAGTAACATGATTTGGCCAATGTAGTAAGTATCAGCAACCAAACAAAAAACACAACTGCGCACATGTGATGAGAGATATTCAAATTCATTGTGCACTTCCAAGGTCGATGTATTTGTACATCAAGCAGTTCTGAGACAACATCAAGAAACATATATCTAACAGCAAATACGCTGTCCAGTCTGTGTTAAATTTGACACTACATGTATTTAAAAAAAAAAAATTGTTTTGATCTAATTGTACAATTTCAGTACGACTGTAACAAGTTCATGTACCGTGACAGTCAGTGTTGCTTACTAATGAACAATACATGTATACGCTTAAATCATTTGACAGGGAAGCTTTCAGTTCTTTCGTGAAAAATATGATTGCGTGATCCCTGGGTTAGAAACATTGTGGTCTCTAGCTGTTTGAAAACATTCCCTAATACATCAAAATAATGGCTCTAAAGTGGACATACATGTAAAACTAAATGATAATACTGTAATAATAAAATGAACAGAAAAAAATGAATAAGGTCAAATTATCTCTCTACTTCAGAGACCACCAGCTAGGTCAACGTACTACATGTACTAGTAAGTTTATAGAGATGCGTTTGAGATTCCTAGCTGTTACATTATTCTGCTTTCATCTGCCAACACTTACCAGTACTTGGAATGCTGCCTGCTTTAGCAAGTCGTTGTCAAGTTCACGGTATGTGGCCACACGATTCACTGCCACACTGCAACAAAGGAGCAATGTGTTAAAATGTACAATGAGCAATTCGGGATGGAGAGAGTTAACCCAAAACATGTCAGATTGATGCAAGCCGCCACCCACCCTTACCCTTCCAATTTATGACCTCGATCTCCCCATGTTCTGTTTAAAACTTCTGTAAATTTACCCCCATATCAAGACTCACTCCATTTTAAGACCTGAATTTCTCATCATTGTGAAGGTCTTGAATGGGGGTTCCACTGTAACACATGCATGAACAAATGAGAAAAAGAAGTGTGGCCTACTTACTTTGGAGCTGTAGCCATTCTGTTAGACATGTCCTCCTCTGTTTGCTCCTCCAGCTCTGGGATCACTGGAATGTCTGGAATAAAGGAAGAATAAAAAAAAAAGAAAAAGAAAACGCCAGTTAGAATTTGCTAAATGTTTCACTATTATCCACACAGTAGAACCCTCCTTCTCGCCCCCTTCCCCTTCACTCTCCAGTGTGTACCTGATCATTAATATGTTTGTGCCTGCAAAAGCATCATCCCAAGAAGCGAAACAGAAATAACCGCTTTCCAATTCTAAGTTAAAATTAAATATAATTGTAAGGCTAATTCTGATCAAAGTCAACATCTTCTTGTTTTAACTGTAGCTGCAGTGTGTCATTCACCTGGCATATATAATAAATACATTGATTAAGTGAAACTACAATCAACATGATAAATAATGCTTGATATACATGTACTTTCCTTTTTCATTGTCTTTGAGTGACAGCTAATGGTTGATTCAGACAGTACTTAACTCATTGTCTCCCAGGTACGGATATATCCGTACCCACTCATATGGCTATATCTGACCTGGTACGAATATATTCGTACACATTCAGTCGCTTTCTGCAGCGTCGATCTAACGCCTGCATTCCATCGTGTTGATAGTGATACACAGTTACTACAATTCTGAGTGACCTGCTGCAGCACAGCTGGTCTCGGTTAAAAAAACCTTGGTCAACATAGGTGGGGTAGAAAGCGTTAAAGAAAATTTATTGACAGTGTTAGTAAACACTTGAAACAGCCAACAGCCATAAGTATAAAGATGGCTACAACATAGATAATTGTAAGCTCACCATTATCTGAATCACTGTCATCTTTGGGAGGGGTACTTTGACGCAACCTCTCACTGAAACGCACAACAGTAAATCCATTATTTGAATGTTTATATCATAGATATTACACTAATGCCATAATAATTCTATTAAATATTCATATAACATTGAGGAAACTATGAACTCAGAAAGGAATCCGTATGTTAAAAATTACACATACTAAAAAGCAACATACGATTCTGCAACACATTGTCTCATGCATCAATATACATGTACTTCCTTCTCTTTTTTTTACTACACATTTTGATTTGATCACTCAAACTCGAACTCGAACTCGAAAACTTTATTACTGAGGGATGATAGCATTAGGTCCATATGGTCCTTTCTTACAGCTAGTCCCTATTATAATACACACATGAAACGAAGAACAAGTATGAAGAATAAAAAAAGAAATCAAATAAAACACAATCATGTAATACAAGCCAGATATTCAGAGAAGCTTCGATCATGCAGATTCAAGCATACTTTTACAAATTAAAAAATGTTTGTAAAAGCAGACAACTCATCTAGTTGGGAGAAAAAAGTAAGAGTTCAGAGTTTGGAATTTCTTTAAATCCCTTCCTTTACTGTCAAAACCAACCTACTTCAAATGATTTGTAACAATAACACTTATAATTTGTTGTCAGGAGGTGCTCGATCAATTCATGTTAAATTGGTGCAGACACAGAACAATTAAGTTGCACAAAATACACACACTAAAAGAAAACAAAAAACAATACAAAACAGTATTTTCATTAGATCAAACTCACATCAAATACATTTTAAAGACTGACATAATAACAAATATGTAACTATGGCAACCCTGCTTACCAATAGAACTGAAGAAAAATACACAGACACAATTATAAATTTTGTCAAAAGAAAAACAAAATCAGCATAAAACAATCGGTTTTTTTTTAAGGAAACAATAAAGACTGATATTATGGTTTACAAATGAGTAACTTCAAAGGCTGATAAAGTCGTCAACAATTCAAACATTCTGCAACATCGTTACACAAATTTTCATAATAATCCACCTTGGAAAGATAACGAGTAAATGTATCAAATGTATCTATATACCAGGCAGACGTGAGAAAAAACACTAAAAACAAGCAAAAGTAAAAAATCATCTTTTTAACCCAACTTGCAGCAATCAGAGGCGATGATCAACGGGTGTGGGGTGTGCAAAGAAATTCCACAACATCACAAGGTAAAACCACTCTTAACAGCACGTCTAAAAGCCAGAATAGTACAGTATTAGAAAGGCTCCACTCAGCACATCACAAATGATTGTGCTGTTTTACCGAAACATGTCAGGGCTGCTATCGCCTTGTGAGAACTGCGATCCCAACCCAAAAAGCAAGTCACTGTCAAAAATAAAAAATGCAGCACAGGCAGCAATTCATTTTACGACAACATTCAGCTAAGCCCCTGAACCTGTTACTGCAAGTAACACACAGAATACAACAGACAGTGCACACTCGGAAAACAATCAAGTACGTCCTCTATTCCTTCAATCTCCATCCTTCCCGTGGATCTAGCACCATGAGAACACAACTTAAAGGTACACTCGGTCCCCTGTAAACTATCTTGTTCACCTCCACACAGGTCTGTCCAGGCTTGTGTTTTTCATGGGATAAAAAGAGCATCCTCACAGTTATAGACACATACTAAATACATGTATCAACAAACTGTCCCCCGTTTCTTTCAAGCAGGCTAGCATCTCGCTATGCAAGACAGCGAGAGAGTTTATGAAATGGTGTGATGGCTAGCTACGTAAGAGTTAAACACCATTCGTTGATACATGTACCCAAAAGGTCATCCGCACTGGTCGGTAAACAGCCATGAACAGCCAATCGGATTGGCAGCTGCATGTGTGGCTGCGATTTTTTTCTCACATAGCGAGCACCTCCAAGGCATGCTCACCTACTCTTGCCAAATCCTAGCGTTCCTCACGGCGAGAATTGTTCAAGAAACACTACTTCCTCACCCCACTCGCCAATTCTCGCATGCAGGAAGCTGTCAGGCTGTAGATTTTAAGTGTGTGTCTAAATAAAAAAGATATCTTATCTGACGTAAAAGCCTGTACAGATCTGTGGTGGTGAACATACATGATCGCTTACTCGAGGAGGAGGGTACCTTTAAACCAATTAAGGCCTGTCTATTGCTCTTCCCACAACCTCCAAATCTATAGAAAGAGTGACACACAAATCATCAAGGGCTTCGTCTAAGTCTTGGATGGGGTCCCAGGCACCCTTGTTTTGGGGCTTTTGGCTCGATCCCACATCTCCGCTGCAAATAACATGATAGCAATAAAGAACGCTGAGGCATCCTTAGATAGCTTGACAATACTGCGTCCCCAAAATGCCTGGACAACAGACAGTGATCATGCACTTTAGAAAAACTGTAATCAGATTGATGTTCTGGAAAAAATAGTGAGGATTACCATACAAGTCTTGTGGATGCTATTTTATCAACAGCACACAAAAATAAAGTAAAAATGCAAATAAAATCTTGTGTTTTTACAAGAAGACGCATTGAAATATATATCTATATATATATATACGACTTGTGTCTGTGTGTGTGTCTGTGTGTTTGTGTATCTGTGTATTTGTGTATTTGTGTATTTGTGTATTTGTGTATTCGCCATGCACGGCCAAAGTTCTCGATGGATCTGCTTCAAATTTGGTGGGCATATTCAGGTTGACCCGGTACAGGACACAACGTGGTCGATATTTCAACACGTGCTCTCAGCGCGCAGCGCTGAACCGATTTTGGTTCCACCTCAGCTACCCGGGCCCCCATACCGACACACCATAGCCGCTACACCACATCACAACGCCAAAGTTCTCGGTGGATCTTTTTCAAATTTGGACACCGTATTCAGCTACACCCCGGACACAATATCATCGATGAGATATTTCAACACATGCTCTCAGCGCGCAGCGCTGAACTGATTTTGGTTTTTGTGTTCATTTCACCATTATAAGTAACTCTTCCTTATCTTCTCATCTTCTCCAGGTTTTCAGCGTTTACCTCCCTTCCTTCGTATGGTGCACTATAGTTTGAGGGAGGCATCTTCGGATATTCCCGTTCTGTTACTATTTTTAGAAGGTCACCGCAGTGTCCAGAACGTAAATTGGACCCGTAAATTATCCTCACTGTAAAAGTGCAAAGGTCGAATCAATTTATAGCCACGCGAAATATACACTGTCATCTATCTCTCTATAGATATGGCTTCTCTGTGTTTGTGTGTGTGTGTGTGTGTGTGTGTGTTTTTATGTGAGCAACACCTGTGCATTGTTCAGTTCTGTTTGTGATGTGGTCTGGCGGCTTTTGTGTAATTTTATGTACTGGCCTTCCTTTCAGAAGCCATAACAGTTCAAAAGGGCTTAGAGATAAGCTCTAAATTGCTCAATCCTATTTGAGTGGAGTTCGCCTCCAAAGGTGATTAACACGGTTACATTCGTCGACAAGGATGGGACTCGATATGGTCAGGAATGGCATTATGGCCACTGAATCATTTTCGTGCTGTTCCCATTCCACGAATCTGGGAGGGACCTAAGCTTAGCGGGTCCATTGTTCGGACCCGGCGAAGCCGGCGTACGGCTCTAAGTACTTCTTCCCGGCAAAGCCGGCTACCCGGCGAAGCGGGTATTCATTCTAGTATATATATATATATATATATATATATATAAACAACACAATAAAAAGTCCAAAACCAAGCCAGAATGTCCACTATATCCATTCCCAGTAACTCTTCCTTATCTTCTCCATTTTTTTGTTTTGCGCATTTATCTCCCTTCCTTCGTGTGGCGTCAATCCCTATTCCCGTTACTACGTTACTATTTTTAGAAGGTCACTGCACGTTACTATTTTTAGATCTCCCTTCCTTCGTGTGGCGTCAATCCATATTCCCGTTACTACGTTACTATTTTAAGAAGGTCACTGCACGTTACTATTTTTAGATCTCCCTTCCTTCGTGCGCCGGCTGTCCCAGGCGCAGCCTGGTATTCGGCTCTACTTCTTCCCGGCGAAGCGGGTAATCATCTAGTATATATATATGTATATAAATATGAAGTGTGTGCTCTATATCACTTTTAAGTGTTCTACAATCTAAAGCAAAAAAATAAAAAAAATAAATAAATAAAAGCTAGTCCTGCTGTAGGTTGAACAATGAGCTTGTCCACCTGACAGAAAAAAACACGAAAAAAGAAAATAGAACAGTTACAGGCAGAAGCATAAAAAATTAACGGCAATGCTACATTGATATTATAGGCTTAACACAAAAAGGTCTGTAAAAAATGTGTACAGCTACAACCACCACCGAAAATGAACACAAGATAATCATTGGCTGTTATTGATCACTATAATTGGCAGCGCTTGAAAAATAAGATGTAAGGATTCTCCACAATTTTATTAAAGTAGGCCTTTTCATTTAAATGATATACGAGCTTTTCATCCAATATACGTTAATTGGATCTGTGATCCAAACATGGCTTTTGGTCAATCGAGATGGAAGTTTATTCCACAAGCCCGTAGGGCGAGTGGAATAAACTGCCATCTCGATTGACCAAAAGGCATGTTTGGATCACAGATCCAATTAACATATATATCTCGACATTCACTGGTCTTAGGGTTTTTGTTCTCAAAGAAGAAAGAAACTTGCTTGAACACGGACCACTTCTCCGAGCAAAATCAACAAACCTAATCACTCGCATTCCACCTCAAGGTCTCGGCCAACCAAGACTATGGCATACTCGTAGCAAAGCCGCCGAATGGTACCGTAAACCAAGAATAGTGACGTAAGAGAATAGAATGTCGTCTTTTGATTTGGAACGTGATGGGTTTCAGAACTTCTTCTGGACAACTCGGATGGTCTTCTGCGTAGTGGTTGGCACGAGATTCCTTTTCTTCTTCGTCAGTTCATCCTCCGATACTGTAGCAAAACGTTTAATCTTTTTTTCACTTTCGAGTATGCGGACGACTGAACTTGACCGCTAAAAAGTAGTCCTTTCGGAATCATTACGCCGAGTCCAAACATGAGGTCTGAACATTGTTTTTAGGCAGGATCTAGGTGAAAGCGAGGCTGTTCTTATCTCTGTATACAGTCCAGAGAGAGAGAAATACATGTCGAGACATAGAGGATTTATGGCAAGTAGCATGGACAACAGATCATGCAGGGAATTTTCGCCCACAAAATTTAACTTTCAATACAGACCCCTAGATCAGAAAAGCCATTGTGTGTTGGATATTTTGACTCGAACAAGCTAGCATAATATCCACAATTCCTGCTAATTAAACAGCATTACAGAATATCATACAAAACGAAGTGACTAGATAGGATAGTGGCAGCACAAAGCGCGCAGTGATGAAGGGTCTTAAACGCACGCAAGGCACAACCATACTTACTCCTCAAGTCCTTCAAAGCCCTCTCCCAACTGTCGGGTCCTGCAACCAGTCATGCGCGACACAGAGGTACAAAGGGGTGCATAGGGGTAAGCACATTCACCACAAGCTTTTCATGCATGCATGTTAACTTATATAAGGCTCATTTCACCCATGCATGCATTTATTTGTTTATGCAGTCCTATCAACACATGTATAGGAGAACTCTTGTCCATTCAATACCAAAACCAAGGCAGCCTTTTCAAATCTCCTGCAATCACTACAAAATTATTTGTCCACTGAATCAAGTCAAAGACATTAGTTTTCAATTGCATAAAAACTGATAAATCTATACACTTTTAAGCTCAGAATCAACTGTGAACAATGTTAAAAAAAAAAAGTTAAAAAAAAAAAAATCGGGCAAAAATATGGGTTGAAGCATCCTGCATGCAACTGCTGAGGTCCAAAAAAAAAACCCAAAAAACCTGTGAACAATGTTAAAGATCAGATTCTTCTGTGGACAATTTTCATGTTCAAAGTGCTTAATCTCTCCCTTTCTTTAAAATAGATGCAGTCAGCTTGCAGGGGGGAAAAAGCTTAAAAGGCTGCCTCAGGTTTGGATGAAAATATACCCCAGCAAATATAATACTAAAATACCACAGGTGCAACAAAATACAGGCAAAAGATAAATGCAACATATCAACTATCATTTCCCACAATAAACTAATGCAGCTATCTTTTTGGCTGCTTTAATTAGCAGTATGGACAAATGAATGCTAAGGTATGATTCTACTACTAAGCGGGTAACAGTCAGGGGTCAACATGGGATCCTTTATGCAAAATATCCATTCTGGTAAGGTGATGGTCTTCTGACAGTTATGGCTGGATTTCAGGGATATCAGAAACATTTACCCAAATTATTTGAATGAAAGTTAACACTTTTTTTGAAGCAACATCACGAAAGAAAGGCCAGATTAAAACTATCATTACCTTTCCAATAAAATCTCATGTTCAAGGCTTAGCTAAGTACTTCCTGTGTAAACGATGTGGCTCACTATCTCAGAGATATCTAGCCAGGCTTTTACATAGAATAAGATCAGCACTCTACAGCACCAACCAACAACAGCCAGGCTTTTACATAGAATAAGATCAGCACTCTACAGCACCAACCAACAACAGCCTTGCAGCTTTCCGTGGGAGTTGGTTGATAAATTAATTTGACAACAGACAGTTTGTAGCGTCAATCTGCGTTATTTATTATTCAAATTCAAAAACAAATTCCCACTCTGCACAGTCAGAATGTTGATTTTTGGTATGTGTCCAAGAGGAGGGATAATCTTATTCCACGTAAATGCCTGGTCAGATCTGAAATAGTGATCCAAACTGTTTTCACAAGAAGGGCTGTGTCTTGAAAATTACCCGGGAACAGACTACTTCCAATTCAGTAGGGGGGCGACTATCCTCAACCCGGCGGGTCCCCAGGTGGCGGATAGGGGAACGGCCCCCAGATATGGGGGCCAGCTGCGAATATAGAATAAGCAGTCCCGGACCAACTAGCGGTGTCTCTACCAGGACGGGGTGGGTTGGCAGATGGCACTGACTACCCTATAAATGCCCTACGTGTCCGATGACGGTTACACCATGCGGGTAAGAGCCGCATTAAAAGCTCCAACCCCCGGGGTGGGACCCCTGGTAAGAAATCCCCCATGTGTTCCCAGGGTTAGGTTTTTGAGCCAGGAACTAAGGGCGGGGTAACCCCGAAAGAAACCTAAGGGCTGAAGACAGAGGATCTGAGCCAACAGGCGCACCTTAACCAACCACAGATCCACGCAAAAACGCAAAATGAGAGCGAACGACAAGAAGAAGAAGAAACTTACATCCATAGGGCCACCAAAAGCACATAGTAACCTAAACTTGAGCACGAGCAAGTTGCCGCAAGCACGACCACAACACTGTTACAACTGCATGGTAAGACAACATACAGGACATAAGAATACGTTAGCCAAACAAGACTGCTTAATTTTCCATAATGTTGCATGCAGATGTATGCGCTATGCACATCAAGTTTACCACTAAGCATCCCATTTGGAATATGGAATAAATTAAAAGAATAAATGCTGGGATTCTGGGAAGAAGGTGGAAATAGGTTTGATAGTTGGGGGTAGAGGGGGGGGTGGAGGGTCATAGGTGGAGGTTACCGTGGCTTTCTAGGTGCATCTTCTCCCCAACCAGATACTGCTTTCGTTGGTCTATCTCCAGGTGGGCCACCTCCCTGTCAGCAGAAAATGTATGTGTTTTTGTTTTTGTTAATCAAAATAATATCTCAATGCACTTGATAAAAGTAGAATGCTCTAAATCACCAGTACTACCTGCACAAGACAAGTCATTAGGCTACAAAGTGTAAACCTGTTTTGGCTATTTTGTGATGTTTCCAAGCTCTCATTTATTCAGTTTCTGGCTTTGTTATACAGATTAATATATAATGCACTATGAAACACATGTACATACACACTTCTCAGAGGATTCTCAAACACTTTATAATCACCTTAGAATGTGGTAAGACACACATGCACACACACACACGCACACTCAACTACATAATCATGTTGACATATGATTTGTACAAACACAGACAGATCAACACACATTCTCTTTCTTTCTCTTCTTTGGCAATCTTACTGACATCTGGTTTCATAGGTGTATCAAGATCATCATCCTGGTCCATATCCGCTGCTGGTGTTGCCGCTGCTGCTCTGCGTCCTTGCCGTGCATTCTGCACAAATAAGACGTACACAAAGAATTCTATCAAAATGTGTACAGCCTTAAGTGTATGCAAAAGCTAGGTTGTACACGAACTGAACAAGCTTACAGGACAATCAGCTATTGAACCTAAATAAACAGCAGGTCTCACAGGAGTGTAAGTCATCAAATTGGAGGTAATTTTCTTGACACTATAAAGAAAACCCTGACAAAACAGGCAGCAGTTATTATGAAATAAATATTTAATAAATAGCATATAATCGGCTCACTAACACTTGGGCTTAAAATAGACATTATGATCGCTTGTAAGGATTTTTTCTTTGGTAATCTTGAACTTTTGCGTGTTAAATTCATAGCTCAGAATTCAGAGGCATTTTAAGTCTCCAAATTTGTAGAACCAGCACTTGTAATCATAACAAGTCATTTTAGATCCTTTTGAAGTTACGGAATGAACTCCGATGAACTGTACGAATGCATTCCGTTTACATGGGTCAAAGAAGGAATTATCCGTGTGAGCGAACAAGGGAGACAACTCTTTCGTGTAAATGATGTCCCATGGTTGACAACATACGCCATTTTCAGTGCATTTTCGTCGATTGAACAACCAAATTAATTAATTATGCTTAAGTTTGAAGCTCAATCCGTCAATTAATTTCACGACAAATGTTCTTTGGCTTGCTTAAAGGCATACTAACGCACTCCCGTGTTTACAAAGTGTAGTTTGCCCACAATCGATGTCAAACGCACCATAAGACCATATAATGACGATGCGTCACCATGCGCGGACCATAATACATGCATTACAGCTTGTTCTAGCCTCTGAAAAAGTGAGGATGTCAACAAAGCCGCGGTGTTCTCTCCCTTGCATCAACGTTACATGTGTTGCCAAATCTATAAATAGGACGATCCAGATCAAAATGAAAATTCAAATATCTCAACATTTAAGGGGTCCTAGACCACAATATTTTGCAGGGAACTTAATTTAGTCTGTCTCCAGCTGTTGGTAAAGCAATTAGCGTGTATAGTCATCGAGTACATATGGCTTGTATCAAAAATAAGTAAAGAATGTCACTGGATTCTGAGCTATGAATTTAACACGCTAAAGTTCAAGATTACCTTTTCTTTTCCTACAGAATGAGATTACCTGCTATTCCGACTTGGTCGTGTGACAGACGTTTTCTTCCCCACGAGATTACGTTGATTGTCTAACGAAGCCGTCAGGCTGAGTTAGACATCAGCTAATCGAGTGTGGAAGAAAACTCTTGTCACACGACCAAGTCGGAATAGCATTTATGTCTCACAGCTTCAACAGAGGAGAGAACAAACACGTTTTGTGTACTCAAGCTTGACAAACCTAAACACAGGAGCAGCCATTGTGGAGAGATCTACTTTTTGACCGAACAACTGTGAATGACGTCTCGGTATATGTGAATGACGTCACAGTCATCGTCACAGTCTGTATCTTTTGAATCATCGCATTCTTCATGACGTCTTTCTGTGTCTGCATCCGCGAAATGTTTGTTCATTCCGGAATCTTTGTCATCTATGTTCAGAACTCTGTCCTTATAGTGTCAGACTAACAGGCCTCCTGAGCGAGCCACTTTTCAAGGGAAGCTAAATTCGCGTATGGAAACAGTACTGTCGTCTGGGATGCCGTTTTCAGTATTCTGAGCGTTGAAGAATTTGTAAAGAGAAGAAACGATAACAGCAGGAGAAATAAAAGGCGTGTGTGCATTTTTTGGCTGGAGGGACGATTTCGAGTTTGAATCCGTTCTTGCACATGCTCCAAAGCGTGTAACATACAATCTTGCACACGTTTGCTTTAGTAGTGGCAAAGAAGCAAAGCGTGTGACATACTCTGATGCAACTTTTTCTTTCTTGGGACAACAAAATAACAACATGCAATTTGTAAAATGTTCCCGATCGGTAATGCATGGCATAAAATCTTCGAATCCATTTCTTTTCCTATATTTCAGCAAGATTCTTCCAAGATTTTTTCTTAAAAGGCTTAAAACAAACCCTCTTAGACTGTGTTCCAAAGTCAAGATCTTCGTCATCCATTTTGATACAGTAAATCGCCCAAACGTTGAAAGTATGTGAAGTTCCGTGGTGATTGTGTATCTTGTCAACAGGAATGTAAGGGAGAAAGCATGGGACCGATTCCATGTATTTGGTAGTCAGCATAAATGACAAAAGATCTGCAACTAATTTCCAAAATCAGGGCCTACTACTTTGTATTCAATAGTTCTTCGAAGACATTAAAATAACGTTGATGTATATAATGCCATACGTAGATGCAATTCTTCAATTTGTTAAATACAAATAAATAGTTCTCCCTTCAAGGGGAACCATCTCCTATCTTCCGATAACTGATGAGAGTTGCTTCCCTTGGACTGTTGCGGCCCCTCTCTCTCTGTCTCTGTCTCTGTCTGTCTGTCTCTCTGTCTGTCTGTCTGTCTGTCTGTCTCTCTCTCTCTCTCTCTCTCTCTCTCTCTCTCTCTCTCTCTCTCTCTTCAGGGTAAGATGGGGCACGCATATCAACAACAATTTTGGTAATGTCAATTTTGCGGCCTTGACAGTTTTTTTCCCCATAAAGTGACGTCAAAAGAGAAGTGACGCACAAATGTAAACGTCAGCAGATTATTTGGCCCGATTATTTTACCCCAAAGAGAAGGATGAGGAAATCTTTCGCAAATAAAACTTGAGAGCCCCAAAGGGTTTTAAATCGTGATCGTGATTGGCGATTTTTGACCTTTCTGTGACCGTGATTGCCGAAATTTCCATTTCTGTGATCGTGATGGGACTTTGCCTGTGATCCGTGATGACAAAAAAAATCAAGTATCGTGATCGTGATCGTGATTTTTTTTCGTGATCGTGATGGGCATTATTGCAAAGCATTTTATTTTCAACGTACATTTTTCACCGCTGTATCACTCTATGATCCTCTATTCGTCAAGGTGTTCGTGATCGTGAAAACAAAAATCAAGGTAACTGTGATCGTGAAAGATAAAATGTCCCTTCCCGTGATCGTGATGATACCCCCCCTTTGGGGCCCTCAAACTTGGAAAATAGTTCAAAAAAGTCGCTGAACTAATCAAATTGCCAACGGAAACCACTTTGACAGAGCAGAGATATGGTATTCACGACTTTCCGACCTTGACATTGTAGTGGGGGTCAAGTGGGCGTCGGCATCATTGTCCAATCAGAAATTTTGATGCGCTTCCGCTTCCTGTCCCGCCCAGTCTGCGCAAAAGAAATGGCGCAAAACTGTTTGCGCGGAAAAAGGTGATGAAAAAAAGAACACAACCTGGTTTGATAACCAAATGATTGCGATCTTGCATTCTAGCATCATTTAATGTGGAACAACGACACATCTGATAAACAAATAGCCAGTTTGTTACCAACATGAGAAACTAGGGTTTAGAATCGATGCGGTAAACCCGGACGTATACGTAAATCCGGAGAAGCTATCGAAGTAGGTGACATGTCGTTTCACTCCGAGTGTGCCAGCACCGGCCCTCTTCTCGCCAAACCCCCACTAGGCAGGGAAAGTGGTTCGACCTTGCATGAATGCAGGGCAAGTTCGAGTTTGCTAGCTAAAATTGCTGCTAGTGCTTGCCTTGTCTAGATCTGGAACTTTTTCAATTGGATTTTTTCTCTCTATTATACTGGAATAAGTGGGTGCTTTTCTAGATCTAAGCATCGACCGAATTAGATAATGATGTTCCTTGCATTGCATTCTCCTAAATCTGTTATTCTAACCAGTTTGTTTAAGAATATAATTGTTCGTTTTTTGTTGATAAGCTTACAAGATTTTTTCTTTTTTAAGTAAGTGGTTTCACACGTACAACATGAGACCCACATGCACTAGACAATGGAAGTTGAGGTCCTCGTTCAATACCACAAATGCCAGTATTATACTTCAGACTCCTTTTGGAGGAATGTGTGGGGTTTGGGTGTTGAACTTGAAGTGGCAGATTGTTTGCACAGGTATGTACGTTCGTACGTGCACGCATGTATGCAGGCATTTGTTTGTCAAGCAGGAACATGCAACATTTTGTTGACCGTATGTGAGTGCGTGTGTAATAAAACCAACGACAAACAATACAAAAAGCTCCAGCTCTGCTTCTTCACCAGTCACAGACGCATTGCGTTGTTCAGCTTTCCAGAAATATATTAACTCGGTCAGAACCGGCTTCATGAATATTTTATTTCAGGAAAAAGTCAATCGAATCTACACAAAAAAAGGTTATTGCGTTGTTCTGTCTTTGAGACTGTACCACGTAATATTGAGCTTCTAGAAGAAACATGTCTGTGGCATAGTTTGACCCAACAGATAGAGAAGTCAACAGAGGTATTCTGCCGTCAGCAGCTTTATTGCTGTTTTGAATTTGATCTTGCATAATTTTATTACATAATTTTGCAACACACAAAGAAATTGTAATTGAATATTTTACGCAAAATTGAATAATTCGCAAACATGTTTGTATGAACAAATATTATTTTAAGAAAATATGAGTGTGAGGATGGACGTATTTTGAGTGAAGTAGCAGAAATTCTTTTTAAGTTCTTTAGCTACATGCACACGTTCTGTTAATTACGTTCTTAGCAGGGAGATCCAGATTAATAATACTGCTGTGACAGGTTGTGGTTTCCATACACACTTTGAATACAGGAAAACAAAAACAAAAACACAGTTAAAAAAAAATGTGCACATAGGATTAAAATATTAAAGTGTACAGAATAAAAGCAACATATGTACAAAAACAAATCTCGTGGTTCTCTTGTCAAACCCACTGTAGTAAGCACAGAATAGGAGAGAAGATTTTGGAGAAGGTGGCTTTACCTACTGAAGTAAATGATCAAGAGGATTCTAAGCATCCAGTGCTAAAGCTCTCAAATCACAAGACATACACACTTGTTGTGGCTATCCGAACTGTTGATTTAAAAAAAAACATACCTACAAATTGAAAACATCTATTACAAAATTATATATATTGTATGGATCTGTCTTTGTAAAATATACTGTACAGAAAATTTTAAATAATCTGCACAAATCTCGTGGTTCTCTTGTCAAGTAGTAGGCACAGAAAAAAACCCTGTGTTTTGTCTTGTAAATAATACTTTACTAAATGTGTACAGTATTCTAAAAAAAAAAAATTCTTCCTTTTTATCATATCAATTGCCTCCCTTGAATTTTATTTGTAAAATAATTCTGAGAAAAAAAGCTTTCTACTTAAAAGCAGTGCAATCAAGAAAATGGGTACAACCTGTGTGTATACCTTTATTCCTTATTCTTTTTATTTAATTGAGGATGTCACTACGCAGTTTTACTGATTTAAAAAAAAATTCGCTTCAAATTATCTCCCTTGAACAAACACTTCTTTTTACAATTAAATTTTGTTTACACGAAGAGGTAGTTTTAAGGGTATATATACAAAAAAACAATATTGCAACCTTAGATGTATTTACATTTGGACTAATTCCATTAAAAAAAAATTCAAACTATAAATGATAAATCAAAATAAAACAGATTTTGGGGCTGTACACAAGCTAATAGGATTAAACACGAAAGTCGTACCCAAGAATCGTCAAATACTTTTGCTAACAGCTATACTTAAACATAAGAAAATATGATCTGCATCTCTTGTTATGAAGATGATGGCACTGGTCCACCGAAGTGCATGCCATATATGCTTTACTGTGCGCTCTCCCTCTCAATGGTCTTTCTCTGGCTGACTCGATTCTGAGGAGATAAAAGAAAACACATTCAGTACAAGCTGTAAAAAATAACAACAAAACTAGTATTACTTAAAGTAGCTGCTGGTTTCTGAGTATTTGATTGAAGGCCCAATCCGACTTGTAAGAAGTTTGCCCGACTGTCGCAGATTTGGTCAGGTATGGAGTAAAATCATGCCTCAATTTGGTAACATACAAACTGCAATATTCTAAGGCTGTGAGTGTGAGAATACATCGATGCCACTTTTTAAAAACTTTCTTTTTGTGTGTGCGCATGTTTTAGTGCCAAAAATGAAGAGGCCGAGTGCTCTCTCTGCAAAACTTGTGTGAAGCTTCAGAGCTCTATCAATGGTTTGAAAGAAAAAACATACTTTTCCATTTTTGACGTTCTTGTTCCCTTCCCTGTGAAATTTACTGTCCGTAGGTTACCGGATTTTGTTAATGTCCGTGAAAACCTTAACTATTCATTGCTGAGTGCCTAGTGATAGCTATCCCCCCAACGACCTAGCACTGCTGAATCCTGATTCTTCCCATTGTTTGATTCTGTAATGAAATTGTGTAGTTGGTAGTTATGTGAGCTTCTTCTTGGAGGGGTGGGGGGGTGCTGGTTGGTTGGGTTTTTGGGGGTTATTAAACCATCAGATTAAAAAGTAAGACTTCATTGTAATGTGCAGATATTTGTTCAGGTGCCCACCATTTTCTATGTGAAAACATGTTGCTAACTAACATGAACCCAACCATAAAACGTGATGTAGGTGAGTAGCCCATCTAGAAAAAAGAACCTGTTCTAATTCGGAATTAGAACAGGTTCGTTTTTCTAGATGGGCTACTCACCTACATCACGTTTCATGGTTGGGTTCATGTTAGTTAGCAACATGTTTTCAAATTCTCATCAGGCAATCACGGCTGACACTAAACACAGAACAGGTGGGAGAGACATAATTCAATTTACTCACCTTCCTTGCATTGTGAGACTGGCCATATGAATCTGCTGAAGTAGTTCCTGCACATATTTAATCAAATATTCATCTTAATAACGTGTTAATATCGCTTGTTCTAGCAAATCAGACTTGACAGTTTTCTGATGGCTTGCACAATTTAAGAGCTTGCCTGTCCCCAATCATTACAATAAAAAACAACATCTAGTATGCAAGTATTTTCAGGGTATGAAGGTTTTAATATAATGTCGGTTCTTCTGGGGGCATGGAGAAACACCTTACACAAAGTAGAACATACACAACAAATTTCAAACAATTGAGGTCACACCATAGTTTTACTCACAAACAAACAACAGCAATACAATAAACAGTCTGCAAACGCCTACATGTTGTCTACACTAGGTATAAAGAAACAAAGAAGCACATGAAGACGGGCTTTGTCAAGTAGACCATTATAGCGAATGAGCAACAGCTGATGATCCAGACCACCAAATTGACATGATTTCCCCTTATTCAGTTTGTGATTGTAGTCATATTGACGATGCATGACTTCAATTTTTCAAAGTAAGTCTCTTGGTGCGTTTACGGATACATTCATTGTCACAATTACGACATGCTAATGTCTAACCTGGGTAAACTTCAATTCATGACGTAAACTTCAATTCATGACTTTTTTCAAACTGGCATAGAAATTATGAGCATACCAGAATTATTTTCCTGTTAGACTGTCTTCTTCTTTTTCTTCTTCTGCGTTTGATATTCAATTCATGGCTGTCATATCGTCAGGTCAGTGGCTGCCATGAAGTCAGCAGTCTTCAGTGTCGGACTGTCAAATTAGATGATATTGTAAAGAAAGTAAGTAACATCTCATGATATTCTAACTTCAATTACATCACCTGTCTCACAGTCTGCCTCTTTAAAAATTAATGAATAATTTCAGTAACATAATTTTTGGGTAAAAAATAAAAAGGTATGAGAAATAATCCTTACCTTTTGTGTAATAACCCTCACCACCAATTGTTTTATTTCATTTCCATTTTAACAGATTTAGCACCTCTCCGAAAGCCAGAAATACACTTTAAATCCCACGCCCCCCCCCCCCCCCCCCCTCGGCCCCCCCTACATAAACTAATTAAATAACTAATTAAGGAAAAACATCCTTACATCATAAAAAGTCAGAACCACCAAAACCACCCCCCCCCCCCCCCCCACCCATCCAATAAAACCTGAATACAAAAACACTTCAAAATAAAAAATGAAAACATTTAATTCCACTTACAAAATATAAAAGTTGTTATGCTTTATTTTCATTATCTGTTTACAAACACATAAATTGCTGTGCAAATCTTTTTAAAAACATCAATGCCTGAGACACCAGTAACCTGTTTATATTGTTGACCTTGTAGCTTTTCAGTTTAAGAGGCTGTTCTGGAATCTGCACTAAAGTCAAACATAACCATGAATACCGTTGGAAAAATATTACATCACCAAGACCGAAAACATAACACCAACCGACACTCCTCACCCTTATTTCACCCACTATGCCAACCCAAAGACTGGAAAATAATAATCAAATACAGAATGAACAAAAATGCTTGATTTCATTTCTTCAATGATAAGTTAAAAATCTTCATTCTTCATAATAATGTTATTGGCATAATGTGTAATTGCCACAATTTACAGTTTGATTAAAAAAAATGATGCGATAAAAATCAAAGTGAAAACATTTGTTTTTATACTGATACCTTATTTACCTTGTGGCTTGTGTGCCTCAGGTTTAGGAGCGGCTCAAACTTCCTCTGCTCCTCAGTCTGCAAGAAATTAAGCGATGGCCTGAAGGAGAATAGAAACAGATCCTTTGTCAGCACCCTGTGTATGTGTGTGGGTGGGTGTGTTAGATAAATAGGCGGGGGGGGGGGGGGGGGGGGGAGGTGCAATAGCTACCACGCCTAATGCAGTCTGCAAAACAAGTGCAACACTTCTACAGAGCTTTTATGATACAAAGCTTCAAATAAGAAACACATTACAATCAAATGAAAGCTGAGCCTGTCATTGCAAAATAAGGAATATACAACAATCCAGTGGCATGTAAAATATTGTTCCTTCAGAAAGATGGCTCTGACAGCAGAAACAATTTAACTTGAAGTTTGAGTCCAAAATTATTTCTCTACATTAGTGAACGTACTTGCAGTAATACCCCTCACACATGAACTATTCACAGACTGAATAACAGTGTGTTCCCAATGTTGCTTCCGTGTATCGGTTAGATCCATCTCGGTTAGATCCATCTGCAGAGTACGGATTGTCATCCGTTTAATATTAAAAAGGAAAAACAATCAGAACTTGTCATCAGTGATCAACCTACCTTGCAAGAGTGGGGTGAAACACTCACTTCCTGCCAACATGTCTGCAAAAAAAAGAGGAAACAATACCAATGGAAGCTTAAAATGGTTCTTTTGTTCAATATGTGTACACGTGCTTCATTTCTGGGGTGAAAGTGTAAAATATATTGATGGATTGATAGAACAATATTGCCTCAAGTTCACCGCACCAAAAAATACTTATCAATCAACATTGTCATCACTCGATCAGCTATTCCATCTCTTTCATAAGTGTGTGTGTGATGGTGTGAGCGTGTGTGTGTTTGTGTACGTGTGTGTGTGTTTGTGAACAAGCGTTGAAAAACGTATGTTTACCTTGCTCTAGATCTACCGACTTTCGTAGGCGGAGACTTCTCTGCCGTGACAGCGGCTTCGTTTCCCTGGCAGAATTCAACATCTTGTACAGATCTGCTGGTGATTTTCATTTCCTCCGCTTCTAGAGTCACTTGATCCACAGATTTAACGAACATTGAATGTTCTTTTAGTTCTTGTGACGGAAGTAAAATCAAGGAATTAAGTGGGCATTCCTGAGCCCTCTGCTGGCTTCATGTCCACAAAGTAAATCGCACAAACTTGCAAGGTTTGGGGGGTAGTTTATTACTTTGAAGAAGAACAGCTAGTCGTCGCTGCCCGTTCAGCATTCTTCGCGCGACTTTTGTTTTGCAGAGGAAGGCATATATGCAGTTTTTTTCCTGATGAGTGTTGCCAGGGTGCACAAACTGAGAAAGCATTCCCGATTTTCCACAATTTTCTACTTCTTTACAGTCTTTTGCACAACATGATTTATAACTGCCGGTGTACGTCTAATTCATGATGCCAACCAGCTGGGTCAAAAGTTACGTTCCAGAAAATACTCGTTGAACTAAGTTCCAAACGAATGTCAAGGCCAGTTGGGCTCCAAATGAAAATAAACACTTCCTCCAGCTGCGCGACCCATTGATAACAACAGTTGGAACTGGTAGGAAGATGAACAGGTCTTGCGAACTGGCTACACACTGTTACGGTTCAAGTTTAAGTTCAAAGTAAACACTCAACTGAGGTTGCAGGTAATGGCGGACTTGACTTCCTTCATAACCAAATATCACTCTTCTGACAAAAAAACGCAAATGCTATGTTAAACCGGAAAATACGTAAACCGGAAAAGGAAGCGCATCAAAACCAAAATGGCAGCCCCCATGAAATCCGAAAGGTCACGGAAAAAAGTCGTGAATAGACACGGGGGATAACCTGTCAAATGCCGAACAGAAGCCGAATGCCGCTCATGACACGTGTGAAGGCAAGTTTTGTCTGTTTTCTAGGTATTGTTTGATTTATGTCGGGATTTAAGGTAAGCTACTGATTCAGCGATGACTAAATGTGTTTCTCGATGCATAAAAAGTCAGGGAGCGATTGATATTTGCCCGTAAATATCCTTCAAAGCTGAAAATGTCCGCGATCGAGCACCGGAAATGGCTGCTCGATGGGTTTTGCAAGTAGAAATGTGCTTTATTTCACCAAATCAGCTCGTATTTGGTATGGGTACGGGATTCTAGAGGACGAAGGAGTCATAAGAGGTGCAAAGAAGTGCTATTTGGGAGTAGAATAAATCTTCCGAGACAGTAGACAAGAGAAGGTCATATTTGAGAGAGGAGCGCGTAGGCCGATTGTCTTTCCGACAAGCGAATGATACAGCAGATTAATCATTCGTTTTGACCAGAAACCTAGTCTCTAGTTTTTATGAATGAGTTTTTTTAATTAAAACAATCACGAGAACTCTCTCGCTTAGCCTAATGGCTGTTCGATGGGTTTCGCAAGTAGAAATGTGCTTTATTTCACCAAATCAGCTCGTATTTGACATCGGTTTGGTATATATATATATTTTTTTTTTCTAATCCTACCGCGAACTGGATAGCAGACGCGGCACGACTGTTGCACCACACTTTGAAGTAATCCCACACTTTGAAGTAAATTACTTCAAAGTGTGGGGATGTGCCCCACACTTTGAAGTAAACCCATTTTTTACTTCAAAGTGTGGGGGGATCTTCCCACACGTTGAAGTAAACTCAGTTTTTACTTCAAAGTGTGGGGGGATCTTCCCACACTTTGAAGTAACTTACTTCAAAGCGTGGGACTTTTGCATTGCCTGTTTGAGCCTGATGATTTTGTCAAAAAAATGGCAGTCTTTTGGATGAGTGAACAGAAAAAGTGAGCGAGCCAAGAAACATAGTGATGTTTGTTATCAGGCTTTAAAGGCATATGTACGCGCTCCCGTGTTTACAAAGTGTAGTTTGCCCATAATCGATGTCAAACGCACCATAAGACCATGTAATGACGATATGTCGCCATGCGCGGACCATATTCATGCATTACAGCTTGTTCTAGCCTCTGAAAAAGTGAGGATGTCAACAAAGACGCGGAGTTATTTCCCTTGCGTCAACGCTACCTCTGTTGGCAAATCTATAAATAGGACGATCTAGATCAAAATAAAAATTCAAATATCTCAACATTTAAGGGGTCCTAGACCACAATATCTTGCAGGGAACTTAATTTAGCATGTCTCCAGCTGTGGGTAAAGCAATTAGCGTGTATAGTCATCGAGTACATATGGCTTTAAGCAATGTCCCATTGTTGAGTGTGACGAAAACTCGTGGTGACGATTTTAAAACATGTTGGGTCACGCATGGTCCAATCTTACATGGTCCAACCTTACATGGTCCAACATTACATGGTCCAACCTTACATGGTCCAATCTTACATGGTCCATATATATTATTGGACCATGTAAGATTGGACCATGTAAGATTGGACCATGTAAGATTGGACCATGTAAGGTTGGACCATGTAAGGTTGCACCATGTAAGGTTGGACCATGTAATATTGGACCATGTAAGATTGGACCATGTAAGGTTGGACCATGTAAGATTGGACCATGTAAGGTTGGACATGGTAAGGTTAGACCATGTAAGGTTGGACCATGTAAGGTTGTCCATGTAAGGTTGGACCATGCAAGGTTGGACCATGCAAGGTTGGACCATGTAAGATTGGACCATGTAAGGTTGGACCATGTAAGATTGGACCATGTAAGATTGGACCATGCAAGGTTGGACCATGCAAGGTTGGACCATGTAAGATTGGACCATGTAAGGTTGGACCATGTAAGATTGGACCATGTAAGATTGGACCATGCACGATTGGACCATGTAAGGTTGGACCATGTGAGATTGGACCATGTAAGGTTGGACCATGTAAGGTTGGACCATGTAAGGTTGGACCATGTAAGGTTGGACCATGCGTGACCCAACATGTTTTAAAATCGTCACCACGAGTTTTCGTCATACTCAACAATGGGACATTGCTTAAAGGCATATGTACGCGCTCCCGTGTTTACAAAGTGTAGTTTGCCCATAATCGATGTCAAACGCACCATAAGACCATATAATGACGATATGTCACCATGCGCGGACCATAATACATGCATTACAGCTTGTTCTAGCCTCTGAAAAAGTGAGGATGTCAACAAAGCCGCGGTGTTAGCTCCCTTGCATCAACGTTACATGTGTTGCCAAATCTATAAATAGGACGATCCAGATCAAAATGAAAATTAACATATCTCAACATTGAAGGGGTCCTAGACCACAATATTTTGCAGGGAACTTAATTTAGCATGTCTCCAGCTGTTGGTAAAGCAATTAGCGTGTATAGTCATCGAGTACATATGCCTTTAAAGCCTGATAACAAACATCCCTATGTTTCTTGGCTCGCTCACTTTTTCTGTTCACTCATCCAAAAGACTTTGCCATTTTTTTTGACAAAATCATCAGGCTCAAACAGGCGATGCAAAAGTCCCACGCTTTGAAGTAAGTTACTTCAAAATGTGGGAAGATCCCCCCACACTTTGAAGTAAAAACTGAGTTTACTTCAAAGTGTGGGAAGATCCCCCCACACTTTGAAGTAAAAAATGGGTTTACTTCAAAGTGTGGGGCACATCCCCACACTTTGAAGTAATTTACTTCAAAGTGTAGGATTACTTCAATCAATCAATCAATGAGGCTTATATCGCGCATATTCCGTGGGTACAGTTCTAAGCGCTCTGCAGTGATGCCGTGTGAGATGAAATTGTATACGGCCAGTAATTGCAGCCATTTCGGCGCATATTTACCTTTCACGGCCTATTATTCCAAGTCACACGGGTATAGGTAGACAATTATTAACTGTGCCTAAGCAATTTTTGCCAGGAAAGACCCTTTTGTCAATCGTGGGATCTTTAACGTGCACACCCAATGTAGTGTACACGGGGGGGGGGGGGGGGGGGGGGGGGGGGGAGTTCGGACACCGAAGAGAGTCTGCACACAAATTTGACTCTGAAATAAATTTCCGCCGAACCTGGGATCGAACTCACGCTGACAGCGGCCAACTGAATACAAATCCAGCGCGCTACCAACTGAGCTATATCCCCTTCAAAGTGTGGTGCAACAGTCGTGCCGCGTCTGCTATCCAGTTCGCGGTAGGATTAGAAAATATATATATATATACCAAACCGATGTCAAATACGAGCTGATTTGGTGAAATAAAGCACATTTCTACTTGCGAAACCCATCGAACAGCCATTAGGCTAAGCGAGAGAGTTCTCGTGATTGTTTTAATTAAAAAACTCATTCATAAAAACTAGAGACTAGGTTTCTGGTCAAAACGAATGATTAATCTGCTGTATCATTCGCTTGTCGGAAAGACAATCGGCCTACGCGCTCCTCTCTCAAATATGACCTTCTCTTGTCTACTGTCTCGGAAGATTTATTCTACTCCCAAATAGCACTTCTTAGCACCTCTTATGACTCCTTCGTCCTCTAGAATCCCGTACCCACACCAAATACGAGCTGATTTGGTGAAATAAAGCACATTTCTACTTGCAAAACCCATCGAACAGCCATTTCCGGTGCTCGATCGCGGACATTTTCAGCTTTGAAGGATATTTACGGGCAAATATCAATCGCTCCCTGACTTTTTATGCATCGAGAAACAAATTTAGTCATCGCTGAATCAGTAGCTTACCTTAAATCCCGACATAAATCAAACAATACCTAGAAAACAGACAAAACTTGCCTTCACACGTGTCATGAGCGGCATTCGGCTTCTGTTCGGCATTTGACCGGTTATCCCCCGTGTATAGATCTATGGACAGAGTGAGACCCGTGGATGATGACAGATGTAGGGGAAGGGCTCCTAATATGGACCGGCTCCTAATATGGACCGGCTCCTAATATGGACCACCTTCTGTTCTGACAAACTAACGGCGCTAGAGCGCTCACAAAGGTTTTATTCGCTGTATTCACCCTCTCTGGATAACTTGCACATGTCAAAACAGTTGCAGAAACAGAAATCTTAAAACCGTTTGGCTTTTTATCTTTTTTTCATTTTTGGCAGCGTTCACTCTAAATTTGCTGCCTAAAACGGACTCGTTTCTGTCCACAGCCAAAGCTTTTTTCACGCAAAAATTGCTATATATGACAGCTAAGACCGTATTTGTTACATTTTAGCAGTGTTGACCCCGAGTTTGTACTGCAAACAAAAAATAATAGCAAAATCTCAAAGTATGTGCGAGTCCCCTAATATGGACCACCTTCAACAAATTGAAGAAAATAAAAGCTAAAGGCTATTTCATTAATTCATTAAGAAGCTTGCTGGAAATAACCTATAACTAGCCCTCGAGATTTAAAAAAAATGCAACAAAAAGTCTTCTTTTCGTGGAAGTTGATAATTTCACTTATTTTCACTCTCTTTTTGATAAGCTTCTTTAGTTTCCTGGTGTGCTTCAAATAATGCTCTCATCAACCCGAAACAGATCAATCTAGAGCATATTTTAATTAGGCTGACTTGTACACTAAGTTGTATCATGTTATTTTGAAATATAGGGGGCTTTTTACAGTGATTCGTGAAGGCCGCTTCACTGGTCCATATTAGGCGCCCAGGCTCCTAATATGGACCCTTTGTGATTTTTTCTGTATTTAATTTTTGCTGAATGTCTATCAAAGCTATTTCACTCTAATTAGGCTTAACGGTTAACCTAAGAGAGAAGGACTACCAAACACAAAATGAAACTTCTTCGCAAGAAAACAAGCCAGTTATCAGCATGAAACAAAAAGTGGTCCATATTAGGAGCCCTTCCCCTAACTGCAGTGTGCACGCTCCCCTTCTGCAGAGGCATGAGGCTAGAATTGACCTCATGTTGTAATGCATGTCAAAAGCGATATTTGAGTAGTGCCAATTTAGGCCAAAATAAAAGACATTGTTGAAGATTTGAGATATTTGGAAGCTCTCTCTCTCTCTTTCGTTCCCCCTCTCTCTCTTCTCTCATGGTCTCTGTTTCTGTCTGTCTGTCTCTCTCTCACTCTCAGTCTCCGACCCCTCTCCTCTCTCTCTTTCTCTCTATCTTTGCCCCTCTGGCCATCTCTCTCTTCTATCATGTCTCTTTCTCTCTTTCAGCCTCCAATCTCTCTCTCTCTCTCTCTCTCTCTCTCTCTCTCTCTCTCTCTCTCTCTCTCTCTCTCTCTCTCTCTCTCTCTTCCTTTCTTCTTCTTCTTCTTCTTCTTCTTCAGCGTTCCAGAATTTTTTCTGGTTACGTGTGAGCTCGTTTGCCTATTTGGGTTCCCCACACTGTACTCTGAGAGCATAGTCAGCTCACTCCGCTTTCGTTGAGTAGGCATGCTGGGTATTTTCGTGTTTCCATAACCCACCGAACTCTGACATGGATTACAGGATCTTTTTCGTGCGTACTTGGTCTTGTGCTTGTGTGTACACACGGGGGTGTTCGGACACCGAGGAGAGTCTGAACACAGAGTTGACTGAGAAATAAATCTCTCGCCGAACGTGGGGACGAACTCACGCTGACAGCGGCCAACTGGATACAAATCCAGCGCGCTACCGACTGAGCTACATATCCCTGCCCTCTCTTCCTTTCAAACCTACTCTCTCTCTCTCTCTCTCGAGCTCCCTCTTTTAACTCTATGTCTCTCTCTCCGTCTCCTCTCTTTATCTCTGTCTGTCATGATCAGTTTGTCTGTGTCTCTCCTCTCTTTTTATGTCTGTCTGTCTTACCTCACCTTCTCTCTCTCGCTCGCTCTCTCTCTCTCTTTAATGCAGCTGATGGTCTCTGTGTCAGTGTCAGTGTCAGTATGTATGTCAGTGTGTGTCTCTCTCTGGATCTGCCCATTATCACGTCATTGACTTTCAATTGGCAGGAAGTCTTTTATGGGGCCTCAAACTAAACTCTGATCTCCTCGGATAAGATCAAATTTTTTCTACTGAAATTGATCTTATCCGAGGATCGGTTAACGTGTCCCTCGGATAAGATCACGATTTTTTTTTGGTCCCAAGGAGGGTCACCTTATCCGAGGAGTACTGTAATGAGATTGCTGGGGCCGTAGAATTTTTCATCCAGTTTTGTCCTTTTTTTCCAAAATTGATATTAGCGATGCCATCTAACAGGAACTGCTGCATTGTCGGGTGCCATACAACGGCAGGAAAGTGCAGAGGCCTTTCTTTTTTTGAGCATTCCAAAGGCTGGAAAGTCTCCAAGTGCTGACAAATGGCGAGCAGAGTTGATTCGTGTTATCGACCGGTGCGATTCCAGCTTCAATCCTGAAAAAGCTTGCATCTGTTCTCGTCATTTCGAGGAGAAAGACTTAAAGCGAGGTAAGTTTAATGCTTTTATGTTGTTTTTATTGCAAACTTGTAGTTGTTTACCCCATTTGTTTGTGACACAATGTCACAGTATGTGCATCACTGCATCAGTGCATGGGCTTGTGTTTTAGGCCTACACATTTTTTACATGGATGGCTAAGTGGGTCTCCACATGTTTGCACCCTTTATGAAATATAATGATATATATTTGGTCAGAATTGAAACAAGCCACTTGTAACTTCTTTCTTTTCAGCCCCATCAGGGAGACGGATGCACAGGCCTTGTTCAAGGAAGCTTGCCGGTGCACTAGATGCCACGAAAGTCCATTGAAACAAGAAAGACCACAAGACCAGAACCAGTAAGTATGTTACTTTGCTGTGGTACTTCTGGGGGGGGGGGGGGGGGGGGGGATCACAATTTAACAGATATCAAGTAGAGGGCCTCTAGCTGTGGTCACGCCGAGGCTAGAATGGAACCGGGTACTACCTTTCAACCTGTAGACCATCACCCTATAGGTACCGAGAGCACTATCCTGCCCTCAACATTGAGTTAAGAATGAACTAAGATTAATTAAATTAGGCCGAAACAAATGTCTGTTTATGGTAACATATATATATATTTTAAACAAGAAGGGCAAAGCCCATACGACTCACATGCTTGACCTTGACCTTTACATAACTAAACCTAGCAATGACATCATACACTAAGAACTGCTTTACACATTTTTCCTACCAAAATACATGTGACCTTGACCCAAGGTCAAGGTCATCCAAGGTCATGCAACACAAAGCTGTTAATTCAAGACATAGGAAGTACAATGGTGCTTATTGGCTCTTTCTACCATGAGATATGGTCACTTTTAGTGGTTCACTACCTTATTTTGGTCACATTTCATAAGGGTCAAAGTGACCTTGACCTTGATCATATGTGACCAAATGTGTCTCATGATGAAAGCATAACATGTGCCCCACATAATTTTTAAGTTTGAAACAGTAATCTTCCATAGTTCAGGGTCAAGGTCACTTCAAAATATGTATACAATCCAACTTTAAAGGACCCTTGCGACCTTGACCTTGAAGCAAGGTCAACCAAACTGGTGTCCAAAGATAGGGCTTACATTGCCCTGTATAGCATACATAGCTAAGGTTGCCATTCTCGATAACTTCAGAAAAAAATGCGAAAATGTGAAAAACGGTCGTTTTTAAGACAACAATTACGGCCCCTGTGACCTTGAACTTGAAGTGAGGTCAAGTTGCCGCACATGTTTTTTGAGATCTTGTAACCATACACCATCAGGCCACATCAGGTGTTGATAGACTTAATAGTGTCCAAGAAATATCCAACGTTAAAGTTTTCCGGACGGACGGACGGACGGACGGACGGACGACTCGGGTGAGTACATAGACTCACTTTTGCTTCGCATGTGAGTCAAAAATTGGGGTCAGTCGGTCGGGTTTTTTGTTTTTAATAATTTTCCCTGGTGTATTCTAGCAAATAACAAACTCCGGTGAACCTTACTCGTAGCATATCTACCAAGTATTTTGATTTTTTAAAATATTTTTTTATGAAAAGAAAAATTAGGGTTGGGTCCAAAAATTAAGGGTTGCTCGGTTAACTGTAAACAGAGCTCTTTTTTTTTTAGCCTTACGGGATGCAACCCATTGTTGCAAAATGCTGCATGGCTATTTTTACAATAAATCATTTACTCAAATTGCAGATTTATTATACATGTATGATTATTATTCTCTTCACCAGCAGTATTGTTTATCTGTTGTGTTGTTATTTTCCCAGACTGCCAGGGAGCCACCGCCTGTGCCTGAATGAGTGTGCTACACATCATTTGAAGACCTGTCCAATGATGCCGTCAAGTCACTGCCAGCCGGTTGGGTGATTTTGCAACGCAACACAAGTCAGCTACAGATAGGCCTGCGCCTGTCATCCGGTCAAGATCAGTGGTCAATTCTGGTCGTCATTGAAGCTCAACATTTCCTTGCAGATGTAAAGGTGTGTTTGTGAACTGTGGCAGTGTTTTTAAATTAATGCTAAGAAATTTGTGAATTAGCATTCATTGTTTTAGTTTGTAAGCATTGAAAGCACACAAAAAAGTGGAGAAAGGGGAGAAATGAAGATTTTTTCTTACTACACAACAGTCAGGGATTAGGGTTACATGTTGACATGTACATTGTCAAGAGGTCAAAACAAATTTTAAAAGCTGTTGGACACTGCACTAGTGTTGCCCTAATCAAGGCGAGTCTGGAACAATAGGTCCACCCCACCAAAAAGTCAACATGAAATTAGTTATGATTTTTTTAGCCTTTTGGCTTGGGTACGGCCAAGTCAAAAAGGTGAGAGGGGTTACAAATAGTCATAACAAGTTCAGTTTGGGGTCTTTTTCAAATCTGTTTGATGCATCTTGTCTTTGACCATTGTGGCTATGCACTCAAAAGTCAAAAAAGTGCAGAAAGGTGACAAATGAAGATTTTTCCTTCTTACAAGACAGTCAGGGATAGTCAGGGATTGTTGACATGTACATTGTCAAGAGGTCAAAACAAATTTTAAAAGCTGTTGGACACTGCACTAGTGTTGCTCTAATCAAGGCGAGTCTGGAACAATAGGTCCACCCCACCAAAAAGTCAACATGAAATTAGTTATGATTTTTTTAGCCTTTTGGCTTTGGTACGGCCAAGTCAAAAAGGTGAGAGGGGTTACAAATAGTCATAACAAGTTCAGTTTGGGGTCTTTTTCAAATCTGTTTGATGCATCTTGTCTGTGACCATTGTGGCTATGCACTCAAAGTCAAAAATGTGCAGAAAGGTGATAAATGAAGATTTTTCCTTCTTACAAGACAGTCAGGGATAGTCAGGGATTGTTGACATGTACATTGTCAAGAGATCAAAGCAAATTTTAAAAGCTGTTGGACACTGCACTAGTGTTGCTCTAATCAAGGCGAGTCTGGAACAATAGGTCCACCCCACCAAAAAGTCAACATGAAATTAGTTATGATTGTTTTAGCCTTTTGGCTTGGGTACGGCCAAGTCAAAAAGGTGAGAGGGGTTACAAATAGTCATAACAAGTTCAGTTTGGGGTCTTTTTCAAATCTGTTTGATGCATCTTGTCTGTGACCATTGTGGCTATGCACTTAAAGTCAAAAAAGTGCAGAAAGGTGACAAATGAAGATTTTTCCTTCTTACAAGACAGTCAGGGATAGTCAGGGATTGTTGACATGTACATTGTCAAGAGGTCAAAACAAATTTTAAAAGCTGTTGGACACTGCACTAGTGTTGCTCTAATCAAGGCGAGTCTGGAACAATTGGTCCACCCCACCAAAAAGTCAACATGAAATTAGTTATGATTTTTTTAGCCTTTTGGCTTTGGTACGGCCAAGTCAAAAAGGTGAGAGGGGTTACAAATAGTCATAACAAGTTCAGTTTGGGGTCTTTTTCAAATCTGTTTGATGCATCTTGTCTGTGACCATTGTGGCTATGCACTCAAAGTCAAAAATGTGCAGAAAGGTGATAAATGAAGATTTTTCCTTCTTACAAGACAGTCAGGGATAGTCAGGGATTGTTGACATGTACATTGTCAAGAGATCAAAGCAAATTTTAAAAGCTGTTGGACACTGCACTAGTGTTGCTCTAATCAAGGCGAGTCTGGAACAATAGGTCCACCCCACCAAAAAGTCAACATGAAATTAGTTATGATTGTTTTAGCCTTTTGGCTTGGGTACGGCCAAGTCAAAAAGGTGAGAGGGGTTACAAATAGTCATAACAAGTTCAGTTTGGGGTCTTTTTCAAATCTGTTTGATGCATCTTGTCTGTGACCATTGTGGCTATGCACTTAAAGTCAAAAAAGTGCAGAAAGGTGACAAATGAAGATTTTTCCTTCTTACAAGACAGTCAGGGATAGTCAGGGATTGTTGACATGTACATTGTCAAGAGGTCAAAACAAATTTTAAAAGCTGTTGGACACTGCACTAGTGTTGCTCTAATCAAGGCGAGTCTGGAACAATTGGTCCACCCCACCAAAAAGTCAACATGAAATTAGTTATGATTTTTTTAGCCTTTTGGCTTTGGTACGGCCAAGTCAAAAAGGTGAGAGGGGTTACAAATAGTCATAACAAGTTCAGTTTGGGGTCTTTTTCAAATCTGTTTGATGCATCTTGTCTGTGACCATTGTGGCTATGCACTCAAAGTCAAAAAAGTGCAGAAAGGTGACAAATGAAGATTTTTCCTTCTTACAAGACAATGTGTGATTTGGCACATTTTGCCTCAGTCTTTATCAAGAGCCTGTCTAACCCACTTTGAAGCTGTTGGAGACTGCAGTAGTGTTCCTTACATCAAGGCGAGTGCACAATGGTGCATTTCTACCCCCCCCCCCCTAATGTTCACTTTAATATCAATCAATCAATAGATATTTAGTCACAGTTTAAGTAACTCATTCACCCTCATCATTCACTCATCCATCCATCACAACAACACTGTCTGATGCCTGCCTTCCGCCTTCTGCACTGGGAAGCCGCTTCGCTTCGCAGCAACAACAACAACACTGAAAACTCGCCGGGAAATACCCCCACCACAGGTGTGCTTGTTTCTTCCGACTAATATCAATTTTGGGGAAAAAGGACAAAACTGGATGAAAAATTCTACGGCCCCAGCAATCTCATTACTCTGAAAGGGGAACCGGAAGTGGCTGGTCCTCAGGTTTCAAAGTTGACCGATATTCCCGCTAAAGTGACCTAGATCCAAAGCCAGCCATCCATTAGAATGTATACTGTTCAAAAAAAGAAACGCATAGCTTGTAATATTTGGTTAATTTAGTTATATGGCTACAAGGATATCCACCAAACTGCAGAAAATGTTTATCTGGTCGTCGACCTTTCGTCCATTGCCACAAGTGAGCTCTGCACGTGACGCATGCGTTATCAGTGGCTACAATGTCAAAATTGCTCATTTGGCATGACCACTCGTCATGCTTCAGTGTAATCTCGTGAAACTCGGGGAATATTGAGCTCTCACCATGTCTTCCAAAACCCATAAAAGCGGATTGTTCGCCACAAAGAAATCAGACGACAATTCAGCGACGAAAGATGGCCCGATTGAGCAGAGAAGACCGCCAAATTGCATTGGGTCGTTTACAAGCAGGCCAAAGTCAAAGTGCAATCGCCAGGCACTTCCACGTGTCCCAGAGCACCATCAGTAGACTGTGGGTCAGCTAGGTTTCAAGCCACTGGCTCCGTTGCTGACTTGCCACGAGCGGGAAGACCAAGGGCGACAACTGCTGCTCACGACCGCTTCATACGGCTCCGCCACCTCCGGAATCGTTTCCTGTCGGCCTCATCTTCTGTCCCGGCTCTCCCCGGGCCACACCGATTATCGGACCAGACCGTGCGGAACCGCCTGCATGAAGCTGGTTTGAGAGCTCGCAGACCTCACAGAGGAGCTGTCCTCACCCGCCGCCATCGCCAGAACCGAGTGCAGTGGGGCAACCAGCACCTTCGCTGGACCGTCCGGAATCACTGGAGACACGTGTGGTTCAGCGACGAGTCCTACTTCCTGCTCCAGCGACATGATGGTCGGAGGAGGGTCTACCGGAGAGTAAACGAACGTTACGCGCCCAACTGTGTGGATGAGGCACCCGTTCATGGTGGTGGAGGCGTCATGGTGTGTGGGGCGATCAATACCGCTGGAAGGAGCACCCTGGTGCACGTCCAAGGGCGCATTAGTAACTGCCCAGCGATACGTGGAGGAAATTCTGCGCCCACACGCCCTTCCTCTTCTGGCTGACCAGGATGCCGCTTCCAGCAGGACAACGCTCGCCCGCACACAGCACGACTCACCACCCAGTTCCTCACCGACCACCATGTCCATGTGCTTCCCTGGCCATCCATGTCGCCAGACATGAACCCGATAGAACACCTCTGGGATGAATTGGACAGACGTGTGCGCAGGCGAGAAGAAGCGCCGGCAAATCACCGCGATCTATTGCAGGCACTTCAGGAGGAGTGGGACACCATCCCACAGCAAGATATCCGGCATCTGATCCAGTCCATGCCCAGAAGGTGCCGGGCAGTTGTTGCTGCTCAAGGCAGTCACACCCCCTACTGACTTGACAGCCTCGGCACCCAATCGTATTGATTGACTGATTGATTTGAAGATGCAAATGAACTGTGTGTGCATTCAACTGTGTCCATACCAAATTTCAAACAAATAATCTAAATATTGGATTTTCTGTTAATTTTTTCGAAAAATAAAAGAAATTTGGCAAGTAGCAACTATGCGTTTCTTTTTTTGAACAGTATAGGTCCGTGGCCCCACTTTATTTCCCTTAAAAGAAAATAACATTGATATTTGTGTTTTGCAGGTTCTTGACATTCATGGTGCCCACTTGCAAGCTGACCTGGAAACCAAGAAACTTGGCAGTTTTTTGAGGGACCTGCAGGCCCAAGCGATATGTCCTGGAATCACCAATCCGTCCCTTCAGCAGTTTGCAGGCCACCCTGATGGAAAGACTGGCTACTTCCAACATATTCGCTATTCCTTCGAGGATGGAAAGATGCTGCACACTTCCTGTGTACGGTCTGTGCAGTGTGAACTGTTGATAGAAACGGACAAGAGTTATTGCAGATCTTGCCAGTCAGTACAAGATATTCTACAGGAAAAACTTGCTCGCCACGAAACTGTAAAGGCTATTAAGCCTAACGACTCTCTCCGTGGGCTTTCAAAGAAGCAGCTAAAGGAAGCGTTTAAGACTGAGAGAAAAAAGAATTTTGTGAAACAAGCTGAGGAATTCAAGGCCAGGATTCCCAGTGAGTCTGTGGATCTGCCTGAGGACTTGCACAACGATCTGCAACAAGCCATGGGCAGCCTGCAAGACCCTCTACAACGCCTTTTTTGGGAAGAACAACTGAAAGCGTTTGAAAAAAAGGAACATGGGATGCGTTGGCACCCCATGATGATCAGGTTAGCTATCCTGATTCATTCAAAGAGTGAAGCTGCTTATGAGACATTGAGAAAGACTGGAGTTCTCAAACTGCCTGGTAAATACACTCTGAGAGAATACACAGCTGCAACAGAGTCTAAGAGTGGATTTCAGCCTGAAGTGGTGGACGAGCTGAAGAAATATGCCCGCCAACTACCAGAGAACCAGCGCTTTGTGGTTTTGTTACATGACGAGATGACGATGACTATCAAGTCAGACTTGGTGTTCGAATCCAGAAGTGGGCAATTGGTGGCATGGGGTTTGTCCACTCGGATAAGGATTGTGGCCTGAAGCCGAACAGAAAGCTGGCTACTCATGCCCTAGTATTTTATGCTGTGGGCATCAATTCGAACCTGAAAAAGAGCTTGGGATTTTTTCCCACAAAGTCAGCCACTGCAGATCAGCTATATTCGCTGTTTTGGCAAGCAGTGGCCTGTCTTGAAGAGGCTGGCTTCAAAGTGGTTGTGAGCACCAGCGACAAGGCTCCACCCAACCAACGCCTATATCAGATGATGGGAGACCCTGACCAGGTCGTCTACAGGACTGTGAACCTCCTTGCCCCTGAAAGGTGGATCTTTTTCATCAGCGACCCCCCTCATTTGATTAAGACAGTGAGAAACAATCTGTCCAGCAGCGCAGAGGGCCCCTCCACTAGATGTTTGTGGAACAATGCCCATCACATTTTGTGGAAGCATTTTTCACGACTTTACCACCAAGACATGGAGATGGGAGTTGCACGAAGTGGCCTGACACTGCAACACATTCGTCTGAATCCTCACTCTGTCATGAATGTTCGCCTTGCTGCCCAGACTCTGAGTTCAAGAGTGGCAGCTGTCATGCAGACCTATGGTGGGCTGGAATGCCAAGAAACGGCCACATTTGTTAAGCTGATGGACCGTTTCTTCGACCGCCTCAACACCCGGCATCTTCATGAGGCGGAACACAAGAGGAAACCAGATCTCAGGCCATACACAGATGCAAATGATGAGCGTTTCAGGTTTCTGCAGGAAGACTTCCTGGGATACCTGTTTCAGTGGAAGGCCTCTGTTGAAAACAGGCCTGGCTTCTCCCGCGCTGAAAAGGCGAAGATGTATTTGACATATCAAACACACAGAGGCCTTGTGATGACCGTGAATGGGTTCATAGAGGCCACCAGGTTTTTGCTGACTAACGGAGTCAGGTTTGTACTGTCAAACAAATTCTGTCAAGATCCTATTGAGGAGCACTTTGGAAGACACAGGGCAATGGGCCGCACATCAGAAAATCCCAATGCCTTGCGCTTTGCCCACCAGGAAAAGTCTCTGAGGCTTCAGCGTCAGCTGGTGTTGACCGTCACCCCTAAAGGCAATGTCCACAGCAGGCCACAGCAGCAGCCGGCCATCCCAATGTGTAGAAGTCCTCTCAAAAAGAAAGCTAGAAAAAATTAAGCTTGACAACTGGTACAAACTTGACATCATAGCCAGCAGTGGTGCAGTCAAGATTAATGCTGTATGGTGTCTCTTATGAACTGTAGATCTATGAAAAGAGATGGTTTTGATGTAAAAATATTTTAATGTAGGTTATTTATGTATTGCCTGTATAAGATAAAACAAACATAATCAGAATTTAAAGCCAAAGAAATGGGTACATCACGAAGCGTCCCGGTACCGAAGCGTCCCGGTACCGAAGCGTCCCGGTGCCGAAGCGTCCCGGTACCGAAGCGTCCCACTATAACGCGTCACAGGGGTACCGGGACGCTTTGGTACCGGGACGCTTCGGGACGCTCCCGGGCAGTAGGGCACGGAGCGTCCCGGTACCGAAGCGTCCCGGTGCCGAAACGTCCCGGTACCAGTCACCACGCACATCCTCGGCTCGCATGCCAATGTATTATATAGCAAAGGGAATGCCTGTAATTCACACAGAGCAATCACTTGGTCTTAAACGTGCACAAGACAAAAACTTTCATACTGGGGGAGCGAGCCAGTCTGAAGAGTACTCGGGTCCAGCGCGAGCGTTCTTTATTACCCAAATGAACCCAAACAAACCCAAATGATACAATTTAAAAGTCGGAGGCAGAACTGAAAAGACTTTTTCCGACGCTCACGCTTAGTGAAGCCAGAAAGCGTGTGTGATAACAGACATATCCCTCTTGTGAACGGAAGCCTACGGACTTTTCCCCCGAACTTGTCCACACGGGTACAGTATTTCCAAATTGGTGTGTTGTGAGTACAGATCTAAAGTAAAGTTGGACAAAAAGTGATTTTTTTTTTACCGAAAGCAAATCAAGGTCTGTGCAAAATTAAAAAAATCAGTGAAGTCAAGGTCAAATCAAGGTCAAGATTAAATTTAAAAAAAATAAATATGGTTAGTCAAGTCAAGGTCAAATCAAGGTCACTCAAGGTTTAAAAAAAAAGTCCTGTAACGCGTTATAGTGGGACGCTTCGGTACCGGGACGCTTTGGTACAGGGACGCTTCAGTACCGGGACGCTTTGGTACCGGGACGCTTCGGTACCGGGACGCTTTGGTACCGGGACGCTTCGGGGTGTCCCCAAAGAAATTGTTCTGGTGTTGAAATATTTTCGCATAAATGATTGTGCTATTTGTGTATTGTTTGGATTTTGCAAGCTTAGTTCTTGTTCTTAGACTGCTGCTTCTTTTTATGATTGTGTCTAAACAAGTTTTGGTGATACCTTGTAGTTTACAAAATAAGTTTGTAAAGTTTTTTATTATTGTAATGTTTTCATGTGTGTTATTGCTGAAACCCGTTGAAAGCTCAAGGAATATAGTATTTATGGTCTTTTTCAAGTCTTTGGTTTTTATCTTGAACTTGTATACATGTATGTGCGCAATACTAACAATACTAACTGTTCAGCTTTTTTTCAAGAAAGACCACAGACAAACAATACTGTTCAGATTTTTTCAAGAAAGACCAGACAAACACACATTAAAAAAAACAACAACAACAAAATCAAACAGAAAACAATGTTTAATTCTTCTAACTATTTTTCGCAAGAATTGTTTAACCTATATCAACAATAACCATAATCAAATGAACACATTTTGCAAGTTAGTTCCCCCTCCCCCCCCCCCCCCCAAAAAAAAAGACCCCCCCCCAAAAAAAAAAGACCCCCCCCCCCCCAAAAAAAAAAGCCAAAACAAATGTTCTTCTCCACACTTTAACTTTCACAAGTGGCATGAAATCACTTGTCAAAATCATACTGAAACTATTAATAAAAATAAATGGCAATTATAACGCGCACATCTTTACAAAACTCAATGCGCGGGAAAGGACACATTCACAAGCATTCATCCATCAACAGGCAAACAACATGGAAAGACAACAAAAGTACATGTACCTAACTTTCAAATCTGACAATGACACAAAACTGCAGGCATGAAGAGAACCACTAAGTCAAGAAGTCTTCACATTGTTTCAAGACAATCAGGCCAAATAAAAAAATAGGTCTGTTTACGGTAACATGGCCGAAAATAGGGTCGGTCGGTCGGATTTTTGTAAACAAAATTTCCCCGTCTCGTTTGGTCCATTTCTGTCCGATTTTGTTCAATTGTTTTTTTAAAACGAAGGGAATTTTATCGTCTTTCCTCACAAGGCAAAAATTATTACAATATAGCTAAGTACGCTGCGGTTTGACACCAAAAAGCGACTTTACGACAAAGAACCCCCCCCCCCCCCCCCCCCCAATTTGTTTTTTCTTTTTCTTTTCTTTTTTCATTTTTCGAAAAAAAAGTTTAGGGTCGGGCCGAAAAATTAGGGTCGGTCGGGATACCGTAAACAGACCTATTTTTTTTTATTTGGCCTCATGACATCAGAATGTGAAGTGAGTAAAACACTAATACAGCATGAAATGTTCTAATTTTTTTTTTTTTTTACTAAAATGAAACAAAACCCAAAACATGGTGTTGTCACACTGTTGTGTATGAGAGAAATGTACGAGTTGCGTATGAAATTTTAACTCATACACGTACGTTGGTATACGCTAGGGGTAAGTTAGGCATAGCTAGGTTGTATACGTTTCAAGTACGCTGGCATATGCTGTCACGGAAATACATTTTTCAGCATGTTGAAAAATGTTTGGCGTATGGATTGTACGCGGCGCGAGACATACGCTGATTACCCTAAATGTACGATATCGGTACGTTACTCATAGGTCAAGTACTGTGGACATACGTTGTACAGCTATAGCGTATTGATAGCATATGAGTAGCATAGGTTCAATACAGTATCGATACGGTATGTATACGCCCAATTTTATATTTTCGCGGGGTTTTGGTGCGTATGAAAAATATTTTATGAATTTTCATACCCAACTCATACGTTTCTCCCATACGCAACAGTGTGACAGCGCCTTAAAAACAGGCAGAGCCAGCCGGCAGCGAGTTCCAAACTAAGAAAGAAGTCTCTTCACTCTAAGAACTGCTTCACGTACTTCACCTTCAAACCTTTTCGAAGGCCTTTGGCAGGTATACACGTGTCATATTTGTGTTGGTCTAGGAACTTCCGGCATTCATGATGCACCCTAATCTTAAAACAAAGTTGTGCCATTTGTACAAAGATTAGCTCTTTCATCTCCTCACTCACTTCACATTCTGATGTCATGTCTTGAAACAATGTGAAGACTTCTTGACTTTGACCGCACATGGCACTGAAATCCTGCTGGGTGTTTGTTTGGAACACAGACCGTGCTTTTCTTTCTAGCAGGCAAAAAAAGTCTTTTGAGTTTTGCTGCAGAAACACCAGACCCCCTCTGTTTAGTGCAGTTGTCAGAACACTCGCTTCATCTTCATCATTTTGCACAAAATGTTTCAAACACTTGAACTTTTCCTCTTTTTCTTCACTTGATTTCAAGCGTAAGCACCTTTGCTTCAGCTTCTGGACAACACTGCCGCCAATGTAGCAAACTACATCTTTCACATTCTCAGATAGAGACTCTTCTTCCTCCTGTGCTTCATTCTCCTGAGCCTGAGGTGTAATGGGGTAATTTACATCCAACAGCAATTCAAACAGATGAAAGCACAGCCACATGGATGCTTGCGCTTATCCAGTGACTGCTTTGATGTATAGCATGTTTTGTTGGTATGCAACATGGAAGGCTGACCATGCCTTTTCCCTTGCAGTGGTGGGGAACTTGGTACGCTTACCCAGGCAATTGAACAGGAATGTTGTAGTCTCCAGAATGGCTGGCCCTTTTTAAAAAGACAAAAGACAAATACATACATAAGTAATAAAAGAAGTTGACTTTGCGTTAGAAAAACACAAAATGTCCATGTTATGTACCTGTATGTATGTATGTATAAAAATAATGCTCAACATTCAGAACTTTTCCAAATAGCAGCGCGCAGCAGATCTCCACATGGGTATCAATTCACACAATATTAATACTTACTTGAACCACTTTGGAAGAAATGTCTTGTATCTGTTGATACACATTTCTCAGCCAGCAGCACACACGCTTTGTCAACTTGCTGCAGCGTTAACACTTTCGCGACGGGACACTGATAAATCAGCAACAGCGCTGACACGCCCATGGACGGGACGCTTATAAATCAGTAACAGCCATACAGGGTACACGACTCGTGATTGCTTCCCGGTTTTTGAAGCTTGCAGTAAATTGAGTTGTTTCCCTTGACACACTTTGCGTGCCCTTCCACCATATGGCATATGTAAAATTAGCCTGATTTGTGTGGTTTTTTCGAGAAAAAAAATGAATCTAAGGCGAGCCTTGTCACGGGAGGAGATTCTCCGGATGTTGGATCTTGAGGACCCTGTAGATCATGATTCCGACGTGTTGTTTTCGCCTCAAGAAAGCGATAATAGCAGTGATATTGAGGAAGAAACAGTCCTGTTCAGTGTTGCTAGTATGAGTCGGCAAACTACACGTGTTAGGGTGGTACTGCATGAATCTTCGAATGTGTAGTTGCAAGGGGGGCGTGGCAGCACTGATAACAATGGATGGCTGGAGCGTCCTAATCCTTTTGGAAATGTTCATTGGTGTACAGTTGGGACTTTGTTGTGAAAATGTGACTTATATTCAATATGGATTACCTAGACATCATTTGGTGAGTGTCACAGTTTTGTTTCATTTGAGTCAGGATGCTGTGAGTGAATGCGGGATTTGCTTGTTTTTTTCTTTGTACTGTCTCCTTATTTCTGTGTAGAATTTTAACAATATTTCGGCTAATTCATAGGTTTTACACCTTGTTTGGTTATAAAATTATTTATAATACTTTCTGTTAAAAAATAACTTTTAAAAAAGCAGTGGAAAAGAAAACACACACAAAAAATGTTAAAAAACACAAATTATCCCCCTTTCACCCCCCCTTTGCTAAAACAAATCGCGTGACAAACTTATAAATAGCACGACTGAACTGGGCATCCATTTTTTAATTAGTACAAAAAATTTGGTGGTAATTGGACTTAATTCAAGCTTGCTAGACAGATTTCTTTACAGTTACTGATTTTTGGTAAGTTTCTTGGTGGCAAGCTTGGGCAGGCAGGACGTCAACGCCGTGGCAGTGCTAGTCACAATAACTGGAATCACAAATTCATACTAAACATTAAAAAAATGTCTTCATTAGACTATAGGCCTAACCCCTGTTTATATATTTACACATTTTCAAACCAACAACAGTATAAACATTGGTACTCTATAATTAAATAGCTTCAAATGTCATGATCAATGTAAACACTCACCTTCTGCAGGGGGTGTTCAGCTTCAAGTTCCTTCTGCTTTGTCAGCGATACTTTTGTCAGATCGAATTCATCCTCGACCTGTGAGGGGAAAAAAACCGTCTATGAAATATTCATAGTTGTTATACGAATTGAAAACAAAAAGGCTATTAATGAGAACACAAACAAGCCAAAGTTTGCAAGCTACTAGCTTAGTAGACTAGGAGTAGGAAAGTCTGCAAGTGTAGATCTGTTGCACAACTTACAGTCGACAAAGCGAGTATTTACGGCGACATGGAGAACAAACAAGTCGCGTAAGGCGAAAATACAACATTTAGTCAAGTAGCTGTCGAACTCACAGAATGAAACTGAACGCAATGCAACGCAGCAAGACAAGACCGTATACTCGTAGCATCGTCAGTCCACCGCGCACGGCAAAGGCAGTGAAATTGACAAGAAGAGCGGGGTAGTACTAGTAGTAGTACTTGCGCTGAGAAGGATAGCACGCTTTTCTGTACCTCTCTTCGTGTTAACTTTCTGAGCGTGTTTTTAATCTAAACATATCATATCTATATGTTTTTGGAATCAGGAACCGACAAGGAATAAGATGAAGGTGTTTTTAAATTGATTTGGACAATTTAATGTTGATAATAATTTTTATATTTTTAATTTTCAGAGCTTGTTTTTAATCAAAATACAACATATTTATATATTTTTGGAATCAGAAAATGATAAAGAATAAGATGTACGTAAATTTGGATCGTTTTATAAAACAAATATTTTTTTTACAATTTTCAGATTTTTAATGACCAAACTCACTCATTAGTTTTTAAGCCACCAAGCTGAAATGCAATACCAAACCCCGGCCTTCGTCGAAGATTACTTGACCAAAATTTCAACCAATTTGGTTGAAAAATGAGAGCGTGACAGTGCCGCCTCAACTTTCACGAAAAGCCGGATATGACGTCATCAAAGACATTTATCAAAAAAATGAAAAAAACGTATGGGGATTTCATACCCAGGAACTCTCATGTCAAATTTCATAAAGATCGGTCCAGTAGTTTAGTCTGAATCGCTCTACACACACACACAGACACACACACACACATACACCACGACCCTCGTCTCGATTCCCCCCTCTACGTTAACATATTTAGTCAAAACTTGACTAAATATAACAAGTCGCGTAAGGCGAAAATACAATATTTAGTCAAGTAGCTGTCGAACTCACAGAATGAGACTGAACGCAACGCAACGCAGCAAGACCGTATACTCGTAGCATCGTCACTCCACCGCCCGTGGCAAAGGCAGTGCCGGTGGAATTGACAAGAAGAGCGGGATATTCGTTGCGCTGAGAAGGATGGCACGCTTTTCTGTACCTCTCTTCGTTTTAACTTTCTGAGCGTGTTTTTAATCCAAACATATCATATCTATATGTTTTTGGAATCAGGAACCGACAAGGAATAAGATGAAAGTGTTTTTAAAACGATTTCGAAAAAAAAATTTTGATAATAATTTTTATATATTTAATTTTCAGAGCTTGTTTTTAATCCGAATATAACATATTTATATGTTTTTGGAATCAGAAAATGATGGAGAATAAGATAAACGTAAATTTGGATCGTTTTATAAATTTTTATTTTTTTTTACAATTTTCAGATTTTTAATGACCAAAGTCATTAATTAATTTTTAAGCCACCAAGCTGAAATGCAATACCGAACCCCGGGCTTCGTCGAAGATTACTTGACCAAAATTTCAACCAATTTGGTTGAAAAATGAGGGCGTGACAGTGCCGCCTCAACTTCCACGAAAAGCCGGATATGACGTCATCAAAGACATTTATCAAAAAAATGAAAAAAACGTATGGGGATTTCATACCCAGGAACTCTCATGTCAAATTTCATAAAGATCGGTCCAGTAGTTTGGTCTGAATCGCTCTACACACACACACACGCACACGCACAGACAGACAGACACACATACACCATACCCTCGTTTCGATTCCCCCTCGATGTTAAAATATTTAGTCAAAACTTGACTAAATATAAAAACGTAAGCAAGAAGACTGATTAGAATGTAGGTCCGTGGTTCTGGGTTGCTCATGTGATCGCAACCATGCAACGCTCATTTATTCTTTGCGGAGACGGCAGCTTCAGACCCAACGTTGAACTCACAAACGACAGATCGTACTGTGATAGAATCGCCAAACTACCGAACAAAAGGTAAGAACAAGAATCCGTTTGTGCGTATTGTTGATATTTTGACCGGATAGATACCGAACAACTTGCTCAAAGTCAAAGGCACACGATCAAATCGGTCCCGATCAAATAGACTTGCAACGATCAGTTGCGTTCTAATTCTGTTCCTGCTCAGGTTATACTTATAGATTGTTTTGATTTGTTCCTTTAATTTGTACTGTTCTTTTGATATTCGTTGATGCGACAACAACTCAAAGCATTGATCAGTCTCAAAGTATACAAACTTGGCAGTGTAACAAAGAAATAAGATGGCTAAGCACTGAAAGGCAAAGAACAAAGACGGAACTTGTCTACGTTTTATTCGTAGTGAACAAGGTCAACAGACAACATGGCGGTTGGTAATTTTTGAGTAGACAGTTGACGTGGCTCCCAGAATATAGAAAGTTTTTCAACATGCCATCTACGTGGTTCTTTTATTATGAACATTGTCTGTAAAACTAAAACAATAAAGTCAAATAATGTACTGCAAGGAAGCAGAGGCTGTCGTTGAACAAGGTTGATTGATGTAAATTGTAATGTATTATGTAGCCAATAATACTGCACGTGACGTATCACGTGATCTGTCATGTGATCAGGTTACGTGACAAAAATTATGAGGTTACCTTGGCTTTCGAATATGGCGGCTGTATACTTGGGGACTCTTATCAAGTGCAACTGATAGGGTTGCTTTTCACCATCATATATATTCCTGATTGGCAATGTTGAACTTTAGCGTGATAAATTCATAGCTCACAATTCAGGTGCATTTCAGCTCTTGTAAGCATAACAAGTCGTTTTAGATATCAATTAAGTCACGGAATGAACTGTACCGATGCTTTTCCTCAAATTACATGCGTTTTTGAAGGAAAACATCAGCAAAGGCGCCATTTCAAAGGAAGAGAGGCAACTCTGTCGATATTTCGTATGCATTTTCTCGTCGTTTTTGTCGATCAAATGACAGAATTAATTTATTCTGCTTAAAGGCACAGTAAGCCTCCCGTAAACCACCACAGAGCTCCCCGAGCGTCTAAATACAGTACAAGCATACTTCCATTTGAACGCTCACCGAACGGGAACATCCTGGCTGCTTTCTGTCGAGCGTGAGACATTTTCAAAGAATTTATTTTCGTAGACTAGCTTGTTCGTTAACAACAACGGCGCCTCGTTTTTGCGCTAGACCTAACTTTTAAAATCTAAATAATAAATTGACAGCTTGTTACACAAACATTCTTTAATCATAAAAGAATTCGTTTTTCATCAAGACAAGATCAGAACAATTCGAAGTTGTGAAAGTTTAAAAAAAAGAAAAGCCCGGAAGCAGGGTCACGCAAGGGTCGTAGCAGACGAAGGTTTATCAGTGCAAATCGCCGTTCCTCTCAACAGTCAAAAGCCATCGCTAGAGTTCTTGTGAACCACAGCCGTTGTTTCGTGCATAAAAAACGTGCTATATCTTGTAGATAAGCACACATCGAGTCGCATTCCCAGCAAACATTGCACCCTCGGATCGCATGCGTAAAACACTCGGCACGAATTTCTGCACTCGAATCGAGCGCGTCACGCATGCACAAAATCGAACACGGATTTCTGCACTCGAGTCGAGTGCGTATCGCATACGTGAATGCGACATGCTTTCATGCGTGAAAACGCATGCGATACGCATACGATTTTGTAACTCGTCTCGCATGCGATACGCATGCTTTTTATGACGCTATATTTCTCGTCATTGTGTGACGCGTTCCTTACGAGCTCTATTTGCATTTGACCTTGGACCTCCATATTAGGTCCAAGATTTGACGTCATTACTGTTGGCGACGATGCCCTGTGCAATCTTTTAGCTCACAATCCCTCTGAATCTTTTTAAATTAAAGAAAAGCCAAATTCTCAGTTAAAAAAATGAAAGAAAATCGATGATGATCCCACAGAAAACTCAAACTCATGTTTATATTTTATCAGCGCTAATTTCTTTTCGAAACATTTTGCTCCGACATCTTCACTTCCGGTTTTTTGAAATCTTATCTCACGACTGGTTTTGCTTGTAGATGACTCTCTAGAATTCACAATCTGTAGATCTGCATTTAAAAGGTAGCATACAGTGTGAGAGAACACTTACAAAGGTCAAAACTGCGTTTCAGTAACAGAATCAGTGTAAAAGCAGCATTGCAGTGACAATGTCGTCTGCTATTACGAGGGGAAACAACTCTGTTTTCGTTCCTTTGCAAGCCCGATACTGAAACGGTCAACAAAAATCAGCTGACGACAGGAATGCTTGACAGGTAAGTTTCTTCACTATTTTTGATGTTTTCATTATTTAAGAAAGTATTTGCAGGCATAGTATCGAAGCATTCTGTTCACTGCACCGCGTATCAAGGTTTGGTAAGTGCAGAGGCGCCGTTTTAAGCCAAGTTAATTGTTTCGTGAAGTTGAACTGCGAAACAATGATGAATGAAAGGGTCAGTCTTTTACTGTTGAATTCATATTTGTTTATCTGTGCACTGACAAGACAGCTGGGTCGAGATATCTGTGACTGGAACGTATTGTTTTGTCAAAAACAAGCTTTCCAACAACCTACATTTCTTGGTTTTTTTTTATGGCAAGCGATTCACAGAGCGCGGCGATTCCCAGAGCGCGGCGTGTTGTGCAGCCCAGCGATTTCCAGAGCGCGGCTATTGCTCTCACCAGCGCAGATTGTTGACGCGCTTTATTTTGATTATCAGCAACATTTTTAACAATTGATTGCACCTACCTCTATTATATTATCTCAAGTGAATCTATACACCAGTTAACAGTTCCAGCGCTTAGATGGAACGAAGAAGGAATTACCCGAAAGAGGAGAAAAAACAAACACTCGATAAAAAAACGATCTGCGCATGCGTTCAAATCAACCAGAAAAACAAGAAAAATCGCGTATTTGTGTGCCCGATGAAATCCTTAGAACCTTTACACTCTTTCTTTGGACAATCAAAAGCAACTTCAGGGCTGCAAGACTACAAAATTGCACTTTCTGCAGACTGAATATACGCGCTCTAATCAACCGGGGGGAAAAAAAAGAAAAAAACCGATCTGCGCATGCGCAAATTCCAAAATGGCTGCTGAAGTGTTAACTGGTGTTACAGTTACACCGATTAACAGCGGTTCTGCCGGCGGCACTGTACTCGGATACTTGTTTAAAAATGTCATCCCAGTTTAAAAACTCAGCTGCTTTCCATATAGTAGAAGCCATTGCAATGACATGTAGTGATATGACTGCCAAGTATTCAAGGCTGGAACTTAGGCACGTTTTACATCGGCGCAGCGATATATGGTGAACTCAGTTGTGAGAGTGAGAGAGAGAGAATGGAGCTCTGTTTTTCGTTTTACTGAGTTTTATTTCTCAAATAGATCAGATGGATGTAGCTGTTGTAAACTTTGCGATTGTGAAGAAAATGTAACAGCAGAATACATCGCGCGCGCGTCGTGAATCGCAGCACTCCTCGTAGCGCTGCGCGTTGTAAGTCGCAACGCTACACAACGCGCCGCGCGCTGTGAATCCACTTAGTTTTTTTATCCTTGAAGTTGAACTTCTAAGTTGAGTGTTAATATGTGCATTGAATGGGGCGCATTGTATTTTGCTGAAGATTCTAGGCGATTTAAGAATCGAGTAGATATTATTTTCCCGGGTATTGGAAATGCCATAATTGTGTTTGCTTATTTGTGACCCAAACTGGTCGATCAAAGTAGTGTGTTCACTGATGTGAAGTAGAGCAAGAATGAAAAATAGTATAGTAGTATGTTATTTTTAACTTTACGCTCAAGTTCAAATTCTTTGGAATTCAGCGCACAAGCAAAAAAGAAATCATTTCATGCACTGAGCTTCAATGGTATTTTTGGTGTGTTTTCTCCACTGCATAGTTAGTGGTGTGTGTGTTACTGTCATAAGACTCACATTATAATTGAAACAGCGCTGCTTAAGCCCTGTCCAGACTTGGCCGCCGTTTTACGCTCTATGCGCCGCAGGCCGTTTTGTGCTCGTTCGGGATTTGCCGAGTGGCCACACATCGACGATTCTTTTTACAACACGGTATCAGTCAAGCGGGTCACCTGACAAGAAGGTTCAGTTGCATTCGACAGCCGCGCCGCGAGCGGCTGACGTCATCGCTCTGGTTTGCTCTGATTGGTCAAATTTCCGTCGTTCTATGTCTGTGTCATAGAAATTAGAACACGCGCTATTCTTCTGCAAATAACGCTTCGCGATCATAGCACGCTGCGGCGCGCCGTTTTGAGCATAAGTCAAATGTGGACAGGGTCTGCCGGGAGTGTCTGGACAGGCCATTAGAGTTTTAAATCAAATGTGTTTGTGTTGCACAGTGCGTACTGATGTATGCAGGATATTTGAATTATTACAGATGCATACCAGCTGGATCCTGTTGTAACATGTCACACCTTGAGATGAGACACCCACAATGGAAACATCACACTCACAGCTGTCTTGAATTGGAAAAGGTCAGTTGCCTCTTTATTATTCATGTACACAGTGTATGTGTTTTGTGCTGTGTGTGCAGTTTAAATTTCAAAGATCACTCTGGCTTTCTGTTACTTTTTTGTGTAAAAATGTGTGTATCTGATGGTTTTGGGGGCTTTATGTTCTAATTTGAACACTTCTGAAGAACGGCATATATACATTATATATTTATATCTAGGTATATGTGTACTTAGGTTTTTTTGTTGCCTCTATAATCCATTCCATGCTTTAACCATACAGACTCATAATGTGGCTTGTGTGTTTTATGTGATGTTAGTAAGTTGTGGAATTATCTGAGTAATTCTGAGTTACATTAAAATAAGTAACAGTGTGGCCACTTATGTTTCCAGTACACAGCGGCTGACCATTCGGACCATGTTTCCTATTGGGAATTGATCTTGGCTGTTTCTGTTCTGCAAAGGTATGATTAAGGCTTCCTTTGATGATGAATGTTTTTGTGTGTGTTTCTGTGTATGTGTCACTGTGGGTGTGTGTGTGTGTGTGTGTGTGTGTGTGTGTGTGTGTGTGTGTGTGTGTGTGTGTGTGAGTGAATGAAACTTCAGTAATTTATGCTTTCACTTTTCAGAGTTACATGACATACAAGCCAAAATATAATATATTTTTTGCTGAAATTTGAATCGATGAATGTCTTTGTAGTCAGTAATTTTCAGGGTTGAAGTTCTGACTCAAAATGACTGTGATTGATCAACTCCATATCAGAAATGTTAGTTAGGACAAGTATTATTTAAACTCAATTTAACTGAATTCATGCAGGGAGAGGATTGTTATCACGAAGGTTACCAGTATACCAGGTTTATGATTTTTCAAAGTGCACAATCTCTTTTTCAGTGGACCCATTGAACTTCAAGTCCTGCATTTACAATGGTCCAGTGCTGTGTTTATCTGCTAACCTGGTCATACCAATGCGTTGTTGTGAACAGGTAAGTAATGCTTTTGCTTGCTTTTTTCTCTTTGGTTTCATCTTCTTATGCAGTTGTCCCTACTTCAGTACCTGTGTTTTTGGACTGAACATGTAGAGCTCAGAAGTCTCTATGTCATGCTTAAACCACAGGCTAATCCTTTGACTTGCGCACGCATGTGACTGTGTTTAATGGTGATGTCTGTAGGTATCTGTATCTAAGTGAGGCGGGGATATAGCTCAGTTGGTAGCGCGCTGGATTTGTACTCAGTTGGCCGCTGTCAGCGTGAGTTCGATCCCAGGTTCGGCGGAAATTTATTTCAGAGTCAACTTTGTGTGCAGACTCTCTTCGGTGTCCGAACCCTCCCCCCGTGTACACTACATTGGGTGTGCACGTTAAAGATCCCACGATTGACAAAAGGGTCTTTCCTGGCAAAATTGCTTAGGCACAGTTAATAATTGTCTACCTATACCCGTGTGACTTGGAATAATAGGCCGTGAAAGGTAAATATGCGCCGAAATGGCTGCAATCTACTGGCCGTATACAATTTCATCTCACACGTCATCACTGCAGAGCGCCTAGAACTGTACCCACGGAATATGCGCGATATAAGCGTCATTGATTGATTGATAGTTATGATTTTAAATGAGTAACAGTGTGTCTGTTTATGATTGCAGTACACACGTTATGGCCAACCATCCTGATGATGTTTCCCTGTGGAGAGATCCTTTCTGTTTCTGTTCCCCAAAAGGGTTGACTGCGGCTTTCAATAATGGTATGTTTGATTTTGTTTTGTTTTTCTCAGCTATTGCTTTCAGCATGCAGGGTAGTCAGGCTTGAGTTACAGGCCTAAGAAGATTTTCAATCTTGGCTGTAAATATTATCTTGATTCCTGGTTAGTGTTGTGGTTGTGCACCAATGTTATTCGACAAAAAGCTTTGGCATTTGAAATATTGGATGCCTTTTTTTGTTGTTTTATGAACCTAAACTGTGCTCTGAGTCTGACAGTATTTTCAGCCTCCGTCGTAATAGGTCAGGTATGCAGTCTCCAGGCCTGCATATTGAATGTCTATAGTTTTGACCCCATGGAATTTCTGTAGATACAAAATTGCGGTGCTACTTGTCTCCAAAAACCTCATCAGAAATAAGAAAATTCGTCCTTAGATCGTGTTTTGTTACATAATTGTTTGCAATCATGACTTATATTTGCAACTTTCACAGTTCATGGCTTTATTTTTATGTTTGTGCGAGGATTTACGAAGGAGTGGAAGCACTAACTGACCTGTTTACCCTTACGATTTTGGCGTAATTTATTACGATTTTCTGCAAAAAATACGCCATTCCGCTATCCGTGTCAAGACTACGATTTTCATAAATAAAAAAAATGTAAACAAAAATCAGTTCACATGTTTGGCATTGGTTTTTTCAATGGCAAAATGGGGTGAAAAAGCACAGGACTGACCAGAGATCATGTCTTGTCTGATGAGACGCTGGAGAGCCTTATTCTAGTGGTGAAGTCTCGCCCTCACTCATTCGGCAAGCGCAAGTACAGTAGAGAAGCGCTCGACTCACTGAAAAAGGCCTACTACTAGCAAAAGAAAAAGAATCAGTGATGCATGTGCTTTTGATGTGATCTTCTTTGAAATTATGATGACTACAAAAACTGACTGATGTGTTTTGTTTGTGAATGATGGATTGCGTTTCGCAGACACAGTTGTCATATGCGTTGTAAATGGCGATGAATGCTGGATGATTACTATTTTTGTGCCAGGATTACTATTTTTGGGGCTGAGCATTACTCCAAAACACTTATGGGGGTAAACAGGTCTGCACTAATCACATGACGTCATCAATACTTGTGCTTTCGAGTAACAAGGGTTACCTCCCTTGCATTGAAATTGTTGCATCGATTTCGTTGATAATTCGGCTCTCAACACAAATATAAGGGTTCAAGTAGCATGAATCAGGCTTACTTTTCACAGGCATGTCCAATAATTCACTTTGAAGATAGATTTAGTTAGTCTAGATGGGGTTTTCAGGGGTTTTGGAGACAAGTAGTACCCCAAAATTGTTTTTTGGCCAAAACATATTGACCCACATATATTTTTAATTCATGCAGGTCCAACTGGCTGATTGTCCTCTGTGTCTGGGATGAACACGGCTCTGAAATGCACTTTAGATTTATTCGTGAACTTACATGTAAAAAAGACCAACTGATGTAAAAGGAAATTATTTATTGACAATGTTCTTTTCTTTTGTGTAGCTTCTCAAGGTGCTGCTAATCGATGCTGTCAACACAAATGAGAGACACTGAAACAAGGAAAGTCAGACTCAGAGCCCTGGCAGCCACTTACGTTCCATGTGTTCCCTTGCTGTAGAGTTTCACAAATCAATCTCAAATAATATTACTGGTGAGTGTTTGTGTTTTACACTTGTTTCGTTTGTGGGTACAATGGAACCTACCTTTCAAAAGATCTTGACTATTAACACAAAAATATACTGAAAGCAGATCACGTCCTATGAGAGAAACCATCTTTAAATGGAATTGTTTTCAGACATAATTACATTGTGAACTGAAAACTTGGAAAGCTAGTTTCTTCAATACAAGGTTCCACTGTACAATTAGCTGCCTGTAAGATAAGTTTCACAGTATTTGCCTGTACTGTCAAGATGTTTTGGCATGATCAGTCACAAATAACACTTTTGGAAAGCACTTTGTGTCATCATTCCTGGTTTAAATGTTTGTGTTATAGAAGTTTTCTGAATTATGTGTCCCTGATTTTTGACTCACATGCGAAGCAAAAGTGAGTCTATGTACTCGCCCGAGTCGTCCGTCCGTCCGTCCGTCCGGAAAACTTTAACGTTGGATATTTCTTGGACACTATTCAGTCTATCAGTACCAAATTTGGCAAGATGGTGTATGATGACAAGGCCCCAAAAAACATACATAGCATCTTGACCTTGCTTCAAGGTCAAGGTCGCAGGGGCCATAAATGTTGTCTAAAAAACAGCTATTTTTCACATTTTTCCCATTTTCTCTGAAGTTTTTGAGATTGAATATCTCACCTATATATGATATATAGGGCAAAGTAAGCCCCATCTTTTGATACCAGTTTGGTTTACCTTGCTTCAAGGTCAAGGTCACAAGAGCTCTTCAAAGTTGGATTGTATACATATTTTGAAGTGACCTTGACCCTGAACTATGGAAGATAACTGTTTCAAACTTAAAAATTATGTGGGGCACATGTTATGCTTTCATCATGAGACACATTTGGTCACATATGGTCAAGGTCACTTTGACCCTTATGAAATGTGACCAAAATAAGGTAGTGAACCACTAAAAGTGACCATATCTCATGGTAGAAAGAGCCAATAAGCACCATTGTACTTCCTATGTCTTGAATTAACAGCTTTGTGTTGCATGACCTTGGATGACCTTGACTTTGGGTCAAGGTCACATGTATTTTGGTAGGAAAAATGTGTAAAGCAGTTCTTAGTGTATGATGTCATTGCTAGGTTTAGTTATTTGACCTTGACCCTGAAGGTCAAGGTCATGTCAAGGTCAAGCATGTGAGTCGTATGGGCTTTGCCCTTCTTGTTATCTTATGTTGTAATACAGGCTTTGTGTTTGTATTCATGTGTGTGTTACTTTGTATGTGAAGGAAGCTTTGAAGAATCAGCTAATATTGAGCTCCTTATTTTCTATTTCTTATCAAATAACCAAAGGGAAGTAATCGCTCAATGCATACGACATATTGTGTAATAGAGTAAGCGAGAGTTGTACGGAACCTTTTCTCCTGGCACCTGAGAGAATAACAAGCATTGAAATGAACATTGAATTTGTTCTGTTTAAAACCAGTCTTGATCTAAGGACTAAGTCCGGTCGAGAATAAAAGCTGGTTCTTGTATATGACTGTGTAGGTAGGTGTTAGTTGGAGTGCCTTGGAGAATGATGAGCATATGAGCTTGCGGTGATCATCCTTTTTTGAGGATGAAAGTCGCTTGTTCATGTCAATGCTTGTTATTCTCTCAGGTGCCAGGAGAAAAGGTTCCGTACAACTCTCGCTTACTCTATTACACATGTCGTATGCATTGAGCGATTATTTCCCTTTGGTTATTTGATATCTTAACATCCCTCTGCCTCATTCTGTTTGACTTTCTATTTCTTATTTTCTGCCTTTCATGGCACTTTTTCAGTACCATGAGGATGAGTGTAAATAAATTAAAAACATGTACCTATAGTATAAATAAGGGGAGAACTGAAGGAAAATGGCTGTCGTGTGTTCAGGTGGCTTCAGACTATGTACACTAACTAATGATTTGATAAATTGTTGTTAGTTTCAGGGAAACTCTGTTGGACCTGGGCTGCAGAGGAGAGGTAGCAAATGCAGCCAAGCAGATCGAGTCTCATCTTTTGAAGGAAGGGAAGGCGCATCACTTGTTTATGCCTGGTGATGGATCACCGAGGACGTCAGCACGGCACTGGGAGTCCTTACAAAACACATTGCCTTTCGCTGCATATATATTCAGAGATAGCCGAAAAGTCGCAGCATTGTGAATACAAATTGTATTTTGAGTGTTAATAATTATCACTAATTGATGGGGCGGGAATGTAGCTCAGTCGGTAGCGCGCTGGATTTGTATCCAGTTGGCCGCTGTCAGGGTGAGTTCGTCCACACGTTTGGCGAGAGGTTTATTTCTCAGAGTTACCTTTGTGTGCAGACTCTCCTTGGTATCCGAACACCCCCGTGTGTACATTGTACACGCAAGCACAAGACCAAGTGCGCACGAAAAAGATCCTGTAATCCATGTCAGAGTTCGGTGGGTTATAGAAACACAAAAATACCCAGCATGCTTCCTCCGAAAGCGGCGTATGGCTGCCTAAATGGTGGGGTAAAAACGGTCATACACGTAAAAGCCGTGGGAGTTTCAGCCCATGAACGAACAAACAAAATCACTAATTGATCAGCATTACATGGTTTTGTATTTTAAAACAAATGTGACTATTATTTTAATACGCAAAGGGTTTCTTATTATATTTGTCCTAATCAAAAATGTTAAATGTGTCAAAATGCCATCAAATTCAAAATGTAAAGCCTACTAGGTAGAATATGATTCATAATTTTAGTTGTAACTAAGTAAGTGTATCTTCTTCTTCTTCTTCTGCGTTCGTGGGCTGAAACTGCTACGTACACTCGTGTTTTTTGCACGAGTGGAATTTTACGTGTATGACCGTTTTTTACCCCGCCATTTAGGCAGCCATACGCCGTTTTCGGAGGAAACATGCTGGGTATTTTCGTGTTTCTATAACACACCGAACTCTGACATGGATTACAGGATCTTTTTCGTGCGCACTTGGTCTTGTGCTTGCGTGTACACACGGGGGTGTTCGGACACCGAGGAGAGTCTGCACACAAAGTTGACTCTGATAAATAAATCTCTCGCCGAACGTGGGGACGAACTCACGCTGACAGCGGCCAACTGGATACAAATCCAGCGCGCTACCGACTGAGCTACATCCCCGCCCCAGTAAGTGTATCTAAATTTAATTACGCATTTTCACTAAGATTGTGAATGTTTATAAAAATTGTTGAATAACATAATATTTTGATGAAACAATTTGTTTTTGAGTTTCTGCTTGCATGGTTTGAGTGCGTGTTGTTGTCAGAGTGCCTGAAAATATGAGCAGCTAAAAACCTGCTTTATAAAGAGCATAAACAATCCGGAATACGAACGAATGGAATACGCATGCGGTAGACCTGCGTTAGAGGTGCGTGTCACGCTCGATATCCGAGCAAAAAACGCATGCGTATCGCACGAAACAAAAGTTACAGAATCGTATGCGTATCGCATGCGTGCGCACGCTTTCACGCATGCGATACGCATGCATAATGTTTGTTGGGCAGTTACTTCCTCAGTGGTACTCTGTTTGACTGTTCGATTTGGCAATTCTGAACGATGGCAGATACTGAAGTGCACCAGGCAGTATCAGCGAAGTCCTCTGGCTCATTTTCTGTGCCCAAGAAAGCTTCCAGGTATTTGTCGGTATACCTTTTAAGCAGACAAAAAGCAGACATCTTCATTTACTTCCAAGGGAGAAATCGTTGGTCATAAAGTCTTGCAGGACCCAAACATACTTCTGCACGCTTTCTTTTCTTTTCATATTCAGTTGTTTCGCAAAAATGAAGTGTCATTGGTTTTCTCAACTTGTCAAGTCAGTCAAAACGACAGCAGAACACATACTCCGTCACGGCGGAGGGCTGACCGTGCACCCAAAAGCGGACTCAACCAAATGGGTATTTTTTGAAAGCTTGGGGCCTGCCGAACATAAAAATCGATGTTAACAAGAAATATTCAAGGGCGCACTTTCTCTTTTCAGTCAAAATTCAACTATACCCTGAAGAGTGATGCACGAGCATTTCAGACGCTTGCCTCTGAAAAAAGAAGTTCTCAGCCAAATTACGAACTTAAACTGGTACGTTTTACATAATTATAAATGTGTTAGTTGGTATCTTTTGATTATCACAAAACAATTTGCGACTGCTTTGGCCGAGGATGCTGGTGACAGTATCATTATTATGAACCCTACCCTAAATCCAGGAAAGACGTCGTCCAAAATGTAGGTAAGTTTTGATTAAAAATAAATTCACACAAGACTAGTATTGTTGTTTGGCTTCAATGGATATATTTTCGTCAAGTATGATGTCTTTACATAATATCTGTAAAATATGAATGGATTTGAACCATATACTATGTCACTATGACCTTCCAATCTTCCTAACCCCCAGCCCAGTAAAGCGTGCGAGACGTTTCCTGAACAAATGTCGCTTTGTGGTGCGAGTTCAGTGTGACATGATTAGTTTCCAGAACCCCATTTCTGACTTTCGAAGTTTATCTACATACATTTAGCAATGCACGAGCAAAATATGACAACTTAATGGTGCCTTTTGGTTTAATGCTATGGTAAAAAATCCTAGTGATAGTGTTTACAGCTTGAAACAAAACATAACAGAGGGGAGTAGTCTTCCTCAATCTGGTTCAGAGCATAATGTATTTCTATTTTCAGAGGTAGCATTATTTCTGATAAGAGCTAGAGCCAATATAATGATGCTGAATATTTGAAAAATGAACTTTGTGACTCATCTGAGTAGCAGAAGAGCCTTCGTGATCAGGCTGGCTGTCTTCAAGGCAATTCCTAGATGAACAACTTAACACTGCGTTCGATTATTCGCCCGTTTCTTAAGCTAGAGCTTTGAAACTTTACACGCGTCTAGGGCTACATGAACGCTTTACAATACATACAATATAGTTGACTCTCGCGTTATTTAAAGGTCACAACAAGGTCATTACCAGGCAAAAACGAGGGAAAACCGAGGGAAAGTACCATTTTCTGCAACTGTTTGCAAGAAAAAGCTTTCAAATTCAATTATTTTTGGGGGATTAACGCATCTCTAGACATGACAATCATCCGATTATCAGACATCAATTGTGGAGGTCACGACAAGGTCATTACCAGGCAAAAACGAGGGAAAACCGAGGGAAAATACCATTTTCTGCAACTTGTGTGAAAGTAAAAGCTTTCAAACTCCATCTTCTTCTGGTATTGGCGCATCTCTAGGCATGACAATCATCTGATTAACAGTCCTCAATTTTCAAGGTCACAACAAGGTCATTACCAGATAGAACCGAGAGAAAACCGAGAAAAAATACTATTTTCTATAACTTTTTTGTAAGTAAGAGCTTATAAACTCCATCTTCTTCTGGGATTAGCGCTGATTTCTATGACCCTGAAGTCCGAGGAAAGTTTTCTTGGCCCATGCCTAGTTTGAAGGTCATGACAAGGTCAAATTTACACGTTTTCTATTTGGGAATATCTTTTACGGTCAAATAAAATACTTTCTGGACGTCAGCTATTTTCGAAGCTAAAGCTTAATTACAACTTTACACACGTCTTGGGATTTATGAGACATAACGCAAATATTGTTGACTCTCGTAATATTTAAAGGTCACACAACCTGGTAAAACCGAAGAAAAACTGAGGGAAAGTACCATTTTCTGCAACTGTTTGTAAGAATGAACTTTCAAATTCAATTGTTTCCTGGGATTAGCGCATCTCTAGACATGACAATCATCTGATTAACAGTCATGAATTGTGGAGGTCACGACAAGGTCATTACCGGGGAAAACCGAGGGAAAATACCATTTTCTGCAACTTGTGTGTAAGTAATTGCTTTCAAACTCCATCTTCTTCTGGTATTGGCGCATCTCTAGACATGACAATCATACAATATAGTTGACTCTCGCGTTATTTAAAGGTCACAACAAGGTCATTACCAGGCAAAAACGAGGGAAAACCGAGGGAAAGTACCATTTTCTGCAACTGTTTGCAAGAAAAAGCTTTCAAATTCAATTATTTTTCAAGGTCACAACAAGGTCATTACCAGATAAAACCGATGGAAAACCGAGGGAAAGTACCATTTTCTGCAACTGTTTGCAAGAAAAAGCTTTCAAATTCAATTATTTTTCAAGGTCACAAGGTCATTACCAGATAAAACCGATGGAAAACCGAGGGAAAATACCATTTTCTGCAACTTTTTTGTAAGTAAGAGCTTATAAACTCCATCTTCTTCTAGGATTAGCGCTGATTTCAATGACCCTGAAGTCCGAGGAAAGTTTTCTTGACCCATGCAATGTTTGAAGGTCATGACAAGGATGGGATTTTACACACGTCTTGGGCATTATAAGACATGAAACAAATATTGTTGACTCTCGTAATATTTAAAGGTCACACAACAATGTCATTACTGGGTAAAACGACGGAAAATATATCAACTTTATGACTCGTCTGAGTGCCAGGACAGCCGGTGTGATCCTCAGAGTCAGGCTTGCAGACCGCAAGGCTATCGGTAGATGAACACCTTAACATTGACTTTTTCTTCTCTCTCCCCTTCTCTTCTACCCCTATTACATCCAGCCCCGCCCACCCCCCTAGAGCCCCTGTGGGCGAAGGAAGATGTCATGAATCTGCCTCAACAGCTTTAGCTTAGAAAATAGCCGAACACAAATAGAAAACGTGTAAACTTGACCTTGTCGATCATGACCTTCAAACTAGGCATGGGCCAAGAAAACTTTCCTCGGACTTCAGGGTCATAGAAATCAGCGCTAATCCCAGAAGAAGATGGAGTTTATAAGCTCTTACTTACAAAAAAGTTATAGAAAATAGTATTTTTTCTCGGTTTTCTCTCGGTTCTATCTGGTAATGACCTGGTTGTGACCTTGAAAATTGAGGACTGTTAATCAGATGATTGTCATGCCTAGAGATGCGCCAATACCAGAAGAAGATGGAGTTTGAAAGCTTTTACTTTCACACAAGTTGCAGAAAATGGTATTTTCCCTCGGTTTTCCCTCGTTTTTGCCTGGTAATGACCTTGTCGTGACCTCCACAATTGATGTCTGATAATCGGATGGCCAGGCCAGGCCATGTTGGGTTTGATGCGTGCATGCCTGGTTTTCTCCTGTAGATGGGTGTCGGCACAGAAGGTCTGCCCGCTGTCCTCAGCCAACATGCTCCGTCTTCATGGCAGCTCAAAATTTTTTATCGAGGTTCTCTCCTCTAGATCCGCCGTGTTTCGCCTAGGGGCTTTCGCTGCCTAGTTGATAGGGTCACCTCGTAGAGGATGTGGTCATAGACCACGCACGGTCGGTCTTGGGATAGGGAAACGTTATGCTAGTCCGGAGGGGTTACGTTACAATGGCCACCTCGCGAAGACCCAGGGTCCTAGACTAGGGAGGTCCAAGGGGGAGCACCGGGAGGGCTACCCCTCTACCCGCACCTCCAACACAATCCCTTCCCCTGGTAGCTTCATCCCCAAGGAGGAAACAAAGCTACCTGCAACACCCCGATGATTGTCATGCCTAGAGATGCGTTAATCCCCCCCAAAATAATTGAATTTGAAAGCTTTTTCTAACAAACAGTTGCACAAAATGGTACTTTCCGTCGGTTTTCCCTCGTTTTTGCCTGGTAATGACCTTGTTGTGACCTTTGAATAACGCGAGAGTCAACTATATTGTATGTATTGTAAAGCGTTCATGTAGCCCTAGACGCGTGTAAAGTTTCAAAGCTCTAGCTTAAGAAACGGGCGAATAATCGAACGCAGTGTTAAGTTGTTCATCTAGGAATTGCCTTGAAGACAGCCAGCCTTACGCTGACGATCACGAAGGCTCTTCTGCTACTCAGATGAGTCACAAAGTTCATTTTTCAAATATTCAGCATCATTATATTGGCTCTAGCTCTTATCAGAAATAATGCTACCTCTGAAAATAGAAATACATTATGCTCTGAACCAGATTGAGGAAGACTACTCCCCTCTGTTATGTTTTGTTTCAAGCTGTAAACACTATCACTAGGATTTTTTACCATAGCATTAAACCAAAAGGCACCATTAAGTTGTCATATTTTGCTCGTGCATTGCTAAATGTATGTAGATAAACTTCGAAAGTCAGAAATGGGGTTCTGGAAACTAATCATGTCACACTGAACTCGCACCACAAAGCGACATTTGTTCAGGAAACGTCTCGCACGCTTTACTGGGCTGGGGGTTAGGAAGATTGGAAGGTCATAGTGACATAGTATATGGTTCAAATCCATTCATATTTTACAGATATTATGTAAAGACATCATACTTGACGAAAATATATCCATTGAAGCCAAACAACAATACTAGTCTTGTGTGAATTTATTTTTAATCAAAACTTACCTACATTTTGGACGACGTCTTTCCTGGATTTAGGGTAGGGTTCATAATAATGATACTGTCACCAGCATCCTCGGCCAAAGCAGTCGCAAATTGTTTTGTGATAATCAAAAGATACCAACTAACACATTTATATGTAAAACGTACCAGTTTGAGTTCGTAATTTGGCTGAGAACTTCTTTTTTCAGAGGCAAGCGTCTGAAATGCTCGTGCATCACTCTTCAGGGTATAGTTGAATTTTGACTGAAAAGAGAAAGTGCGCCCTTGAATATTTCTTGTTAACATCGATTTTTATGTTCGGCAGGCCCCAAGCTTTCAAAAAATACCCATTTGGTTGAGTCCGCTTTTGGGTGCACGGTCAGCCCTCCGCCGTGACGGAGTAACAGAACTGGGAAATGACACTGATTGAAATACGAAAGATCTCCCCCATGACGAAAGTATAAATGACGTCATCTGGTCACACCTATCTCGAGAACTAAGCGTCGCTCAGAACCAGCGCCCTTCCATTATAGGCTACATACACTGAAGGGTAACCCAGGGCTCCCCACTGATGCCTAGAGGGTCCCAGTACCCCCAACTTTAATTTAATGTTTTTGGAACCCCTCACTGGAACTTCAATTTAGAAAAGTCCTCCTGGTTTTAAAACCCTCTAAAGTTCAGCTGAGGGGGTCCAGTCAGAGACTGTAGAGTATACAGAGACGCTCCATGCGGTGCTGAAAAGTGAGACCGGATGACACCACGCGGAAACATGGAAAAACCTACTTTCTCTTTTCACAGCAGTAGTGATATCGTGCTGCACAAGCATGGCCGCGCCAACGCGAAAACGCAGTGGGGCATGGTGTTCGGCCATCAATTGCTCAAACCCGTCGCGATTTATAACCCTTCGTGGTTGAAAACCGCGACGTTAAACACCAAATAAAGAAAGAATCAATTGCTCAAACGCACATACCAAAGGCTTCAGGATGTTCAAATTTCCCAAGGAAGAGAGCAGGTGAGGATTGTTTCTTCAATTCAGTTTTCTCTCGTTAAATGTTGGAAAATCAGTAAAAGTTGTAGCGTCGAACTGCGTGTAGATCTATTCTACCGGAACAGTGAAAACACACACTGTATACACACTACAGCCTCAAACCAGTCCAGAGGGTAGACAGAGAGAGAGAGAGAGAGAGAGAGAGAGAGAGAGAGAGAGAGAGAGAGAGAGAGAGAGAGAGAGAGAGAGAGAGATTGGATTGGATTGTTTACTCATTTAGGCCGTAGCCCCTTATGACGGGGGTGAACATATATATACAATGACATAATGACATTTGCACACACATCAAATGAAATAAATCATACACGAACTACTAAGACATTACATTTCAAATAAAATATACCGTAGGCTTACATGAACTAAGACATAACACTACGTAGCCGAAATGCTTTGTACACATAAGCTGACAACTTTCGAACAATACCTTCATTCACAGATGCCATAAGCATAGAAAACTTGTGTAAACTTGGGTTTCTATAAAACTTAGCAGGAATAAACTGGCATCGCAAACCACGAAGTGCGGGGCAACAAAGCACAAAATAAAACTCATCTTCCTTACTTTCCCTGCACAATGGGCATAACAACATATCCGCATCGTATCTCTTATATCGATTAAAGGCAGAGTAAGCTTCCCGTAAACCATCACATATACGGTCAGGCTTTTACACACAGTACAAACACCCTTTCATTTAAACACTCACCAATTGAGAACATCCTAGGTGCCCTCCGTAAAGAGCGAACAATTTTCAAAGAATTTATTTTTGCGTGGTTTATCTTACCCCTGAGCCATCGTGAACCCGTGTGATCCAATTTTCCCCCTTTTCACAATGCAGTCGTCATAGTTAGTCATTTGAATGCGACTCGACGTGAGCTTATCTACAATAGCACGTTTTTTTATGCACGAAACAACGGCTGTGGTTCACAAGAACTCTAGCGATGGCCATGGCTTTTGACTGTTGAGAGGAACGGCGATTTGCACTGATAAACCGGGCCGTCGTCTGCTACGACCCTTGCGTGACCCTGCTTCCGGGCTTTTCTTTTTTTAAACTTTCACAACTTCGAATTGTTCTGATCTTGTCTTGATGAAAAACGAATTCTTTTATGATTAAAGAATGTTTGTGTAACAAGCTGTCAATTTATTATTTAGATTTTAAAAGTTAGGTCTAGCGCAAAAACGAGGCGCCATTGTTCTTCAGGGCCAAGTCCACGAAAATAAATTCTTGGAAAATGTCTCACGCTCGACAGAAAGCAGCCAGGATGTTCCCGTTCGGTGAGCGTTCAAATGGAAGTATGCTTGTACTGTATTTAGACGCTCGGGGAGCTCTGTGATGGTTTACGGGAGGCTTACTGTGCCTTTAACGTGCACAAATAGTTCTGTTATTCCACCTCGGAATCTTGCCATAATAAGAGAGAGAGAGAGAGAGAGAGAGAGAGAGAGAGAGAGAGAGAGAGAGAGAGAGAGAGAGAGAGCTTTCTGAACAAGAAAGAAGCAACTGAAAAGAAATAAGAAAATCATCGATCGATCAAGATTCTTTAAAGTCAGCTTGGTCACAAGAATCTGGTTTAAGTTGCTGTATTTTACAGTTTTCCTTACATGATAACTTCTTAGCTCCGTGTTATTGACAACCCATTTCAGTTTCGATGTGCTGGGACGACACCAAATTGACTAAATGCCTTAGTTACCGATTTAACCGGGAACTATTTCGTTAAACGATTAATTCCTGAATATTTTCTCAGGCTTAACTAACCATGTATTCAGTACTAGAATGAATACCCGCTTCGCCGGGTAGCCGGCTTCGCCGGGAAGAAGTACTTAGAGCCGTACGCCGGCTTCGAACAATGGACCCGCCAAGCTTAGGTCCCTCCCAGATTCGTGGAATGGGAACAGCACGAAAATGATTCAGTGGCCATAATGCCATTCCTGACCATATCGAGTCCCATCCTTGTCGACGAATGTAACCGTGTTAATCACCTTTGGAGGCGAACTCCACTCAAACAGGACTGAGCAAGTTATGGCTTCTCAAAGGAAGGCCAGTACATAAAATTACACAAAAGCCGCCAGACCACATCACAAACAGAACTGAAGAATGCACAGGTGTTGCTTACATAGAGACACACACACTCACACACACACACACAAAAACACAGAGAAGCCGTATCTATAGAGAGATAGATGACAGTGTATTTTTCGCGTGGCTATAAATTGATTCGACCTTTGCACTTTTAAAGTGAGGATAATTTACGGGTCCAATTTACGTTCTGTACACTGCGTTGACCTTCTAAAAATAGTAACGCCGGGAATATCCGAAGACGCTCAGCGCAGTGGACAGCGCAGTGTAGTAACTTACAACTGAACGGGAAAGCCACACGAAGGAAGGGAGATAAACGCCAAACACTGGAGAAGATAAGGAAGAGTTACTTATAATGGTGAAATGAACACAAAAACGAAAATGAGTTCAGCGCTGCGCGCTGAGAGCACGTGTTGAAATATCTCATCGATGATATTGTGTCCGGGGTGTAGCTGAATACGGTGTCCAAATTTGAAAAAGATCCACCGAGAACTTTGGCGTTGTGATGTGGTGTAGCGGCTATGGTGTGTCGGTATGGGGGCCCGGGTCGCTGAGGTGGAACCAAAATAGCTGAGGTGGAACCAAAATCGGTTCAGCGCTGCGCGCTGAGAGCACGTGTTGAAATATCGACCAGGTTGTGTCCTGTACCGGGTCAACCTGAATATGCCCACCAAATTTGAAGCAGATCCATCGAGAACTTTGGCCGTGCATCGCGCACAGACAGATACACACACACACACACAGACACACAGACACACAGACTCTAGTCGTATATATATATAGATGCATTTGTATTTGATTAAAACACACAAAAATAACGACGGTTAGTTCGTGAAAAGAGACTGACTTGAATCATGTTTGCATAACTACAGCGATGCAGCAAATATTGCCTAAGAAAATTAATTTGATTTAATTTTAATCTATACCATTTTCTGCGGTGTTTTTATGGTCATTTAAAAAGGATGTTCACAAACAAACATATTTGTTCATCCAGTTACTGTTTGCAGCACTGTCAGCCGGACAGAACAGACAGTATCTATATATATATACGACTTGTGTCTGTGTGTGTCTGTGTCTGTGTGTCTGTGTATCTGTGTCTTCGCGATGCACGGCCAAAGTTCTCGATGGACCTGCTTCAAATTTGGTGGGCTTATTCAGAGAGACCCCGGACACAACCTCATCGATGAGATATTTTAACACGTGCTCTCAGCGCGCAGCGCTGAACCGATTTTGGTTCCACCTCAGCTATTTTGGTTCCACCTCAGCTACCCGGGCCCCCATACCGACACACCAAAGCCAAAGTTCTCGGTGGATCTTTTTCAAATTTGGACACCGTATTCAGCTACACCCCGGACACAATATCATCGATGAGATATTTCAACACGTGCTCTCAGCGCACAGCGCTGAACCGATTTTGGTTTTTGTGTTCATTTCACCATTATAAGTAACTCTTCCTTATCTTCTCATCGTCTCCAGGTTTTCAGCGTTTACCTCCCTTCCTTCGTATGGTGCACTATAGTATGAGTGGGGCGTCTTCGGATATTCCCGGCGTTCTGTTACTATTTTTAGAAGGTCACCGCAGTGTCCAGAACGTAAATTGGACCCGTAAATTATCCTCACTGTAAAAGTGTAAAGGTCGAATCAATTTATATTCACGCGAAAAATACACTGTCATCTATCTCTCTATAGATACGGCTTCTCTGTGTTTGTGTGTGTGTGTGTGTGAGTGTGTGTGTGTGTGTGTGTGTGTGTGTCTCTCTATGTGAGCAACACCTGGGGATTGTTCAGTTCTGTTTGTGATGTGGTCTGGCGGCTTTTGTGTATTTGTATGTACTGGCCTTCCTGTGAGAAGCCATAACAGTTCAAAAGGGCTTACAGATAAGCTATAAATTGCTCAATCCTGTTTGAGTGGAGTTCGCCTCCAAAGGTGATTAACACGGTTACATTCGTCGACAAGGATGGGACTCGATATGGTCAGGAATGGCATTATGGCCACTGAATCATTTTCGTGCTTTCCCATTCCACGAATCTGGGAGGGACCTAAGCTTGGCGGGTCCATTGTTCGGACCCGGCGAAGCCGGCGTACGGCTCTAAGTACTTCTTCCCGGCGAAGCCGGCTACCCGGCGAAGCGGGTATTCATTCTAGTGTTAATATAAACGTGATATAAACACAGCCGACAGCAGCCGCTTTTCGCGAGCTACCTTGTGCGGCAGGGAGTGGTTCTTTTCCCGCGCTGCGCTGGCCGGTCTCAGTTTCGCACCGCAGCGCAAAGAAGGATGACGCGTCTCTGTATACTCTATAGTCTCTGGTCCAGTGTAAGGGGGGGGGGGGGGGGGGGTGTTCCACTCAAACACAAAGCCTTGATCCATTTTGTGCATAGTACACACTATTTTATGAATTAATTTCTTAAAAATGTCAGTCTGCAAAATTAATGGATTAACACATTCTCACTGCGACTTGATTTTTGTCATATATATATATGTCAAATTGGAGGAATGATATCTTACCCCATGTAATTAATTAGCCTGAACATGTAGGTATGAGATGATGATTGTTTATGCAGGAAAGACTACCCTTAATTATTGATTTGCTGTAATTGTATAATGGCCATATAATTGGTAAATGCATACATTAACATGCATCTTTTTCATTTTGGGGAGTTCTTTATATTTCCAGTTGCAATACTGCAGCAAGAACATATGGTAATATAATATTAATGAAAAATTAGTGTCTGCAACATTGTTTTACGTTGCTTTTTGTTTTGTTTTTCTTGAGCGCGGCCAGTGGTACCTATTATATATCCAACAGTTTGTGCAGATGTTAATTTTAATTTTTATGTCGGTTTTTTTCTTGGGGGGGGGGGGGGGGGCGGGGGATATGCTGTCATTAGGGAGGGGTTGCTCTTTGGGGTGGAGGGGAGCAAGAGATTGTCGGGAAATTTGGCAAATAATTGAGGAAGTACAAACATAAGAGCTCAAAACCATGCATGATCTCAGTCAATTGATGATATTAGAAGAAAGAGAGGAATGTCATTTGTCAGAAAATTGCATCCAGAAAATGTTAAGAAAAAAACAAGTGAGTTGACTTCAAGTAGCGAAACAGAGCACAGATGTACATGTGTTCAGATTTAAAGAGATACAGTATAGTTCCTATTACAAACTTAAAGTTTGCGTTATTAAGTTCACTATTTAACTATTACTGCCTTTGTTGCTTATGTCCTTTTGTTTAACATGTGTTGGCAAATATTTAGCATGCTTGAATTATGTATGTTTTGTTATCTTTTTTTATTCAAATTTCTAACTTTTGATTTGACAATTTCATTCACTTTCACTTTGTTGATTGCCCTTTATCTGTTTGTACGTTTTTCTTTCATTTGACTAATGATCTTGATTGCAAAATTAAGGCGTTAGGGTCGGGGCTAAAACTATATTTTAAATGCGTTGTCATGGAAATCATTGTCAAGTCTCCATTTGCATGCAGTGACAATATTGTTTCACAGGATGATTTTAACTCTTGTATCAGAATTTGTAGATTTTTGTTGTTAATAATAAACCATATATGTAAGGAAATGGATTCTTTGAGTTACAAAAATAACTAACCAATAACAAATCAAGATGTATTGTTAAATGACACTGAATGAGCCACTCATGTCTAAAGCATATAAATCTAAACAAGTGATGATGCATTCAAAATCTGGAATCCCTGCTTCTTTGACTAAATTGACAATTTTTGAGCCAGTTTTATAACTACGGTGTACTGTGATGCTACTCATGAAAGTTTTTTGTGAATGTATATTTTGTGTTAAACACACAAATGCACACATATACACACACACTGACACGTACAGTGCATGCGCACACACACACACACACACACACTGACACACACACACACACACTGACACACACACACACATACACATACGCACGCACGCATACACAAACGTACACACTGACACACACACACACACACACACACACACACACACACACACACACACACACACACACACACACACACAGTAGAACAACTTCTGTGTCATTTAGTGTGAGTTTCTGTTGTCTGTTTTAGACAATGGCAGCTCCCAAACACAACTACGCCAACAGACTGAAGGGATCAGAGAAGAATGTTTGGTAAGAACTTTATAAGGCCCCAAAATAAAGTTGTATGTTTCTGGTAACATGGCTACAAAAAATAGGGTAGGTAGGTAGGGATTTTTTTATTTTTTTTATTTTTTATTTCTTGGTCAGGGTAGAAAATAACTATACAGTGACGCAAAGAGACTGGACTTACTATACAAAGAGAAAGACAACACATTACAAAACAAATGAGACAAAAGGGATGCGGGGTTATCCCCCTTGTGTCGTCTGCCGTCTGTTACTTTCGTTTTGACGCTTTTATTTCCTTTTTTTTTTTTTTTTACAAATGCAATAAAAAAAAGTCTAGGGTCGGCGGGAAAAAACTAGGTAGGGTCGGGTGACCAGAAACATACAACTTTTTTGTGTGTGCCTAATGCCCAGTAGCTCAGATGGTAGAGCACTGGACTTGTGACCCATGCGTTCAAATCCTGGCCGGGACGGACAAGGGTCAACTTTATGTGCAGACTCAGATGGTATCCATGTTCCACCCCCGTGTCACCACTGTGGCATGTTAAGGACCTTGATCATTCTGCCATAAGCGCAGGTGGCCGATTACACCTAAACACACCCACACCTGGGTAGCGCGACTGTTGCTGCTAAGCTTGGAGGGAGCCACAGGAATTTCCCAGCGATGGGACAATAAAGTAATGAAAATGATAACTTTACAGGCGCTTTACAATTTTAAAACAAGAAACATAAAAGAGAGGGAGTGTATTATGTTGGGGGTCTTAAAAGGGGAGCTCCACTGTAACATGATTATTTACATGGGTAGGAGGTTAATTTTTTAACAAGAATTCTGTTAAATATGATATTTGTACTGTTTGATTGATTCAATGTTGTTTTTGTCTAGGGTGGAGTTTACGAAACTGGCGTCTGAACCTGGTGTTATCAATTTAGGAGAGGTAATTTGATTTACCAATTAAGTAACATTGATGTTGCGATCTATCTTTTCTTCTCAAATAATTTTGATAATACAGTGGTCGCCGGCCACTTTGGGACCGGGATAAAATGGTCATAATAAGCGGCTGGTCATATTAACCGATGTTAGAGAAAACGACTTAAAACAAATCGCAAAAATGGTCCATGAATTGGCGCGTTCTTTGCTCTCATCTTCTGGAACCACTGAAAAAGACCATCTTCCACATCTTTGTCTTTTCCATGTCGTAGGCGCTTTCGTTGCGGTGAATCCTGCGTTGCGCACTCCTTCCTCACGCTGTCTTCATTCTTGAGAATGTTTGTCAAAAATCCTCTGTTGACGCCCAACTGTGCAGCACTCTCACGCATACCACAGGATGGTAGAGCTTTAAATTTGTCAATAAGTTCTAGCTTTTCCTCGGCTGTCCGATCTTGGCGTTTTCGTTTCGACATTGTTTCCTCTTGAATCAGACTGAAAGATTGGTTGGCTCGTGCTCTGTTTGCCAAAAAGAGAGAGAATAATGTTCGTGATCACTTTAGATTTATTCACGGGAAATAATGAAAAGATCGCACGCTTTTTTTCCTTTTTTATGACGCTCAGTCTCGGGGAAAAAAAGAGAGAGAATAATGATCGCGACATTAGAGATCACTGAGCACTGATCACTGATCACTTTAGTTTCATTCACGAAAAAGAAAGAAAATATCGCACGCCTTTTTGCCTTTTTCAAAAAATCGTATGTATTCCCCCCCCCCCCCCCCCCCCCCCCCCCCCGAGTGATTTCAAACTGAAAAAGATGTGAACTTGTTGCCATTTTCTCGAAACAATGTGGCCATATTAAGCGGCGTTGTGGTCATATTAAGCGGCTTTTTCTAATACATAACAAAGAAGGACAATTCCGGACCGGGTAAAATTGGTCATAATACGCGGCTGGTCATATTAACCGCGGTCATATTAACCGGCGACCACTGTATATGTTCAGCTTGATACATTTGCAAGGTAAATGTACTCGGTGAACAGTTGCGTCAGCTACTTGTTGCTTTGCTTTTCTTGTGGTGTCTTGAAACTGAAATATTTTTATGTTATGATTTATATCCAGTTCTGATTACTGTAACGAAAGAATAAGTTCTAACAAGCAAAAAACAAAATGCAGAAAAGGTTCTGTATTTGGTCAAAGATGTTAAACATACATGCATAATGTCAAGTGTGTGTGTGTGTGCGTGTTTGTATGTGTGCCTTGATCTGTGTGTGTGTGTGTGTGTGTGTGTGTGTGTGTGTGTGTGTGTGTGTATGTGTGTGTGTGTGTGTGTGAGTGTGTGTGTGTGTGCCAATGTGTATTACCGTCAGTGCATGTGTATGTATGTGAGTGCATGCTTATACCTCTGTGTGTGTGTGTGTGTGTGTGTGTGTGTGAATGTGCATGATTTGTAACAGAATGTTAAAATTTATGTGATTGTTTTTCTTGTGATTGATTTCTAAACAGCCGCGCGCGGCTGTTCCTAGCTTGCGTTACCAGCAGCTGCAGCCAGCACACTGTACTATAAAGCTCGCTTGCCTGTTATACCCAACTGCTTCCGCGCTATACTGGGAGATTGGCCTTCTCTGTGCATAGCCCTGAGAGAGATACTAGCTTTTCTTGTGATTGATTTCTAAACAGCCTTGCGTTTCAGTGTGAGTTAAAAATAGCCCAGCAGAGAGAATAGCTTGGTTACCAGCAGCTGCAGCCAGCACACTGTACTAAGCTCGCTTGCCTGTTATACCCAACTGCTTCCGCGCTATACTGGGAGATTGGCCTTCTCTGTGCATAGCCCTGAGAGAGATACTAGCTGCTGTGTTATCTCTGCTGTGAGGAAAGGATGGGTGCTAGAAATAGCCTGCAGCTAAAGTAGCAGAAATGAAGCAATGGGAACAGCCGTCTAGCCGGTACATTTCCAAGATTGCTCATCTAATGATTTCCAACAGGGGTTTCCATACTTCCAGGCGCCAGAACATGTTGTGAAGAGTCTGCAGAAGGCCATTGGCTCCGGTAACAAGTTTGTACACCAGTACACCCGGCCCTTCGTGAGTACACTCGCTTCTTATAAAGCTGGCAGAATTGTATTCTCTGCTACTGAAGCATCAAACCCCTCTTAATGACAACACACACGCATGCACACCCACACACACACACATACACACACACGCACACACACACACACGCACAAAACACACACACTAATCAAGTGCATGAACTTCATGGGTTTGTTACATTTCCAAGTCAATAGTGTGTCTTAATTAAAGTGTTCTATGTCTTTCATGCAGGGTCACCCACGCCTGATAAAAGCTCTGTCGGAAGTCTACTCTCCACTGCTGAAACGTCCAGTTGATCCGATGACGGAGGTCTTGGTGTCGGTCGGTGCCTTTGGCTCGCTCTTCTGCATCATACAGGGCATGGTCAACCCAGGTGATGAGGTGTGTACGTGTAGAGTGTGGTATTTGTCCAGCGATGCTTTCTCAGAAGGGATCTAAGTCAACCAAAAGTGGATGCATTCCCTGTAGGTGCGTTTCCTGTACGCGTTTTTCCTGTAGCATTTCGCCGACTGTCGCTGAAAGTCACGTGATGGTTTGCAACATCAACAGATTTTGCGGTTTTTCGATCCATCTTTTTTTTTATTTGATTCACTGTTGCAATTTTTATTGAAAAAATTAGAAAATCTGTCAAGTCCTCTGTCAAACCGCATTTCTGAATGTTTATGAATGGAACACTGTCTTTAAGTACACAGACAAACAACAGTAATTGAACAGAGAACTTATTGAACAAAATGGTCAGCAGCATGCCCGGAAGACACAAGCGAGACAATGATTTATGACGAAATGAATGATGTAGAAAGGGAAAGATGTCAGCGTGGAAAGTTTGTTCCATAGGTAAATAGTGCATGGCAGAGAGGTCACAGAGATAGAGAGAGAGAAAGTATGTACGTGCGTGGTTGTATGTGACTTGTGACGAGTAAATGAAATGAAATATAAATAACGTTTGGTTGCAGGTGATCATCATAGAGCCATACTTTGGCTGCTACGAACCCATGGTCAGGACGGCCGGGGGAATTCCCGTCTTTGTGCCTCTCAGGCCTGTGAGTGTGGTGCACCTGTGTGTGTGTGTGTTATGCAGTGTGTGTTATGCAGTGTGTGTTATGCAGTGTGTGTTATGCAGTGTGCGTTATGCAGTGTGCGTTATGCAGTGTGCGTTATGCAGTGTGTGTTATGCAGTGTGTGTTATGCAGTGTGCGTTATGCAGTGTGTGTTATGCAGTGTGCGTTATGCAGTGTGTGTTATGCAGTGTGTGTTATGCAGTGTGCGTTATGCAGTGTGTGTTATGCAGTGTGTGTTATGCAGTGTGTGTTATGCAGTGTGCGTTATGCAGTGTGTGTTATGCAGTGTGCGTTAAATATGATACAGTGGAACCCCTCTTTAAGACCTCTGACAATCTGACAAAATCAGCTCTTAACAAGTCGCGTAAGGCGAAAATACAATATTTAGTCAAGTAGCTGCCTTTTTTCAGCAAGACCGTATACTCGTAGCATCGTCAGTCCACCGCTCATAGCAAAGGCAGTGAAATTGACAAGAAGAGCGGGGTAGTAGTTGCGCTAAGAAGGATAGCACGCTTTTCTGTACCTCTCTTTGTTTTAACTTTCTGAGCGTGTTTTTAATCCAAACATATCATATCTATATGTTTTTGGAATCAGGAACCGACAAGGAATAAGATGAAAGTGTTTTTAAATTGATTTGGACAATTTAATTTTGATAATAATTTTTATATATTTAATTTTCAGAGCTTGTTTTTAATCCGAATATAACATATTTATATGTTTTTGGAATCAGCAAATGATGGAGAATAAGATAAACGTAAATTTGGATCGTTTTATACATTTTTATTTTTTTTTACAATTTTCCGATTTTTAATGACCAAAGTCATTAATTAATTTTTAAGCCACCAAGCTGAAATGCAATACCGAACCCCGGGCTTCGTCGAAGATTACTTGACCAAAATTTGAACCAATTTGGTTGAAAAATGAGGGCGTGACAGTGCCGCCTCAACTTTCACGAAAAGCCGGATATGACGTCATCAAAGACATTTATCAAAAAAATGAAAAAAACGTTCGGGGATTTCATACCCAGGAACTCTCATGTCAAATTTCATAAAGATCGGTCCAGTAGTTTAGTCTGAATCGCTCTACACACACACACACACACACGCACGCACGCACGCACACACATACGCACATACACCACGACCCTCGTTTCGATTCCCCCTCGATGTTAGAATATTTAGTCAAAACTTGACTAAATATAAAAAGGAGGGAGTCTTAAAATGGAGGTCAATTTACAGAGGTTATGAATAGAAAGTCTGAGAAAACAGGGTCTTACATTTGCGGGTCTTAAAAGGTATACTCTTTTTTTTCTCAAAACTTTTACCATGAATTCATGTTTCGTTGCGGAAACTATTGCTGGCTTGCAGTGATCGTTGACAGCGTGTTTAAACAGAGGTCACGTAAGTTTAGAAAAACATGCCTGCTCAGCGTTCACTGCAAGCAATTGGCAGTGAATTGTTTGCATATTTTCCAAATGAAAGGGTTTCATTGAGCGTACACTGCATAACATGCACACCAGAGTTAGTTGTTTGCCGTGATGAGCGTGTTGTCTCTTCGTCTTGCTGTTTGGGGCATGACTCTGCCACAGAGGTTGGAAATCCTGACAACGTTAATTTCTGAACATCGTCTATTCTGTCTTTCTTCTAACTTGTCCTAATGATAATGACCATTTTTTATTTACGAGCATAAAGTGGTTGCTTTTTTTATGACCAGCCCCTTACCCTAAAGACGGATCACATTGATAATTAACGCTAAATGAGTAAAATATTACATCAAAAAAGTGTGTTAAAATGGCTTTCGCCCATAACCTTTTTTGGTACATCTTAGAGGATGAAAAAACAAAGTCAAGGAAGTAAACACAAGCAGTAATTATTTTTTTACATGTAAACAGAAGAAAACATCAACAACTTCAGAGCAAAAGCGATTATAATAGCTTTGCAACACGATGTGTTGGAACACAGCAATAAACAAGTCGCGTAAGGCGAAAATACAATATTTAGTCAAGTAGCTGTCGAACTCACAGAATGAAACTGAACGCAATGCCATTTTTCAGCAAGACCGTATACTCGTAGCATCGTCAGTCCACCGCTCATGGCAAAGGCAGTGAAATTGACAAGAAGAGCGGGATAGTAGTTGCGCTAAGAAGGATAGCACGCTTTTCTGTACCTCTCTTTGTTTTAACTTTCTGAGCGTGTTTTTAATCCAAACATATCATATCTATATGTTTTTGGAATCAGGAACCGACAAGGAATAAGATGAAAGTGTTTTTAAATTGATTTGGACAATTTAATTTTGATAATAATTTTTATATATTTAATTTTCAGAGCTTGTTTTTAATCCGAATATAACATATTTATATGTTTTTGGAATCAGCAAATGATGGAGAATAAGATAAACGTAAATTTGGATCGTTTTATAAATTTTTTTTTTTTTTTTACAATTTTCAGATTTTTAATGACCAAAGTCATTAATTAATTTTTAAGCCACCAAGCTGAAATGCAATACCGAAGTCCGGGCTTCGTCGAAGATTACTTGACCAAAATTTCAACCAATTTGGTTGAAAAATGAGGGCGTGACAGTGCCGCCTCAACTTTCACGAAAAGCCGGATATGACGTCATCAAAGACATTTATCAAAAAAATGAAAAAAACGTTCGGGGATTTCATACCCAGGAACTCTCATGTCAAATTTCATAAAGATCGGTCTAGTAGTTTAGTCTGAATCGCTCTACACACACACACAGACACACACACACACACACACACGCACACACGCACATACACCACGACCCTCGTTTCGATTCCCCCTCGATGTTAAAATATTTAGTCAAAACTTGACTAAATATAAAAACGAACGTAATCAGTTAACCTCAATATATGACAAGCAAAGTATTTCAAAGGAATTAAATCTATGATGCAACATGTAAACATAAGAAAAACTCAACAACTTCAGAGCAAAGGTGATTTTGATAGCTTTGTAACACGTGTGGAAACACGCCAATAAAAAAACTAACGTAATAAGAGTAAAGAAAACAAGTCGCGTAAGGCGAAAATACAATATTTAGTCAAGTAGCTGTCGAACTCACAGAATGAAACTGAACGCAATGCCATTTTTAGCAAGACCGTATACTCGTAGCATCGTCAGTCCACCGCTCATGGCAAAGGCAGTGAAATTGACAAGAAGAGCGGGGTAGTAGTTGCGCTAAGAAGGATAGCACGCTTTTCTGTACCTCTCTTTGTTTTAACTTTCTGAGCGTGTTTTTAATCCAAACATATCATATCTATATGTTTTTGGAATCAGGAACCGACAAGGAATAAGATGAAAGTGTTTTTAAATTGATTTCGACAATTTAATTTTGATAATAATTTTTATATATTTAATTTTCAGAGCTTGTTTTTAATCCGAATATAACATATTTATATGTTTTTGGAATCAGCAAATGATGGAGAATAAGATGAACGTAAATTGGGATCGTTTTAGAAAAAAATATTTTTTTTTACAATTTTCAGATTTTTAATGACCAAAGTCATTAATTAATTTTTAAGCCACCAAGCTGAAATGCAATACCGAAGTCCGGGCTTCGTCGAAGACTACTTGATCAAAATTTCAACCAATTTGGTTGAAAAATGAGAGCGTGACAGTGCCGCCTCAACTTTCACGAAAAGCCGGATATGACGTCATCAAAGACATTTATCAAAAAAAGGAAAAAAACGTTCGGGGATATCATACCCAGGAACTCTCATGTCAAATTTCATAAAGATCGGTCCAGTAGTTTGGTCTGAATCGCTCTACACGCACGGACACACGCACGCACGCACACACATACACCACGACCCTCGTTTCGATTCCCCCTCGATGTTAAAATATTTAGTCAAAACTTGACTAAATATAAAAATGGTCTCCTAATCGCAGAGCAAGCATGGTGTGAAGATGTCGAGTGCTGACTGGAAGCTGGACCCCAAGGAGTTGGAGTCCAAGTTCAGCGACAAGACAAAGCTCATCGTGGTCAACACGCCAAACAATCCTCTGGGAAAGGTCGGTCTTTATGGGATGATCGAGGAGTGGGGGAGGGGGGTGAAGGTGTGGAGGTGATTGTGTGTGTGTTTTTGTTGTTGACGTGATAGAAGTAATAGTTAGCAGCAAGTCCAAACCTATCCTCCTTAACACTGCCAACAACCAACTGGGAAAATTCAGTCAGTATGTGTGGGTGTGTGTGAGGGGGTTGGGATTTGGGGTAACTGAAGGGTGTGTGTGTGTGTGTGTGTGTGAATGATAGGGGGAGGGGAGGGACGAGTAGCACAGACGGGTGGAGGCAGGCATTGTTGTCCATGTTCAGCAATAAGACCAAGCTAACCATCCTCAACAAATGATCCATAGTGCTTTTAGTTATGCGCTATAGAAATCTCCTTAATAAATAAATAAATAATAAATCCACTGGGAAAGGCTTGTGCGAGAACGATTTAGGCTGTCATTTTGTGCTCAAAACTTCGTAGCAACATTCGCTTATTACAACAACATCTGGGCCAGTAGATGATTTTCAGAAATAACTCTGTTGGGTTTGTAGGGGTTGTGAAAAAGTGAATACACTTGCTTTTCGTGAGACAAACCATTTACACGTGCTCCTTGTCCGTGTGTTTCAGACAACCCTCTTGCCTAGTGACTGGTCTGTGGATTGTTTGGCTCACTAAATTCAAGGGTATTCACTCTTTCACTACCCATGCAAACCCGACAGTTATTTCCAGAATGTCTATTTTACATCACTGTCTGCAACTTGCATCCAAAATGCCATTGAAGCAGGTAGTAAGCAGCTATTTAAATTACATATCTTTACCCAACTCACAAATAGCAATTAACTCTAGTTCAGTGCTGGTAACGCTGTACGCGTCCCCTTGGTAACAAGGGAGACCACTCTAAAAAAGAAAGTGATCAATCCCATAATGCCAGACTATCGCTAGTCTGACTTCCGTATGCGTGCGCATATGCTGCCATCTTATCATTCACAACTCAGCGTTCAACAAGACTGGTCGCTTATGAAGTACGCTCCGGCTGTTTTCAGCCTTGTTTCTTAGTCTACGGACTTTGGCTTCGCCCCTTGGTCTGCCGCTGAGCTTTATCTACACCTTTGCTGTTTGGGTGAGACCTTTCCTGTTTTATGAAAACTTTGGCGACATTTTTGTCGCGCTTTTGCGAACTTGTATGAAATTTTCTTGCAGAAATTTTTCGTAAGTTCGTTATGTCATGGCGGAGAACGCCAAGATTAAACCTAGTTTGAGACAGACTACTGCTGCAGCGTCTCCTACTAAGAAAGCTTCCTCGTCTAGAAAGAGTAAGAGTGCCGGACAAACCGCCATTTCACTTTCAGAACCGGGAACAGACAAATGTTTTGATGTTTTGGTCGACAAGCCGTCGACCGCCATTTTGTCCGCTTATAGGGGACAAGGTCACGGTGACAAAGATGCTTTTGTTGATAAAGATGTTGTTGTGTCGTGGGCATCTGGTGGTTCAGGTGTTTTGCCCTCCGACATTGCGTCGTTGTTACTGATGTTTAGTTCTCAGGTTTCGACTTTGGCTGCGGATTTGACGGCAACAAAAGCAGAACTTCGTTCACTTCCGTCTGGCGTCTTTGATGTTACGTCTTTGGGGAGAATCCGGTCTTTGCCTTTGGCTTCCACTTCCGGTTCCACCTCTGCTTCTGCAACTGTTTCCGCTTTGGATTCAACTTCCGTTGTTCAAGCGAAAGTGCTGGGTTCTCCGGTGAAAGTGGTTTACGTTCGCAGGAGGAAGTAGCACGCATTTGCGCTGTGAAAGTTCTGAAACCATGTCTGTCCTTCCGCGTTACGGCGTGAGTTCAGCAGTGGCTAAGAGCCCTGGACAACGTAAGCTTCCGCCCTGGGGGCAGGAAGTTGTTGGGCTGGGTGATTCTTGGGTTGATCATGCGAATCTCTCTGGGGGTCACCTTCCTAACTTGGTTGCCGAGCAGGAAGGAGAGGCTTATGATGGTGCGTCCATGGTGGTGGACGACACCCAGCTTAACTTGCTGTTCAAGTTGTCCAGCGCAGTGACGTGGGCGGTGAAAAACGGCATTTAAGTTTTGACAGTAAGGGGTGGCTGAGAGCAATTTATAACTTCCTCCACCTCTATCTGCGTTCGACGACTTCCGGAGTTCGGAGGAACGTAAAGTTCACTTCCGTGGCTGGGAATCGTCGTTCATTGCCCTGAAGTTGCACTGGGCGAAAAGTGGCGTTTTGTATCTTACAAAACTACTCAAAATCCCAACAAAACTTCAAGTTTCAATGGGTTTATTACATTTTGGTGGTCACGACAACGCCAGATTTTGATTGGATTTTGTTGAAGTTATCGCAGCGAAATTGCCTGGAATTTCAGCGCGTTTTGCGACGGTCAAAACATCATGTTAAACCATGTTACAGCATGTCTGTAACATGCAAAAATTCCAAGTTTTGATGGCATTAAAGCTTTGGTTTAACGCCAAGTAACATCATGTTATCGTAGACTTAACTTGCAAAACTGCTTGTTTTGGTGGTGTTACAGCTTGCTTGTAATGTGATTAACATCATGTTATCGTAGACTTAACTTGCAAAACTGCTTGTTTTGGTGGTGTTACAGCTTGCTTGTAATGTGATTAACATCATGTTATCGTAGACTTAACTTGCAAAACTGCTTGTTTTGGTGGTGTTACAGCTTGCTTGTAATGTGATTAACATCATGTTATTGCTGGTATAACATACAAAACCCCATGTTATGTTGGTGTTAAAGCTTGCTCAAATGCCTATTAACTCCATGTTATGTTGGTGTTAAATCTTGCTCAAATGCCTATTAACACCATGTTAGTTGGTGTAAGGCTTGATTATTAATGTAAAAAAACACCATGTTATGACGTTCACATAATTGTTTTCACCTGGATGGAATTTTGTGGAAAAGAAAGCATGTTGTTTGGGAATTGTGTGCGGGTTTCATGCTTGGATATTGCACTATGCTGACTTGTCACAGGTCAATTTACATTTAACAATATTAGTTTTCAAATGCATCATCCTTCACGTCACACATTATGTAAACATCTTTAACATTAACACTTTGGTTGTAAAATGATTGCACTTTATTCAAACAGGACAAAAACAAAAACGCTGATTCACAATGTACAATAGCAAAGGACTATTTTGAGTGGAGACAGTGTTCATCCACACTATAATTGGATAAGCTAAAATAAATTATTTAAATCGGCGAAGGCCACACGAAATGAAAACACACCATCACTCCATCAGTAAATTACCTCCCTTGTGAGTAAGAGCGTCATACCCATAAATGCCATGTAAGTTTTAGCCCATGTGAGTGTGTGTTGGGATGGGGGGGGGGGGGGGGGGGGGTGCAGATGCCCTGTGAAAACATTGGCCATAGATATATGTGAATTACTTCCCTTGGGTATGAACATTTGATTAAATGGGTGAAAGAAGGCCACACAAAATGAAAATCAGTAAATAACAAAATCACTTCCCTTGTGAGTAAGAACAGTCATACCATGTTCCAACTTTTTGCTAAAAATTCGCCCACAATGTGACCTTCAAAGTTAAAAAGGGGTAACTGAACTTCATGTTTGGATGTCATGGAGTCCAACATGTCAGTAAAGTTTGAAAGCTCTAGATTCATAAACATCTCAAAAATGCTCAACATCTTTTTATCACTGCACATGAATAAGAGTAAGAGTTAGTAAGACTGGCCTAACTGCTATGGTGAGGCAGTAATAACTCGTTGATGAAGAATTATTTGAATTCTGAATTTCGAACAAACAAATACAGTGTCCTTCCAAACCCCCTTTTCAGGCCTCCAAGAATAAAAAAAATAAGCTGGTCTTAAAAAGGAGGAAATCTGCTTAATATGTAGGTAAATGTACAACAGGTTGTGAACAGAAAATCCAAAAATGTAAGGTCTTAAAGGCGGGGAAGTCTGAAAAGGGGGGGAGGGGGGGACCTAAAATGTGGCGATCATAACAACCATAATAAATTTATCTAACAAAGTTCATTCTGAAATCTTCTTCAGCGTTTGATTATGGAGAGACTAAATCCTCAGTTCAGATGTGGTCTTAACTCCTTGTCTCCCAGGTACACACAGTCACTATGTACATTGCATCTGTTATCATTCGGCACATATCCGCATCCTGCTTAGACTGTTAGCTTCAGTCGCTTCCTGTAACGTTGATCTAACGCCAGCATTCTAGCCTGTTGATACAGTTTCTACAATTCTGAGTGACCTGCTGCAGCACAGCTGGTCTCGACTTAAAAAATCTTGGTCAACATAGATGGGGTACAAAGTGTTAAAATAAAGCGTCCTTCCAAAGTTGATGACAGGTCCCTAGAGTATTCACAAAATTATATGGTACTGGAACTGGAAGCCTTGCACGGCGACGAAAAAGATGTCCACGCCTACATGAAGAAGCATCCTTCACGGCTTCAGCGGAAACAGTCGGCTGGGGATGAGGACAGCAGCTAATCGGGAACCTATGTAAAAAATATAGACAAAAACAAAAATATATGTCAATGGGAATACAAAGAAAGAAGTAGAGAAGGACCTCCCCACCTTAACACAGTGAAAATGAAAAACACATGTGAATGTACTTATGTTTTAAATCTCCCCCCCCCCCCCAATTAAGACCAATTATCCAAGATATTTTTCAGTCCTCAAAGGAGAATTTCACTGTTCTCACGGAACCCTGAAGAAAACTGAGCTGTGCTAATATATTACATAACTGCAAACATCCCTCAAATTCAATATTGCAAGCCACTATACATTCCTCGTAAAGGCACTTCATGCTCACGTGTGAAAACTAACATAAGTTTACAAGTGTGTATCTATTTATAATAATAATAATAATAATAATAGGCATTTATAAAGCGCCTTATCAGAAGTTCAAAGCGCGTGACAACAATACGTGTATAAAAAATTCATACAATCACTGTCAGATTAAAACAACACATCATGCACATCTCACATCCCCAGACTCTATGCTAAGGCAAACAAAAAAAAAAGTCTGTTTACGGTATCCCGACCGACCCTATTTTTTTGCGCGACCCTAGACTTTTTTTTTTGGCATTTGGGAAAAAAAGAAAACAAATCAAAATTTTAAAACAAAGTTTGTTTTTTGGCAAAATAATTTGATAATGTTTTTTGAGAAAAAAAAAATCCCGACCTACCGACCCTATTTTTTGGGCCGATGTTACCGTAAACAGACTATTTTTGTTTGTTTGGCCTAAGGAACTATCCGTAATGTTGTTGGAACAAGTGAGTTTTCAAATTGGACTTAAAAGATGAAATGTATGGAGAGTGACGTAATAGAAAGGGGAGTGAATTACATAACTGAGGGCCATGATATGAAAACGTGCGGAAGCCATGAGCCTTGCGTTTAAAGCAACCTTGACGGAGAAGTCGAGCATCAGCAGAAGAATGAAGGGTGCGAGAGGGAGTGTAGAGGGAGACCAGTTCCGAAAGATAGGCAGGTGCCGATTCAGAGATGATCTTGTAGCAGAAGCAGGCAGCTTTATACCTAATACGTTGAGACACAGGAAGCCAGTGAAGTTCTTTCATGAGAGGAGTGCTGCAGAGTGTTGTACTTTTTGCAAGGGTTGGAGAGTGGAGTCAGGGCAGCCTATGAGAAGGGATTTGCTGTAATCTAATCTACACAGAATGCAGGATGTAACGAGAGTTTTAGTCAATCAATCAATCAATGACGCTTATATCGCGCATATTCCGTGGGTACAGTTCTAGGCGCTCTGCAGTGATGCCGTGTGAGATGAAATTTTATACGGCCAGTAATTGCAGCCATTTCGGCGCATATTTACCTTTCACGGCCTATTATTCCAAGTCACACGGGTATAGGTAGACAATTATTAACTGTGCCCAAGCAATTTTGCCAGGAAAGACCCTTTTGTCAATCGTGGGATCTTTAACGTGCACACCCAATGTAGTGTACATGGCATCAACAGTCAGAAATGTTCTTGTGGAACCTATTCTTCTAGTTCTAATGTAGTACCTGTTTGTAGTGAACTCACCAGCAGGAGTATTGCATACATAATTACGCATTACTGAATTAAAGTAACTATTTTCAAAGCTTCTCGCTTACCTTGGAATAGTGTCAAGCAGCTTATGTTGTGTCTAGATCAGCAATCAGATCTTCACACTCAGCCTGCACTTGCTGAAAACTGGACATGCCTGTATCTCAATCAAGCTGTTGTTGCGGAGACAATCAAGCAAAACCATGCGGTATTTTTTTAATAAAATATTTTGTATACCCCGCTAATGCAAAAATAATGTACTTATTTACTATTAGCATTAATTTTAGCTGGTCATTCAAACCAGAGCTTGTTCTAGAACTCCACAAGAACAACCATGGCAGTTGGCAATGGCACTGGCAGAATACAGATCAAAACAATATTAGTATTAGCTTTACCAAGAATGAATGACGGACTGAATCAAACTTCAGAGACATTACAATTTTTCACAACGATTTTTTCAGCAAACAGCCATGTTTACCTGTACAAATGTATCAGTGATATCACTATGAGTATGACAGTATGACAGTGTGGTAAGCTTACCGACGATTCGTTCAGTATAGTCTTTCTATGTAAGTAGTGGTCCAGTGAACGATACCTTCCGCCTGTGGTTCGAGACAGAGATTAAGTTGAAACTTAATTCGAGAAGCCAAACACTGACGAATACTTACGTATTTTGAGCAAAACCCACGCACGTCGACCACAAGTTGATGTCTGCTGGAGTACGTAATCATAACGTAGAGGACAACAGTTTCACTTGGCTGGCTTCGGTTATTCCCACCTGTATCTGTTCCTTGCTGTTCTCCAAGAGACACCATGGTGCAGCAAGCTGAAGGGTGTCTTGTCGTATTTCCTCGAAGTTGTAGTAGACAACCAGGTCAGGAGCAGGAGGTGGGGGGCGACTGACCTGCAGCAGAATTCAAATCAATTAGTCAAGTCACTATGACATATCTTTATTGTTATCGCCACACGACGGGCGCTGTGGCGGGGTGGTAAGACGTCGGCCTCGTAATCGGAAGGTCGAGGGTTCGAATCCCGGCCGCGGCCGCCTGGTGGGTTAAGAGTGGAGATTTTTCCGATCTCCCAGGTCAACTTGTGTGCAGACCTGCTAGTGACTTATCCCCCTTCGTGTGTACACGCAACCACAAGACCAAGTGCGCACGGAGAAGATCCTGTCATCCATGTCAGAGTTCGGTGGGTTATGGAAACACGAAAATACCCAGCATGCTTCCTCCGAAAGCGGCGTGTGGCAGCCTAAATGGCTGGGTAAAAACGGTCATACACGTAAAATTCCACTCGTGTAAAGACACAAGTGTACATGTGAGTTTCAGCCCACGAACGCAGAAGAAGAAGTTATCGCCACACCAACCCTAAATTTTTCCTACCATACTGTATTTGTTATCCTGAGAGAGAAAAAATCCATGTTGCAGACTCAACTGGAAAAATTCCCTTCTCCATCATCTAGTGGACAGAGCTCACATGATTTCAAACAAATCTTTTTTTAAAGTCACATACTTTGTGCGACAGTGTTAGTTTACTGTAACTGTAATTTATAAATAGCAAATTAATAAATATCACTTATCAGATAATCAGCTAAATGCCTGGCAGATGACCCTCATTCAAAGTGAGTCGTGGCTAAACCATGAAACTAGAAAAACAGGTTATACCACAATATAAATCTCACACTGACAGCGGACAAAAACTGAGAAAACACCCAGTATACATGTACCGGTACTCCCAAAAGAGTTACAAGTAGCATATTATCACTATCAGTATCACTAATAGCATACTATACTGGGCAAATAACAGCAATTTTTACTCACTGGGGGTTTCCTGGCTGGAGTCTTTGGTGTTTCTACTGACTTCTGTAGCACATGGTTGGTTGGCAGACTTCCTGGAATGAGTGCTCGCTTGCCTGTAGGCCCAGCAAAAAAACATGCAAAGAAAATGTTCAAAATGCTGAGTCGAAATTATAAGTTAAATTAACTAAACAGACCTATACATTTAGATCTATTGAAATAGAAACAAGAATTAGTAAAACACACTACTGCAAATCTGTCAAGAATGAACAAGACTGACTCAGTGACCGAGTAAAACAACAAAAGAAATCTAAGTTCTAACCCAGAAGTTTACTAGAATATATTCAAAAACACATTATCACAAGAACAACACTTACACTTACACTTGCATACACTTGTTTTTCCATCCGAGGCCAAGGGCCTATAGTGGGTCTTTGTGTCGCAGCTCTTGGGTATTCGTTCCACCCACTTCTTGGGTGTCTTGACTGGAGGTAGTCAGCGGGAATTCAATACTATATTGGTGCTCTCTCAGGTTTCCATCAAGCCTTCCTTTGAAACTGTTCACGGACGGGGCGTTGACTACATACTCTGGTAAGCTGTTCCAGTTCCCGACTACTCTCAGCCCAAAAAAGTTTTTCCTGATATCCAGGCGGGATGCTCTTTTTTCCAGCTTGTATTGGTGGCCTCTTGTTCGGTCGTTCTTGCACTTTGGGAGCAGAGTTTCACTGTCCACGTTGTACATTCCGTGGGTCAGTTTGTACGCCTCAATGAGGTCCCCTCTCAGTCTTCTATACGTCAGGCTTGGGAGGTTCAGGGCCCTCAGGCGGTCTTCGTACTCCTTCTCCTTGAGTTCAGGGACCATTTTTGTGGCTCTTCTTTGAATGCTCTCGATGAGCATGGCGTCTTTCTTCAGGGAGGGCGACCAGATGATATTGCCGTATTCCAGTATGGGTCTGATCAGGCCTTTGAAGAGTTGGTTCATCATGCTTTTGTCCATGTAGTCAAAGGTTCTCCTTATCATTCCAAGGATGCTGTTTGCTTTGTTTGTCGTCTTCCTGACGTGCTGTGAGAATTTCAATGTAGGGTCAACATGCACGCCAAGGTCCTTTTCACATGTCGTTACTTCGAGGGTCGTCTGGTTAGCTCCATCCTGCATGTGGTAATCATGTCACAGTGATGTTCCTAGGACTGGAGGGCAACAGGACAAAATGTCCTGAATCAAAAAACTAATAGGACATCATGTCCTGACTACAAAAAAAACAATAGGACATTCAGATCAAGCGAACCAATCATGGCACCTAACCTTTTTAGATGACTGAGAATATATGAATAAAGGCAAATAAAAACTGAACAGTTCCAAATTTATTTTAATATTTTAAATGCAACAGTGTTCAGTAGGGTTACTTTCACACACACAGACACATGCTTCAGAATGTCATAAGTGATCTTTCACACACACACTGACACACAGACACACACACACACACACACACACACACACACACACACACACACACACACACACACACACACACACACACACACACTATGCTTCAGAATTAATGTCACAAGTGACAAGTGATCTTTCACACACTTCAGAATGTCACACGTGAAAACCAGCTCTGCACAAACTTTCTGGTCGCCCCTACTTTCGTTTCTTGCGTCTCTTCCTGCGTCTCTTCCTGAGGTTGTAGATCTATTGGCTCACCTTCTGAGGCTTCAGTCTCCGACGGGGCCGAAGGCCCTGCAACTTGACTGTCCGTGTCGTCCTTTTTTTTAACAAAGCCACTCAAAAGTGTCTGCCCTTTTCCCACGCAAACCTTTTTCTTCGGCGGCATCTTTGCAGAAATGTGGCGGCGGAAGTAAAGTGTCGCTGTCAAAAGTAGCGAGAGTTGTGGCTCTTGTAATATTGTTCGGTCGAGAGTTGCGTCCCTTGTGTTATTGTTCGACCGAGAGTGAAAATTGAAGTTCAAGTAGGCCCCGATTCGAACTCGTTTTAACGGGGTTTGATACTTCAGTTTGTACAGATTCTTCTTGCAGTGACCGCTCTAGACGTAATACTATCGGACAATGACCGCTGACTTCGCGATCGGATCGGACATTTGACGGGACAGAGGTGTTTGCAATCGGTCATTTTACAACCTAAATCGGTCTATGACCGATGACCGACGCCTCGGAACATCACTGCATGTTCTTCGTTCTTTTTGCCCAGGTGCATGACCTTGCACTTCCCAGCGTTGAAACGTAACTGCCAGTCGTTGGCCCACTGTTGTAGAGCTGTTAGGTCCCTCTGAAGTCCCTGACAGTCATTCTGGTCGTTTGCTGTGGAGAAGACCTTGGTATCGTCGGCAAAAATCCGGAGTAGGCCCTCCACTGCATCAGGCATATCGTTCACGTAGCAGACGAAGAGGATCGGACCGAGGACACTCCCCTGGGGAATACCGCTGGAGACTGTGGTCCAACCTGATGATGCGCCATTCAGAGTCACTCGTTGCTGTCTTTCGCTTAAAAAGTCAGTGACCCAGCTATGTACAAAGAGTGGTTTTTTCCCCATTACCTAATAATTATAGCTCAGAATTACGCCTTTGTCAATGTATGATTCAGAATACGATTGTGTTATTTTTTGTCTGCGAGCTGTAAAAGTACTAGTTACTACTAGTACTAAGCCTCATACTGATTGATTGATTGATTGATACTACTAGAACTTCGTCACTTGAAGCATTACAAGCAAAACAACACAGCACAGACAATCAGATGAAAGCTTATTTTCGCTATATTACTAGTTTTTTACGTACCGTATTTGAAGCATGTTTCTTTGAAATGTCGGGAACATATCCTCGCATTCTTCGGGTTGAAAAGCTTGTCAGCACGGTTGATTTTGTGGATAAGAGCAGCTCTCCATTCGGCATCCGCTTTTCCGTTTGGTATACCATGGAAAGTTATAAGCGTTGAAGATCTTAGTGAGCTCACGCTGCATCCAGGCATACAACAATTTGCACCGGGCATCTTGAAATCATGGTTCACTTCTCTGGCATCATCGAAAAATGGCGAAACGGAAGTGACTTTTTTCGGAATGCAGCTTTCTTCCGGTTGTCAGCACTTACCGCGAGCGCAGCGAGTTGGCGATCCAGTCAATACACAACTATGCGCCGGAATAGACCACTGATCTAAAAATGGGGCGACAAGCACAACCATGCTGTTGTTGTAGTGTTTTGTATTTGTTTCAAGTTCAGATGATGAGGCCGTGTGCCAAAAGCAACTAATTAAAAGTGTGTGTGTGTAAAGCCGAGCGGTGGTAGCTAGCTTCACGCAGATAATAGGGTGAGGGCTCATGATATGCCGACCGGCTCCTAATATGGACCACCTCCTGTTCTGACAAACTAACGGCGCTAGAGCGCAAAAAAGTTTTGTTCGCTGTATTCACCCTCTCTGGATAACTTGCACATGTCAAAACACAAGTTGCAGAAACACAAATCTCAAAACTGTTAGGCTTTTTCTCTTTTTTTCACTTTTGGCAACGTTCACTCTAAATGTGCTGCCTAAAACGGACTCGTTTCTGTCCACAGCCAAAGCTTTTATCACACAAAAATTGCTATGACAGCTAAGACCGCATTTGTTACATTTTAGCAGTGTTGACCCCAAGTTTCTACTTCAAACAAAAAATCAATAGCAAAATCTGAAAGTATGTGCGAGTCCCCTAAAATATGGACCACCTTCAACAAATCGAAGAAAAAGAAGCTAAAGGCTTTTTTCATTAATTCATTAAGAAGCTTGCTGGAAATAACCTATTACTAGCCCTCGAGATCAGTTTAAAAAAAAAAATAACAAAAAGTCTTCTTTTCGTGGAAGTTGATAATTTTACTTATTTTCACTCTGTTTTTGATAAGCTTCTTTAGTTTCCTGGTGTTCTTCAAATAATGCTCTCATCAACCCGAAACAGATCAATCTAAAGCATATTTGAATTAGTCTGACTTGTACACTAAGTTGTATCATGCTATTTTGAAGTATAGGGGGCTTTTTTTACAGTGATTCGTGAAGGCCGCTTCACTGGTCCATATTAGGCGCCCAGGCTCCTAATATGTACCATTTGTGATTTGTCTTGAAGTTTGGCTTCCGCTTCCTCCCGGGTGGCAGGAAGTGAGCAGTAGGGCTGGTTCTTTGTTGGACAATTAAGTCAAACAGGGAGTCAGCTTCCGGATTGCACGGTTGTGCTTGACGGCTGTTCAGATGAAGGTGCTTCCGCATTACTGAAAAGCACTGAATTCAGGTTCCGTTTCATGTTAGCAAGTGCAGTGGCGCTCGCAGCTGAAATGGTTCGAGGTACAACGGGATCGTCCGGTGTGTTTCTATGCAACCGGTCGGTTTTGATGTTTACTAATCCACGGCCGGTTTCGCTTCCGCTTTGGCGGCTGTGTCTTCCGGTACAGGATGGGATAGCCTTCTACCGTTAACACTGTGGTGTTGGTAGTCATCTTGAACACAAGGCCAGTACTGTAACTGCCCTTGATACGGATCGATCCAAGGGGGGGCAATCTCAGTCATCTCAAAGAGGGAAATCCAAACGCTATCCGCCTTGTTCGATTTTATGGGCTTGGACGATAGAGAAAAATAAGAAAAGCAAACACTGGAGTATACCTGGACGAAATTGCTATCAAGAACGCAGAATTGATTTTTTCTGAGGTTTTTTTTTGCCGTAAGCGCCATGTTTATCGGAGCAGGAAACTCTTCCAGAGTGAGGCCCCTTTGTTGATGCATGTCAACATCAGATGTGCGAGACGCGATAAACATGGCGCTTACGGCAAAAAAAAAACCTCAGAAAAAATCAATTCTGCGTTCTTGATAGCAATTTCGTCCAGGTATACTCCAGTGTTTGCTTTTCTTATTTTTCTCTATCGTCCAAGCCCATAAAATCGAACAAGGCGGATAGCGTTTGGATTTCCCTCTTTGAGATGACTGAGATTGCCCCCCCTTGGATCGATCCGTATCAAGGGCAGTTACAGTACTGGCCTTGTGTTCAAGATGTGTTGGTAGTCGGCACTTTTCAGCCGTTGGCTTCCGGTTCCGTTACTGCGGTTCCTTTGCTGTTATACAGGCTATATCCACTTCCTCTTCCAGTCTTCCAGCTAGAAGGAGACAGGTGGATGGAGTATCTGGTCATGGAGTTCCGGTGTTTGAAAAAATTTCAAAACTTTTCCGATTTTTAGCAAGTATTGCCTTATCGGGATTGGTGACTGGTTCTCATCATTTCGATGATCGTTATGATGCTATTGAACAAGGGGAGGCTCATACTTCAACTGTGTCGCTGTTCGCGGCATTTTGTAGTTGATTTGAGCCTTCTGAGGAGAATCTTTGAGTATTAAGTTCTTAGATCCTCTGGCGGGGTCTTTTTTGTACTTGTGGAATTTTTCACAAGCGAGTCTTGTTTGTCACCACTACCTTTGTGGACAACGTTCGACTTTATACCTGCGGCGGTGTTGCTTTAGCTTGTGTCTTACGCTCAAGTAGCGTGTCACTCGCGGAGCGCTTTCTGTAGGCTTCGGTTAACTCCAAGCTTAAGAACTTAGGTTCTCTGTTTTCATTCTACGGAACCGCCCTCGGGTTTGGCAAACATCCATCTGGATTTTGATAGCTAGGAGAAACTGTCTGTAAGATCAAGATCTCCTAGCTCTGGTAGATTGTGGCTTCGGTTCTTTTTGATTGGCTCGTTTGAACAAAACTTGCTTTTATTCTCTCGCCTGGGCGGTTACGTTCTAACTGGATATCTTTGTGGTCCCACAGGATTCAGATACAAAGGATGCAACTTTGCCGGTTTTTTTACCTGAGAGTAAGCCTCTGCCTTTAAAGTATTGTTCTTTTGGCTAGACTTTAATCTCTTTCTTGTTTGAAAGGTCTCTTTTTGAGGCCGCTTCTATGCACGCGGGCTTTTATCTATCAAAGAGACGCTCACGGTAAAAGGAAAGTGCAAGGCAGGCCTTGGCTGTTGTTTGTTTCCAAATGAAAAGCTTCAGGCTGGCTGTTATCTACTTTAGCTTTTTGCTCTATACCCTCGCTTTCACAGGGTCTTTATCATAGATCGTTTTTGGCGACCTGTTGGTCGCGCAGTACGGGTCTTTGCAATCTTGGTTGGTTTAAACTGTTTTTATTCAACGTTTGTGCATTATTTACAAAAAAACGCATATTGAGTAAACAACAACAAGCATAATGCTTATAGTGGTGTTTACAGTTTTCTAGAAAATTACATATAAATGGCGGCTATTGTACAGTTTAAATGAAAAGCAAGCAAACATGAAAAGAAAATTGAATGAAAATTGTACATCAAAACATTACTTAACAAAAGACGACACACAAATTCCCGTTTACTTCTACAGTGGCAGTCGACAAACACAAACAATCCACACAAAAATGAGACTTAATATTAGCGATCTAAAGAAAGACTTAGTTGAGCGACACCTTGCGGAAAACAGCGTATGCGACTGTGGTGATGGAACAGAAACCGCAACACACTTCTTACTAGAATGCCGTTTACACTTAGCTGCAAGAAACAACACAATCAACAAACTAACCAACAACCTCATACACACAGATATTCTACTTCATGGAAACCCCTCCTTGCAAACAAAAATTAACAAAAAAATCTTTTTAACAGTGCAGGAATTTATTGGACAGTCCGGCCGTTTCGAACAGATAAACATGTAAAGTGAAAGCAAATCGATACGTCTACTCGTCTCTCTCTCTCTCTCTCTCTCTCTCTCTCTCTCTCTCTCTCTCTCTCTCTCTCTCTCTTTCTCTCCCTCTCTCTCTCACTCTCCCCCTCTCTCTCACTCTCTCTCTCTCTCACTCTCCCCCTCTCTCTCACTCTCCCCCTCTCTCTCACTCTCCCCCTCCCTCTCTCCCTCCCTATCTCTTACTCGCTAACACCATATAATATTTAACTGTTTAACTGCTGTTCACAATGCGGCCGCAGTGAAACCAACAAAGGGGCCTCACTATGGAAGAGTTTCCTGCTCCGATAAACATGGTGCTTACGGCTAAAAAAAAACTCAGAAAAAGCAATTCTGCGTTCTTGATAGCAGTTTCGTCCAGACTGGACTCCAGCTTTTGCTTTTCTTATTTTTCTCTATCGTCCAAGCCCATAAAATCGAACAAAGCGGATTGCGTTTGGATTTCCCTCTTTGAGATGACTGAGATTGCCCCCCTTGGATCGTTCCGTGCCAAGGCCAGTTACACGGTACTGGCCGTGTGTGTTCAAGATGACTACTCTGTTCCATGGATAGGGAAGGAATTGTGGCGGTAGACTTGTCTTTATACTTCGCCTGTCTGTCCAGAAAACAAGTGGCTGCAGTCTGTGGTACATGATATGCACAGTGTCGTGAAAAACTTTGCTGGCAGTTGTTCTTGACACAGAAAAGATGTATGCCAGGTGTTGCAGAGGTGTGTTAAGGCGTATATATATATGCATGAATGTTTCAAGTTTTCAAGTTTTTTTATTAGTCCATAACCCCTGGGGGCATTTTGAACAATAAATACAATCAATACAATCATGATATATGCTAATATAATAAATAAATAAAAATTAAAAAGATTATGAAAAACTGTTACAGATTCTATTAATAAAGTCCAAAATATTCTTTAGCAATTTCTTTTTGTTAGTAGCAAACAACTTTTTAAATTTAAGTGCATTAGGTTTTTTCCAATAGTAAGATGGTAACAACTCAGCTCTTTCTTCTTTGAAAAAATCACAGACAAATAAATAATGGAATTCATCACCTATGTCTTGTGATACACATTTGGTGCAAGTTCTTTCTGACCTCGGGATGTTAAGGTAACGTTCTTTCTGTACAGGCAAATTGTTGTTTAATGTTCTGAACTTCATCATTGCAACACATTGCTGATATGGCAGGTGTGTGACATAGTCTTCACATGCAAAAATATCTTTAAACATTCGATAATTCCAAAACATATTTTTTGTTCCAATTTCTGTAAACCATTTATGGATATACTGGTCATACAAGCTTCTTTTTACTTTCTGTTTAAACCATGCGCTTGAATATTGAACATTTTCTTGAGAAGTCCAAAGGCCAGGGAGACCAATTTCATTTAAGGTTTTTTCAATAAAACATAAATAATCAGATTCAATCATCTTGTTGATATACAATTTATAAGTAAAGCAGTACACAATACTAGAAAATTTGTTTTTATGAATAGGACTAATCAGTTTATACCAATAGCAAAGCATTCTACATTTCATATTAACATCTAGTGGATATCTTCCAAGTTCACCAAATATCATAGCATTTGGAGTTGATTTTTTTAGTTTGAAAACAATTTTATAAAAACGTAATTGAAGTTTAGTAGCAAGTTCGCAGGAACCAAAACCCCAAACCTCACATCCATATAGTAAGATTGGAGCAATCATTTTATCGAACAGGTCAACTTGTATGTCCACAGGCAGTGACAATTGTCTACACGTACGCAAAAGAACAAACATTGCCCTTGAGGCACGATCATATAGATTCTTCTGTGCGACTGAAAATTTATTATTATAATTAATTTTAAGGCCCAAGTACATTACATCAAACACTACTTCGATTGAATTGTCATTATACGTAAACAATGGTTTATTTCTAATTTTACCTCTGGAAAAAACTATAACTTTCGTTTTGTTTACATTAATATTTAGACGCCATTTTAAACAGTATTCGTGCATTTTGTTTAGACATTCTTGCAGGTTTTTTTCAGACTCTGAGCAGATCACAGTATCATCCGCATACAGTAATAAAAACATTTGAAACAAAGCATTTACATCAGTATCTTCCATTCCAACCACAATAGCCTCCCTTGACATAGTTTGTAAACCATTACTGTTTTCCAACAAAAAAGGCTTTAGATCATTTAGAAATAGAGCAAAAAACAGCGGTGACAAGTTTTCCCCTTGTCTAACTCCACACAAACTGGGAAAATATCCAGAGCACTCACTATTAACTTTAACGCAAGACTTGGCATTTTCGTACATATTTCTTACAGTTTTTAAAAACTTCCCATTAACATCAGAACTAACTAATTTCTCCCATAAAAATGCACGGTGAACTTTATCAAACGCTTTTTCATAGTCTACAAATGCACAAAACAGTCGCTTCTTTTTGTTGAGAAAAAATTTTAATATACAATGCAAAGTAAAAACATGGTCTAGTGTTGAAAAACCTGTGCGGAAACCTGTTTGTTCTTGACCTAATTTATTATTACTCTCCAAAAAGTTTGATAACCTAGCATTTAAAATTGCACTGAAAAGTTTTCCGAAACAACTGAGTATAGTAATTCCTCTATAATTTGTGGGGTCAGCTTGGGAGCCTTTATTTTTGTACAATGGAATAATTTCGCCTACAGCCCATTGTGTTGGAACCTTTCCTGACTGCAAAACAACATTAAACAACAATACATAAATATCAATCATTCTATCATGCGACGCTTTTAAATACTCATTAATTATTTTATCTTGACCGCATGCCTTATTGTTTTTCAGCTTGTCTATACATTTGATAACTTCCTCCTTTGTAAAAGGCGCATTAAGAAATTCATTACTTGCTTCATTTAAAGGTTCATTACTATCATCCATTTCATTTTCATCACACTCTTGTAGTTTATTGAAATGTTCGAAAAACTCCGAACAAGTTGGATAGTTAGTTTTGGAATTATTTTTTTTATTTTTATTTTTATTTAGAAGATTCCAGTATGCTTTCGGGTCATTACTTCTTAACTTTCTCAAAGTTTTAACGAACTCATTATGATACAACTTGCATTCCTTTTTTATTGTCTTTTTGTATTCATTAAAAGCACTCTTTTTTTCATGTTCATTGAACGCATTTTTAAAGCGTCTTGCTTTATTTTTCGCATGTAAAAATATTTTTCTTTTCTCTTTGCATATTGCACTAAACCATGGTTGTTGGAGTTTGAATTTCTTTGAACGTGGCTTTTTCGTAACTTTTTGTTCTTTAATTACACCGATTTTCTCAGCAGAACAATTTAGAATATCACAAATCTTATTAGTAACACTATCAACGTCATCTGTTGTCGTACTCTCACTTGTAGCTAGCATATCTTGTAATTTAGTTTCAACAGTATAAATATCATCCTCATTCAGATTAACTACAAAAGCTAACTTGGTCCCATTGTTATTATCCCATTTTGGTTTTGTGTACTTGTTACCCTTTTCTCTACTTTTAGACAGCAAATCTTCATTTTTGGGGTTTTTCACATCGTCTGCTAGGCAATCATTAGCGCGTACTTCATTCTGTTTTAATAAATGCAAAACAACAGGACAGTGTACGTCAGAATAAATTTCACAAAATTCCATCACAGAAAAATATTTAACTTTCGAGAACAGATCTTTTGACAAGATGCAATAATCAACAACGCTCTTATCCTTACATGTGCATTTACCAACCCCTGTATCATCGCCAACTCTACCATTAGCAATAACTAAGCCAGTCATTTTACAAAAATCAATCAATTTAAAACCAAGGTTATTAGTATTATTATCCTGTGATGCCCGCTCACCTATTAGAGTACCAACCTCATCAGAGTCAAACAAGTCAATAGGGAGATTCAAGAGACAGCACGTTTCGTTTTGCAGCTCGTTTCGTTTGGTGAATGAGTCACCCCGCGAAACGGAACGTGAAACGAGACGGCATAGGCCACAGACAAGATTTAGATGTATTCACGTTTCGTTTCGGAATGAAGGAAGGGCGATAAATCTTCAAGTGAAATTATCACGTCTGTCCTCGATCAGAATGGGGAAAAAAAACCCTAGGAGGTGGTCCAGAATCGGGCATACTTTGATTATTTTCAGTCCAAATAAATCACACAGACTTTGTTTATACAAAATCACATACGAAGCCAGAATAAAAATTCGATGCGATGACCTACTTCTGCTTCGCCATTTGCTTTCTTCACCATGAAGTTGGATAAATGTACCAGGATCAGCACCCTTCAAAATATTTCAGTTCACAACAGTTGTCTACCTCCAATGAACACATTCTCAGCGCTGAAAGACTGTGAAAGGGTTGATGAATCTAGCAATGCATAAAATGGCCAACAAATAAAACTGTTAGTGTGCAAAAATACTCACAAAAGTTGACGAAATATTGTTCGTTTTTTGGGGGTGGAAAACGTGACTGCGTTTTGACGTTCCACGTTCCGTTTCAGTTGACCTTCACCTTTCCAGCGAGAGACTCCCGAAATGATGACGTTTACCACGACTTCAAAACGAAACGTCCCGACGTTTCGTTTATTAAATCTCCGTATTATCAACAAAACCTTCTGAATGCTGATCATCTTCATACAACATTTCACTCAGATGACCAGTGCGGGAATTTAAGTCTCCTAAGAGACAGACATAATCATTATCTACCCCAAACTGCATGTACACCTCTTCTAATTCAGCATAAACATCTTTATTATGGTAAGGTGATCCTTCTGGGGGAATATATAAAGCACAGAAAAGGGTGTCACGGCCAAGTATTTTCTTATCTAACTTAAAAAATAGCGCATTCTCACACATTTCTACATCCAAAAATCTATACCATATTTTCATCTCTTCTTTTATCTTATGTGACAGCTTTTTTTCTTCAAAAATAGTTATATTATTAGCAAACACTTCCCGTATTAAAACTAATACACCACCTGATTTTCTGCGAAATTTTCCTCTATTCTTATAAAATGCTATGTATCCTGGAATGTTAATCTCATCAACATCATCAAGTTTGCTCTCGCTAAAACAAATAATGTCATATTTAGCAATAAATTTGACAAATTCAGGAAATTTTAGCTTTGAAGTGATTCCACAGACATTAAGCGCTAAGCATGAGAGTATATCAGGGTTATCCTCAATACTATATTCAGTACTAAAGGAATCTCCAATCTCACTATTTCAACAGTAGATTTGTTACATACATTCTCAACATCTAACGAGTCAAAGTGAACATCAACATCTGACATTACAACAACATTATCCATTTCATGCGCATTGCCAACATCCAGAGAGTCATGCAAAATATAAACATCAGAAGCATTTGTATACACATCAACAACATCAACATCATCAGTATCACCACAGACCTTCACCACTCTCTCTTCGCCTCCCTCTTTACCGCCATCATCACCCCAGTCACCGTTAAATGCTAAGTCATGCACATGATTTCCAATTTGGGGTATTCCTGCAGCACCATCATTCACACGACCGTTATCTGTAAAGTCATGCACATTGTTTACATCTTGGTACATACAAACAGCCTCATCACTTTCACAACCCTTATCTTCAAACTCATGCACATTGTTTTCTTCTTGGTGCGAACACACAACATCATTCTCACAATCATTCTCTAAATCATGCACATTATTTTCATTTTGGGGAATAAACACAGCATCATCATTCTCCCAGCCCTTATCTTCAATAGCATGCACGCTGTTTTCATGTTGGGTCATAGCCACAGCAACATAATTCTCGCAACCCTTACTGTCAGAATCATGCACACAATTTTTATATTGGGTCATACACACATCAGTATCGTTCTCACAAACCTTGGCATCAAAATAGTGAACATTGTTTGCATTCTGGGACATACACATAGCTACCTCGGTCTCCAAACTCTTATCTTCAAAAACATGTACATTGTTTTCATCTTTGGGCAAACACACAGCAACATCAGTCTCACGTCCCTTTTCATCATAAGCATGCGCATTGTTATCATCTTGGGACATACACACAGCCATCTCGGACTCCCAATCCGTATCAACATCATGCACTTTGTTTTCGTCTTGGGACAAACACTCTGCATCAACATCATTCTCACACTCTTCCTCCACTTGACCTACTTTCACTTCAGACTCACTCTTCATGTGTGCATTAATACTTGGCTTTGCATTCTCATCTTCCAAAACACACATTGTGTCCGTCATTTCATCCTGTTTTAGCACTATCTTATCTGTCAATTGTAAACACGGCTTACTATCGCTGTTTTTACCACAGTTTATGATTCTTTCATGCTCTTCTGGCATGATGTTTTGTTTATCGTTCCCATCATAGGGTATAACACCAATAAAGTCAACACACAACAGTCCGGTTTTACTTACTTGGTTACTTTGCGACACAACATCCTTGGAGCGCTTGTTACCAGCAGAGTCCTTGTTCTCGCTAGCACTGTCACTGTCTCTGACACCAACGCTTGCTAGCCAGCTGGTTACAGCACTGTATTTGTTGACATATGTGCGTGGGTGGGGAGAACGCGTGTCCCCAACCTCGCATGACACCCGTATGGGGTAACCGCCCTTCTGTGATGGTTTAGTGACCGAAAATCCCGTGCTATCTTCGCCTTTTCCCGGGTCTGTTTCGGTGCATAGGGGTTGTACTCTGGCAGAGATACAGGCGCTCGAAACTGCCTGCTTGCTGGAGGGGCCGTAACCTCTAACTTTCGGTTTGCCGATGATACCTCCAGGGGGTTCCTATTCTGCTAGTAGGCTGGCAAGGCCGAGGTCCTCGAAGTCGACCGAATCCACTCCCAGTTTGAAAAGATCGTCGGGATTGTCGATGACGATGACCTTCCTGGGGCTGTCTCTGTCGGAGAGGCCTGGTGGTCGCCGCTTGGTGCAGTGGATTCTGCCGTCGATTGACCACGCGTGTTCGACTTCTGGCACCTTCTTCTTGATGTAGTGTAGCATTCTTGCCCTCAGGGTCGTAAGATCATCGAACATGAAGATCCCTTCGTGTTCTTTCTTGTCCTTCAAGGTTTTCTTCTTTTGGAGCACCTCCTTTCTCTTCCTTCTCGAGATGAATCGAACGAGGACTGGGCGGCCTTTCCTTTTGCGGTCCCCTGAGCGGTGGACTGTTGATAGGTCGTCGGCAGACACATCGGCACCAGTAGCTTTGAAGATGTCGAGAACCTTCTTCTCGATGTCTTCGCCCTCCTCCTCCTTCACACCTACAATCTTCAAAGTTTCACGGCGGCTGTACTGTTCCAGCTTGTCATTCTCATACTTCATGAGTAGAACATTCTTCTGCAAGTGCTGGATGACCGCTGAATCATGGCTCACACCTGCAGGTTTGGGCATTTTCTGGATGACTTTCTTCATGACCTCCCCTACTGCGAAGGCTACTGAAGTGACTATAGCAGGGACGAGTTGCTGCATCAGGAACTTGTCACCAGCCTTGCCGGCACCACCGCCACCGTCACCGCCACCACTCTTACCCTGACCCTGTCCGCTCTGGCTGATGGCCTCGTTGATGCGTGTCAGTATACATTCATGCAGCTCTGCGACGTCAAAATCCACATCTCCCTCCATGTTACAAGCCTCCATACCTGTTCCGCGCTCTATCTCTGTGTCCACACGGAAGCGCTTCTCTTCTGAGATGGTCGGCGAAAAGACCAGAGCCCGCTTACTCTTTCTTGTGCCTGTGGTATCGCTCATGCTGAAAGGCACCGTCACCAGTGCTCACTGACCTTGCAGCTGTTGTTTTCGGCAATCCGAAAATCCCGTGCGCAGCGACTCTGTACTGAACTACCACCGGTTCGCTTCTCGCCTCACGCTGGTACACATATTACATAGCATTCCGGGGACAAAATGGATGAAACGTTAACCTCAAGCACAGTCAAAGTCACCAAAATGTACTCAATCCACAGTACCACAGCACATGTTCACTTTAGATAGTTTTTTGAGACTATCAAATGTCGTAGTCCAACAAAATATATGAAAAAGACACGAGCGAAATCACACACACAACCTGCACCCGTAACAGGGGCAATCACTCTCTCAATGAGAGCTTGAAACTGTGTCAGTGCTCTGCGCGAGTGTGTTGGCAAATGCCATGCAAGAAAATCAAATAATGTAACAAGTGTGAAGAAATTAGAAATCCCAAAAAAATATCGTACAGTATCGTCTTCTTCTTCTTCTTCGCTCATGGGCTGAAACTCCCACGTTCACTCACAAATTTGCACGAGTGGATTTTTACGTGTATGACCGTTTTTACCCCACCATTCAGGCAGCCATACGCCGCTTTCGGGGGAGTACAGTATCGTCATTGTCCCTCAAAGAATCAAGTGTCATTTTTTTTCTTGGCAAGTTCGTCTTTAAGTTCCCGAGTTTCTAGCACCAGCCTGTTTAGTTCATCCCGTTGCTGCTTTTCTTCATCTTTAGAAATCCAGGCAAAATTGTCATAGGTTTCAGTCTGGCAGTAAGTACCGCCACAGTCACCTCTCTCGGGAAGAGGAGCAGCCAGTTCTGCTGTATCCGAAGTACCTTCACTTTCGCCATCAACAGCATCCTCTGCTAAATTAGGGTGAGAAGGAGTTGACTCACTCCCCACAAGCTTCTTCCTCTCCTTGAGTCTCTGGTACTGTCCTTGTTGGGCTGTCAGGCTGTGTCCCTGCACCATACCCAAGTTTCAAAGTAGGTGTTTACTTCCCACAGATGGTTGCCCTGCAGAAAAAATCAAAGGCAAATGTATTGTAAATTATGGATTGGGAGTTATTTTAAAAATAAGTCACCCAAACAAAATGAATGAGTAAATCTAGACACAGATCTACCCTTTAAAACTGAACTATAAAGTTGTATCAACAATGACCATTTAGTGTTCAAATAAATTCTGATTATCAAATCCAAGTATTTCACACCTTCTCACAAGTCATGGTTTTGGGCAACCATGATAAGTTGTTATACTGAGAGTAAGTGTAAGACTGACTCACTCAGTCATAGACTGCACTCGGTGCAGGACTGACCGACTGTCTGCACACTACCATCACAACACAGCTTGCATAAAACACAGACTAACCAAGGCAGGTGAACAAAAGCATGAGTACTTACCATTGACAAAATGATCAGAGCACACGTATCTCCTAGCTGTTGATTCAAAGTTGAAATTCTTCAGCTGAAGCTGTGCCAACCATTCTCGCCCGCGTCGTGCAGTCAAATCCCTTGTCTCTTTGCCCTTTCCGTTGACAACAAATGGAACAGAAAAGAATCTTCTGTCCCTATCTCTATCTTGTCTGTTATGGCAATGTTTAACACTACAACTAGAGACCATGTCGATAAATGCGGAAGATTCAGAGTGCAGATTTCGCGTGTTGCCTTCTCGCGAGTTCCGCCGGAATGCCAGAGGCAAGGCCGGACAACTCTGCACACGACTGTGTGACGTCATCGCGTCAGAGCTCATACCAAGTTGTGTTGTGTTTGTTTGTTTGTTTGCTTAACGCCCAGCCGACCACGAAGAGCCATATCAGGGCGGTGCTGCTTTGACATTTAACGTGCGCCACACACAAGACAGAAGTCGCAGCACAGGCTTCATGTCTCACCCAGTCACATTATTCTGACACCGGACCAACCAGTCCTAGCACTAACCCCATAATGCCAGACGCCAGGCGGAGCAGCCACTAGATTGCCAATTTTAAAGTTTTAGGTATGACCCGGCCGGGGTTCGAACCCACGACCTCCCGATCACGGGGCGGACGCCTTACCACTAGGCCAACCGTGCCGGTTAAAAGTGTAATCATGCAGTAAGAGAAATGGAAAGAGAAAGTTTTTGTTGAGACAGAACAGAAAACTTAGGACGGAAAACTTTTGTTCAACAACTTCAAGGGAGAGAATGCAAACACTAAACACTCCCGGTTATGACCTTGACCTTTTGTTTGTTTTCGCATTCAGTTCTTTTCGTACGGCAATTTCAGCTTGTAAAATAAACAAATTTACGAACATTTTCTGATAAATAATGTTTGGAGATACCTTGTATTGAATTATAGTATATACACAAAGAAAAAAAATGAAGCTTAGAAGTCAATTCTTGATTCCCCTAAATAATGAAAACTGCTTTCCCTAAACAATTCATTGTTTACGTAAATAATTCATTGTTTACGTAAATAATGATTTATTTAGCAACATTGCTGATTCTTTATAAACAATGTAATATAAGTCTAAATAATATATTGTTTACGTAAATAAATCATTATTTATGTAAACAATGAATTATTTACGTAAACAATGAATTGTTTAGGTAAATAATGAATTGTTTACGTAAACAAAAAAATATTTAGAATTGTTTTACATTGTTTATAAACAATTACTTATTTAGCACATGAGCTTCTAAATAATGATTATTTAGCTAAAACTGGTGAAAAAAACATGAAAAAGTATCCAAATAATTATTTGACAAACGGAATGCCATAGAAACCTGCCTTCAGTTGTCCCATATTATGTCGCAATAATCAAAGTGTGGTAGAATGAAGGATTTAAACATAATTTCCAATGATTTTCGACTCAATCTTGGTTCCAGACCTCTTAAGGCTGGCAAGAAGGCGTCTTTGCTTTCTCACATTCGAATTACACGGATGTCTACTGTAAGGGTATACTTGAGATACTTAGGGGCTTCCGCCTCAACTCTGGATTTGGTTCAGAGTCTTTATAGGGGTTTTGGCGTGTTTGTTCACTTGTCACTTAGACTGGCTTGGTACAAAGCGCTTATTTCTTACGGAAAGAACTCCTCTTCTCTCCGTTTAATGCAGGTGGCAATCCACCTATTCTGGGTTTCCGTTTTTTCTTCCATGTCTTATTTTTAAGACTTTATGTAATTTCTGTCACATTGTTACGGCTTGGTGCAGCATTGCTTTAACCCGTTTCAAGACTAGCCTGGCGGATCTACACGGAAAACGGCCAAGCTTACTCTAGTAGCTTCTGTGAGAAGTGGGAGTAAGCGTACTTTTTGGCGATTTTGAATATAGACAGCTTTTTATGACTTTTGGGTTTCTTCGAAATTTTTCTGGCATTTAAGCGAAAAATGGTATGAAGCAAGATTTTGGCTCCTTTAGAGTCACGTTTAGTCATTTAAACTTTTCGGTTTTCGAAGATTTTTTCGACTTGCACGGATCTTGTTAGATCATTGAATTAAAGGTCTCTTGCCTTATCTTTCATCTCCGTCGCGATTTAACCTAGGCATTTATGCGGTAAACGGGGAAAACCAGCTTCCAATTGCATTTTCAATTTATGAAGCAATATTTTGGCTCCTTTAGAGTCAGATTTAGTCATTTTAATATTTCGAGTTTCGGAAAATTTTCTGACTTTCACGGATCTTATTAGATCATTGAATCAAAGGGCATTTGCCTTATCTTTCATCTCCGTCGTGAGTTAACCTTGAACGGTTGAAAACGACGTTAAACACTGAATTAATTAAGGAGGGAGAGGTCCATCTACTCTGGTAGGGGTATGACTTTTTGAAGTCAACCTTACCTAGATGGACTGCTTCACTGGATTCTTGCTCCTGGGGAGCTTGATGTGATTATTGTCCCGTGAGGACGCTCAGAAGGTACCTGTCACGGAAGCGGCAATTGGTTGGGAAGTCAGAAGCTTTTATGATATCACTTAACACAGCAAGGTGTAAGGATATTGCTAAAGTAACTTTAATCAAGTGAGTCTCCATTTTTGATCAGACAGGTGTTTACCTGGTGACGAACACAGTCTGGAGATGTTAGGGCAGTTTTGCCTCTCACTGTAGCTAGAACGTATGAGGCAAGGGCATGGGCCTCCTCTTTGACAGTCCTCCAGTCGGGCCTTTTTGGCTGAAGTACTGGAGTCGGCTTACTGGTGGTCTGCTGAGGTTTTTATTAACTTCTACCTCAGAGACTTCTTGAGACAGGACGGCAGTTCCGCGTTACCTGTTATGGTATCCGCAGGATAGGTCCTGATTTCATAATTTCACTATATACCCGCCACCTATAGTAGCAATCTGCTATTTGTGAGTTGGGTAAAGATATGTAATTTAAATCCAAAATTTTATAAATAAATTTTCATTTAATTAATATACTTACCCAACTCACAACGTTTATTCCCTCCCACCTCCCCGCTGTGGTTGGTACTGGGGTCTAAAAAAGAGTGAGTTGGGCTTCGTTTTGAATGATAAGATGGCGGCATATGCGCACGCATACGGAAGTCAGACTAGCGATAGTCTGGCATTATGGGATTGATCACTTTCTTTTTTAGAGTGGTCTCCCTTGTTACCAAGGGGACGCGTACAGCGTTACCAGCACTGAACTAGAGTTAATTGCTATTTGTGAGTTGGGTAAGTATATTAATTAAATGAAAATTTATTTATAAAATTTTGGATTAGGTACTGCGCACGATAAGAATACTTGTGAATATTCATGCAGACTCTCTTCGGTGTCATGCGCATGATAAACAAGAAGGGCAAAGCCCATACGACTCACATGCTTGACCTTGACCTTTACATGACCCTGACCTTCAGGGTCAAGGTCAAATAACTAAACCTAGCAATGACATCATACGCTAAGAACTAAATACACATTTTTTCCTACCAAAATACATGTGACCTTGACCCAAGGTCAAGGTCATGCAACACAAAGCTGTTAATTCAAGACATAGGAAGTACAATGGTGCTTATTGGCTCTTTCTACCATGAGATATGGTCACTTTTAGTGGTTCACTACCTTATTTTGGTCACATTTCATAAGGGTCAAAGTGACCTTGACCTTGATCATATGTGACCAAATGTGTCTCATGATGAAAGCATAACATGTGCCCCACATAATTTTTAAGTTTGAAACAGTTATCTTCCATAGTTCAGGGTCAAGGTCACTTCAAAATATGTATACAATCCAACTTTGAAGAGCTCCTGTGACCTTGACCTTGAAGCAAGGTAAACCAAACTGGTATCAAAAGATGGGGCTTACTTTGCCCTATATATCATATATAGGTGAGGTATTGAATCTCAAAAACTTCAGAGAAAATGGGAAAAATGTGAAAAATAGCTGTTTTTTAGACAACATTTATGGCCCCTGCGACCTTGACCTTGAAGCAAGGTCAAGATGCTATGTATGTTTTTTGGGGCCTTGTCATCCTACACCATCTTGCCAAATTTGGTACTGATAGACTGAATAGTGTCCAAGAAATATCCAACGTTAAAGTTTTTCGGACGGACGGACGGACGCCGGGACGGACGGACGGACGGACGGACGGACGACTCGGGTGAGTACATAGACTCACTTTTGCTTCGCACGTGAGTCAAAAACCCAAGTTCACGCGAAAGTCTCAGGGCTTGGAAAATGAATACATGCAAGCAGGAAAAAGAAGAAAAAATAGATAGCGCCGTACTGTATGGCAGCTCGCTTTCCCCAGTGAGAAAGCAGCCCGAATTTCCATGAGTGTAACCTCAGAGGACTATATGAAATCTTATCCTTATCCTTATGTGTTTTAAGGTGTTTGTCCAATCGGAGTTGGAGATGGTAGCAGAGCTGTGCAAGAAGTACGACGTTGTGTGTGTGGCTGACGAGGTATATGAGTGGATGACCTACCCAGGGATAGAGCACATCAAAATTGGTGAGTGAAAAAAAACTTTTTATTTATTTTTTTAATTTTTAAAAAAAAGGCACGCTTAGGTAAAAAAAAAAAAGAAAAAAAAAAGATGTTTTCATATGGGCTTGACACCCCTATTGAGCCACTAATCCCCCGCCCTCCCTGTCAGGGCCTGGGTGGCCCCTGGAGCCATGCCTCATACTTTTTAGTCAATTTATTTTTCATAGGCTTCACGCGCGCATGAAAATATGATTTATTTTGCCAGCCACGCTACCAGGCATGTGGGATCGTACCATCACGGTGGGCAGTGCGGGCAAGACGTTCAGCGTGACGGGGTGGAAGCTGGGCTGGAGCGTGGCACCTGAGAATCTCTTGATGGGGGCCAAACTGGTGCACCAGAACTGTGTCTACACCTGCCCTACACCTATCCAGGTAGGTCTTTCGCAGACCTGGGAATTCATATAATTTCGCCATATTTTGAGCGCACGATTGTCTAGAGTACAAGAAGTACGGTCAGTAGAAAAAATACGACGAAAAAATTCCTAGACTACTTTTCTTCGCAAGCACATCCCAAAGTAAACATTGACAGAAGCATTTGTTTTAAACGTATTGGTAAACTTAATTAACGGTGTGACGGACGCATGTGAAACTCGACAAGTTCCACATGTCGCTATGATGTGTAAAACGTATTCCGGAGAGTGGTCATGCGCTTCTACGGATCCCTGTATTGTCCGTCTAATCGGATATAATATTGTTTTTTTAAGAGCACGTGTATAAACTTTGCTTGTTGTGCTCCATTTGTTGAATTCATTGTATGCGGCATTGTTATCTGTAATTTTCTGAATAAATTGTTTAAACCATTTGATGTGACGTTGATCAGGAGGCAGTGGCAGAGGTCTTGGAGCTGGAAATCGATCGTCGCGACTCAGTGGACTGCTACTTTAAATCCCTGGCACTGGAGCTGCTACCCAAGCGTGAAAAACTGGCCCAGGTGTTCGAGCGGCTGGGTATGCACCCTGTGGTACCCGAGGGGGGTTACTTCATGCTGGCTGATATTTCACAGATGAGTGAGTTTGTGTGTGTGTCTGTGTGTGTGTGAGAGAGAGAGAGACAGAGAGAGAGAGAGAGAGAGAGAAAGAGTATGTGAGAGAGAGTATGTGAGAGAGTGTATGTGAGAGAGAAAGAGAGAGAAAGAGAGTGTGTATGTGTGAGAGAGAGAGTGTGTGTGTGAGAGAGAGAGAGAGTGTGTGTGTGTTGTGTGTGGGTGTGTTTGTGTGTACCGGGTATGTGCTTTTTGTTAGTGTGTGTGTGTTTGTTTGTTTGTGTACGTGTGTGTGTGTGTGTGTGTGTGTGTGTGTGTGTGTGTGTGTGTGTGTGTGTGTGAGTGAGTGAGTCGAGGCTTGCATGCAAAACGTACAGCAAGTGCTCATACAGTTCTATAGCGATGTACACAAACTTATTCTTGTGATTTCAGAAGTGGATTTGTCAGACTACAACAAAGATGAACCCAAGGACTTCAAGTTTGCCAAATGGATGATCAAAGAAAAGGTAGTCGCCAGTTATGTTAATTTAATATCTTGAACACTTTTTGTGAACAATGAAGAATTTTTTTTTTAAACTACCCTTGTATTTGCTTTGAACTACATGTACACAGTGCAAAGGATGTGGGATATTCGTGTACACTACATTGGGGTGTGCACGTTAAAGATCCCACGATTGACAAAAGGGTCTTTCCTGGCAAAATTGTATAGGCATAGATAAAAATGTCCACCAAATACCCGTTTGACTTGGAATAAAGGCTGTGAAAGGTGAATGCTCGCCTAATAGGCTTTGAGGTTTACTGGCCGATGTGAATGCGTTATATATTGTGTGTAAAAAATGTCTGTTTGTCTGTCTGTCTGTAAAAAATTCCATTTCAAACGGCAGAAATTAATATGTAAGCGCCTAGGGCTATATCTAGATTAGGCGCATAAATGTTCATAATAATAATAATAATAATAATAATAATAATATATACATCCACTTCTTAAAAAACAAAAAATAAAATGAGAAAAGTATGAGCTGTTCCTGGGGCACGCCATCCGAATAACTTTGACTGCCTCTTTGCAGAGTATGGATCATACACACCCCACTATCATGTAAGGGATACACACCTTGAAATTCCTCAATTGGTAGAGCTCTGGACTTGTGATCCGAAGGTCACGGGTTCGATTCTGGTCCGGGACGGACAGGGGGTCAACTTTATGTGCAGACCCAGAAACAGTATCCATGTTCCACCCTCGTGTCACAACTGTGGCACGTAAAAGACCTCGGTCATTCTGCCGTAAGTGCAGGTGGCTAATTACACCTAAAACAGCAAAGCACGCACCTGGGTAACGCGACTCTGTTGCTGCTAGCTTTCAACTGGGAGGAAGCGACCCGAATGTCCCAGCAATGGGGCAAAGAAGTAAAGAAAAAGAAAAGAACAAATATTCGGACTACATCCCATTAGTATGTAGAGGTTACATGCCGAGTCTCAGTGATTATCAAAAATAATGGTCGAAGTTAGCGGATCATGAAAAATGCGAGCTTTAGCGAGCTTTTTCATGACCGCGAACTGAGACCATTATTTTTTATAATCACTGAGACGAGGTGTGTAACCTCTTTATTCCTCCTTTCTTCAGTTATTCAAAGAAAAGAGGAGTTTTTTTGCGAAAGTTTGATCGAATCCTATTCTCTCAACCAGTCAACCTGCGCAGGCGATCGATTAATGCGCGGTTGTATAGTTCCGTGCAAATCATTCCATTCTGTTAACACTTCTTGTCAGTTTTCCTATTTTGGGCTAAAATCAAGTACACAGATATGCTGTTATTCTGCTGTGGCGGCAAAGGCAGATATTGTGTGTTCTGTATATGTTTTGGTATCGCTTAGGATAATGTTTTTTCGTCAAATGGGACTAGCAGACGAACTTTTGCACCCGTGTTCCAACGTTAAAAACTGTATGAAGTTCAGTTTTCTGGGGAAAATAGTGTATGAACCCCCTTTATGTTGTTTAAATTGATGAGATAAGTGCATTTGGTTGCGTGTGATCTGTTTATTAAATGAAATATTGTTGAAAACTGACCGTCGGATTGCAGTCTGTTGTCGAAGGAACCGAGTGAAAAGAAGGGGAACTACTCTTGTCCCTAGACAAAGTATGAGTTACTTGCCTTGGGAAATTGCTTGTGATGAACGGTTTGAGCACGGCAGATCTAGATTCAGAAAACAACCGAACTCATGGATTTTAGATGGAGATTCATGTGTTCAGGCCTGTAGTTGTTAATTTAAATGCGGTATGTTTGTATTGTTTGCTCCAGAGATGTATACTTCGTACATTAGAGCGTTCGGAACTTTTCAGTCGCAAAAAGTAGTACCGAAACAGAACAACCTCTCAACCCATTGCACTATCGAGGATTCAGGCTGTTGCTGGGTCGTTATTTGTTTGGTTGCTGGGTCATTATCGAAAAATAACTACCCCTACAAGTTTACAGAGGTAAAGAAGCAGAGGGGGAAATAAATTTCAAATGACGTTGTTTAGTCATTCGTCAACTACCATAAGGGATTGAGATGTACGTGCTTAGTAGGAATATCTCAAGAGGGTTTTAGGCTTTACATGAAGTCACGAGTGAAAACTCTAAAAAGTTTCAGAGAAAGAATAATATTAATAGTGAGGATTATCATTTATTTGGCGCAAATCCTAAAACAGTTTTAAGCAGTCCTCACAAAGGCTGAACCGGTTGATTATCTCTCAATCACTTCAGGGGTCCAGGTTAGAGAGGGTACTTTAATCCACCCCCCACCCCCCCCCCCCCCCCCCCGGTCCATATTGTGTCTACAAGCTTAGTAAATAGAAAATTTCGTGAGACTTTGAGTTGTGAAGGTTAGATGAAAGTAGTACCATTATATGAATTAGAACTCTTTTCTTGTCGCATTCTCTCAGAAATTACCTCTGTGCTTTCTCTAAGAAATGTGCTTGTTTTGCTGTGCTTTCTCTAACAGATTAACTCTTTTCTCATGCTTGAATTCTCTCCAAAATGAACTTTTATTAATCTTCTCTCAGAAATTAAAGGCACAGTAAGCCTCCCGTAAACCATCACAGAGCTCCCCGAGCGTCTAAATACAGTACAAGCATACTTCCATTTGAACGCTCACCGAACGGGAACATCCTGGCTGCTTTCTGTCGAGCGTGAGACATTTTCAAAGAATTTATTTTCGTAGACTTGTTCCGTTAACAACAACGGCGCCTCGTTTTTGCGCTAGACCTAACTTTTAAAATCTAAATAATAAATTGACAGCTTGTTACACAAACATTCTTTAATCATAAAAGAATTCGTTTTTCATCAAGACAAGATCAGAACAATTCGAAGTTGTGAAAGTTTAAAAAAAGAAAAGCCCGGAAGCAGGGTCACGCAAGGGTCGTAGCAGACGACGGCCGGTTTATCAGTGCAAATCGCCGTTCCTCTCAACAGTCAAAAGCCATCGCTAGAGTTCTTGTGAACCACAGCCGTTGTTTCGTGCATAAAAAAAACGTGCTATTGTAGATAAGCTCACGTCGAGTCGCATTCAAATGACTAACTATGACGACTGCATTGTGAAAAGGGAAAACTGGATCACACGGGTTCACGATGGCTCAGGGGTAAGATAAACCACGCAAAAATAAATTCTTTGAAAATTGTTCGCTCTTTACGGAGGGCACCTAGGATGTTCTCAATTGGTGAGTGTTTAAATGAAATGGTGTTTGTACTGTGTGTAAAAGCCTGACCGTATCTGTGATGGTTTACGGGAGGCTTACTCTGCCTTTAACTCTGCTTTCTATTGGAAATGTGCTTGTTTCTCTGTACTTTCTTTCACAGATTAACTCTTTTCTCCATGCTTGATTTCTGTCCGAAATGAACTTTATAAAATCTGTACTTCATGTCAGAAATGTACGATATTCTCGATGGTTTCTCTCAGAAACTTGCTGGGATTCCGCCATCCGCCTTTTACTGCTCCGAACACAAACACATGGGGGAGAACTACATTCGCTTCTGTTTTATCAAGGTAAGACAACTACTGGGTTTTATTTCAGAACTGTATCAGTGTCACAGCTGCCAACTGCTACGCTTTCTGAGTAATTGCTACACATCTATGCCAATCGAAAGATTGCTGTGCTTAAACAAATAATCATAACCATGCAACAGTTTTAATTGTCATTTTAATGCAGTTTTGTTTACACCTGTACTGCATTATGGGATTGTGAAATCTGTAATTATTCCGAAATGCACATAGGTTATTATTTAATTTCTTTCTTCCCTGATATTAATTGTAAAATCAAGTTTTAATGTATCCACGGTGACTTTTCAATTCATCATGCCTCTTTTGACTTGGATGATTTAATTATGATTCATATTTGTTGGTGTTCTTTGCTCTCAGGACGATGGTACCTGTACTAATGATGATTTAATGATTCATATTCGTTATGGGTTTTTTCCAGGAGGATGAAACCTTGAAAAGTGCGGAGGACATTTTGCGTAAATGGAAGGAAGAGTCGAGCTAGTGGACCGACTGCTCAATAATGAATCAACCACTGCTTCACTGAAGGATACCATATATGGTGCGTTTGACCTTACTGTTTGGACAGCTATCCTGACTCGGTGATTTATTTATTCAGACCTTGTTTGTATAATTTTAAAAGTACAGCGGTACCTGCGATGTGAGGCCCCTATGATTACAGTTAGCCCACCTCACAGTAAAGGACACCTTCTGTTGTCCCTTTGTCAATTATCTTGACCAAAATTTACCTGTCATAACAGGCCACCTCCAATGTAGGGACACTTTTGGCTGGTCCCATCTGGCATCCTTTCATCGCTTGTACCACTGTGGAGAGCAGACATTTTTCTGTTCTATTTTAAATGTTATATATTTTGTGGGTTTTCTGTTTATATGCTTAGATTGTTACTCAGACTTTGCATCTACACATATTGGTATGTCTTTTTTTCTGATATTAAAGAACTGCGTAGAGGTCTTGCAAGATATGTTTTCTACCTGGTGTAGACACGAAAATAAAATAGTGCCCGACCATCTTGCAAACACACACGCAAGCACACACCTACACACACAGATAAATGTATGGATGCAAGTAGCTAACACATACAGAACTGTGTGTTTTTGCATCTGTTAAGTGGAATCATTGTGTTTGAAATTATTTTTCTGAGTGTGTATGTGTGTGTTTGTGTGTGTGTGGTTGTGTGTGTGTGAGAGATAGAGAAAAAAAGCGAGAGAGAATTGAGGCGGAGAAAGAAAGCGAGAGAATTGCAATGAGCAATTACAAGCAGTTGTGTGTGTTGTCTACCCATACGGTTAAGGTATGTATGAATAAAAAACAGTGTATAGCAGGACCAGAGGCCTACAAATACACATTCACACACACACACACACACACACACACACACACATTCACACACACACTTGCACCCTTCATGTGAATAAAATGTTCCAGTATTTTGAAAAAGGCACTGAATAGTATATTGTAGGTCATGTCGCTCCATTCAGATTTGTTTAGCCATAAAATAACAAGTCGCGTAAGGCGAAAATACAATATTTAGTCATGTAGCTGTCGAACTCACAGAATGAAACTGAACGCAATGCCATTTTTCAGCAAGACCGTATACTCGTAGCATCGTCAGTCCACCGCTCATGGCAAAGGCAGTGAAATTGACAAGAAGAGCGGGGTAGTAGTTGCGCTAAGAAGGATAGCACGCTTTTCTGTACCTCTCTTTGTTTTAACTTTCTGAGCGTGTTTTTAATCCAAACATATCATATCTATATGTTTTTGGAATCAGGAACCGACAAGGAATAAGATGAAAGTGTTTTTAAATTGATTTCGACAATTTAATTTTGATAATAATTTTTATATATTTAATTTTCAGAGCTTGTTTTTAATCCGAATATAACATATTTATATGTTTTTGGAATCAGCAAATGATGGAAAATAAGATAAACGTAAATTTGGATCGTTTTATAAATTTTTTTTTTTTTTACAATTTTCAGATTTTTAATGACCAAAGTCATTAATTAATTTTTAAGCCACCAAGCTGAAATGCAATACCGAAGTCCGGGCTTCGTCGAAGATTGCTTGACCAAAATTTCAATCAATTTGGTTGAAAAATGAGGGCGTGACAGTGCCGCCTCAACTTTCACGAAAAGCCGGATATGACGTCATCAAAGACATTTATCAAAAAAATGAAAAAAAACGTTCGGGGATTTCATACCCAGGAACTCTCATGTCAAATTTCATAAAGATCGGTCCAGTAGTTTAGTCTGAATCGCTCTACACACACACACACACACACACACACACACACACGCACAGACACACATACACCATACCCTCGTTTCGATTCCCCCTCGATGTTAAAATATTTAGTCAAAACTTGACTAAATATAACAACAACGCGGAAGACTAGCTTATAGAAAGATTAATCATAAACAAAACGAAACATTCACTAGTACACTGACCTAATTGTTTTTGTAGAGGGATATACAAATAAATAGAAGATAAATAAAAGAACTTTGACATGGAACTTCAGACCTCCATATGGCGAGAGTTAAGGGCAGGTGGGCCAGTGCACTATGTCTTTTTTTTTAATTTGAATGTTTTATTTTGTTTGAATGTTATTTTATGAAAGTAATGAATAAACAACGATAAATGATAGTACCTTTTGGTATTTTGGGTTGCTGGTTTTTGTTTTACGCGACAAAAACAGTCAAAAACAGACAAAACTGGAGTACAGGGGGAAAATAATATTTCAGCAGATATGATTGTCGCACTTCTAATTATTGTTATATTTTATCTTTCTGGGTATGCTCTAGGGGATTAGGAAGCAGATTTTGATTATTATATTTATATTTGGAGTTAGGGACATTTCTTTGTTACAACCGTCAAACTTTAGGGTAACCCCTGCAGAAATTTTGTTTGAAATAACCTGGTTATGACTAATACAATGGCAACAAAATCCTTTCGTAATCCCCCAGAATGTGATATTCTGCACAAACTGCAAAAAAATGTATTGCTCTAGCTAAATTACAGCCAGAGAAATCGCAACACCACAGACGCAACTGACGCAAAAATGGCCGACATGAGAAAAACGACGTTGAAGATAAACTATTGTCTTCATTGACACATAAATATGACACTTTAGACAAAAACACAGACACACATGCATTTTAGGTATGTTATGAGACCATTATCTGCAAAAAAAAATAAAAAAGGGTTTTGATCAATTTGTCCATTTTGCACTGGCCCACCTCCCCTTAAAAGGCTCTCTGTTTAAACAAGTTTGGTGTCTGACAAGGTGACAAAAAGCCATAAAGACTACAATGTTCCCTGTAGATTCAGAACTTTGTTGTAACCTAATGTCTGCAAAAGCAACAACAAATAAACAAAAACAAAAACTAACTGCAATAAATTAATAAAATGAAATAAATAAAAACACATCCAACCATAAAAGGCATATTTCAAGAGACCAAAAATGTGTTGCTTGTCGTAGCATATTGGATGAGAGTAGAACACAATCACAGAATTAGATTTGTGCACAAATAAATTCTATCAAAAATAGATATTGTATAATATGTCTTCAGTGCTAAATACAAAATGCAGTGGTAATATATACTGACCTGATTAAACAATATATATCAATGAACACGGTAACAGGAATAATAATGTAAACAATTGGGTAATTGATTTTGTTTTTTTAATAACGACATTTTGTATCAATGTCATTTAAAAAAAAAAACTTGTTATGCTCATGAATGGGCTTGTTATAACCATCCATTGAATGATCCTGAGACAAATTCTGACGGGAGGAAAAATCTATCTCTATCCATCCATCTATATGTATCCTACCATTCGTGCATTCATCTTTCTTTATCTTTATTTGGTGTTTAACGTCGTTTTCAACCACAAAGGTTACATCGCGACGGGGAAAGGGGGGGAGATGGGATAGAGCCACTTGTTAATTGTTTTTTGTTCACAAAAGCACTAATATAAAAATTGCTCATGGGGCTTGCAACGTAGTACAATATATTACCTTACTGGGAGAATGCAAGTTTCCAGTACAAAGGACTTAACATTTCTTACATACTGCTTGACTAAAATCTTTACAAACATTGACTATATTCTATACAAGAAACACTTAACAAGGGTAAAAGGAGAAACAGAATCCGTTAGTCGCTTCTTACGACATGCTGGCGAGCATCGGGTAAATTCTTCCCTCTAACCCGCGGGGGGTGTGCATTCATCGCAAAAAGCATCACTCAAAATAAAAAATGTAAACTCGGCTATGTATATTGTTCCCAACAGCTCTATAAAAATACAAATACCATTATTCCTCAGCAAAACACACATGAGAAGATTAACAAGTTTTTTTGTATTACTCAAATCTGAGTACATATTAAATTCAGATAAAAATTAAAGGTCCTTGTCTACATTTTTATACCGAAATCGCCATTTGACCATTAAAATGCAGAGTCTATTATCTACAAATATCAACAATACACCCCCTTTCGATCAGGAAAGACAAAGCCAGTGTAGCCGTTTGAAAATTCATTGTAGTATTCCAGCTGAGTACTCATAGTAGGATATCCTTATTTGGAAAATGCCAAGCGCAAAACTCCTCTCAAATCCCGTGCATTTCGTGCGTTTAAAAAAAAGCTTGGACAGTGCTCCAGTGTCAAACTGTTGCTGCACTTGTTTGGGCGTGGCTATAAGCATAGTGACATGAATTTGATTGGTCAGTATTTTTAGGCAAAGCACATGTTCTCAGCAAACAGAAAACAAAATATTGGAAGCGTGAGTCACGCTACCCAAAAATAAAATCTTTTTTTAACATATTTTTTTTTATAACTTTTTTCCCCATGGTTCATTCATCATTTGACATAATTTTGTATCGAAATCTAACCATAATATTATTGAATAAAAAGCAAAAATGTAGACAACCACCTTGAATATGAAAACTGATTTTTATTCTTTCTATAAAATATCTCCTGCAAACACGGAAAAAATCCAAGTCATCATGCGAATATGTATTTATTTTTTAATTCAAGAGAAATTGAGGAATACGATGCAACCAATTTGGTTGAAAAATGAGGGCGTGACAGTGCTGCTTCAAATTTCACACAAAAAACGGATATGACGTCATCAAAGACATTTATCCAAAAAAAAACAGAAGAAAAAAACCTCTGGAGATATCATACCCAGGAACTTTCATGTGAAGTTTCATGAAGATCGGTCAAACAGTTTTCTCTGAATCGCTCTACACATACATATACACACAGACACCACACCCTCGTCTCGATTCCCCGTCTATGTTAAAATATTTTGACTAAATGTAAAAAGCATCACAGTGGTACCTGCGATTAAAAAAAATCCCTTTGGACCAGCCAAAAGTGTCCCTGAGACTACACATAGCAGCTGGTGGTGCCTTTAATGAGCTATATTTTGGTCAAGATAACAGAAAACGGGACATTACCTGCATAAGGTGTCCTCTCATCTGAGGATGAGCAGTAATGACATGAAGCAGGAATCCTGTGAATGGGTCGTAATCTCTCGCAAACTTTAGAGCATAGCAAAGCATGCGGTACAGCGATCTCGTGCGAGCTGCACAAGCCAAGGTTCGAAGTTCTCGCGATGTTCAAAGCATAACAAAGAGCATGTCTCGCGAGAGCTGCTCAGATACCGAAAAGGTCTATTTTATCGGTGAAAAGATGAAAACATCCGTACAGGGAGATAACTCGGTCGGTAGCGGCGCTAGCTTGAAACCAGTGGTGCCTATAGGTGTGGGTTCAACCCCCACGTTCTGCAAGGTATTTATTTCCTGGAGTCAACTTTGTGCAGACTAGCAGTGTCTGAACACCCTCGTGCAGGACCATGCGCACAATAAAGATCCCAAGTTTGCCGTGAAAATCTCAGGACTTGGAAACATGAATACACGCATGTAGGTTCAAACAGAAAAAGAAAATTAGGTAAGGTAGTGCGGTACTAAAAAATAAAAAAAATAGAATTAAAAAAATATGGCAGCCCGCTTTGCCCATGAGTGAGCTCTTGGATTTCCAACAGTAACTATGCTTGTATTAATAATAATAATAATAAAGAGGTTATTTATATGGCCCAAATCCAGTGATACAGTTCTAAGTGTTTAAGAGTCACTGCTTAGTGAAGTCAAGGAATATAACAGTTTCCAAAACCATGGATTTTTATCAAACATCATTCTTGGCATCAGACCATTTGTCATAACTGACAGTCATCCATTAAACCTTTTAGTACAGGCACAAGCTTGCGGATATCCTCCAGTGTGTTGTGCACTTGTGCGGAAATCCTCAGGTAGAGAGCACCATCCACCCAGTCAAAAATGATCTGTATGTCGTGTTTGTTGTAAACGTCTTCTTGGAGTTTCCGTACTGCGTCCTGGAGAGCAAACAGAAACAAATTCTAAGCATAATACTTTACATTGAAAGATCCCATCCTCCTAACATACAATGGAACTCCCCTTTTAAGACTACCCCCCCCCCCCCCCAATTTAAGACTCCCTCCCTGTCTCCTCAGATGATCTGTTCATAACCTCTGTAAATTTACCCCCATTATAAGACTCCTTCCTTTTTAAGGCCTGATTTTCTCAGATTGACGGTCTTAAAAGGGGGGGTTACATTGTACATGAACATGTTGAATGCCGTAGATCTGTCCAGAATTTTACATGGAATAATAGCATTCTGTTAGGAAACGCTACCGTTGCTGAGCTTTGGTTCAGTTTTGTGTGTTGCATGTAGTTGACTTATTTGTACTTTGTGGGAAAGTACCGATATTATATTTTGTAAACACAATATTTATGTTTGGACGAGAATGCAGGTGAACTTTCTAGTCCTGTCAAAACAAGTTGTTTTCCATGCTGTTTTAGTCGTGAGTTCGTGGCGTTCGTTCGGATTAAGTGCGTCGGCGCTTTTGATGTACGTCATAGAGAATGTCGCTAGTTTAGTCCATGCACGGCTCGTATAATGTAGTTGTATCATGTTCGGTCTGGAATATTCTCGAGATTGAGTATTTACTATGCCAGCGCGATTTGAATGTTAAAAAAGCTTCTATTTGAGTTCTGCTACGATGTGCAGTTGTATGTATGGAATGCTAAATAAATCCTCGAACTCAATTTGACGAGTCTACCAGGGGACTGTACGACCGCACCTCGAGTACGGATCAAGCTCTTGGGCAACAGCAGCCAAGACACACCAGCAGGCCCTAAACAAAGTACAGAACCAAGCGCTGAGAATCATCACGGGCGCAATGAAATCAACACCCATAGAGAAGATGGAACAGGTGACTGGCATTCCTCCACTGAGCAAAAGGCGAGACTGCAAAACAATGGTACAAGCCACCAAGTACCAGTGCAACCATGACCATCCAATGAGTGACAGACTCAAGAAGATGTCCTTAGGCAGGCTGAAAAGATCGAGCTTCGCTCTGGAGGCAAGGGCTTTGCAGAAGAAACATCAGACAGAGATGCCAGAGCTAGTGGAGCCACCATCTTTCTCCCTTGACGCCCCTCCCTGGGAAGACAGACAAGAAAACCTGGACATACAGACCAGTGTCCCCTACCTCACAACAAAGGACGAGCAGAGCAATGCGACGAAAAAAGCCCTGACTCTTGCCATGCTTGAAGAAAGGTACCCCCAAGAAGCATGGATACGGGTGTATACTGATGGGTCAGCCACAGAGGCCGTCAAAAATGGAGGAGCAGGGGTGTATGTCCAGTACCCCAGTGGAGAGAGGCAAGCAGAGGCTATACCAACAGGCCTCCACTGTACAAACTACAGAGCTGAGGTACAAGCACTGATCCATGCAGCATACACCATCAACGACAGAGTCAACCATGACAACCAGGTGGTCTTCCTGACTGACGCTCTGTCAGTACTACAAGCAATGACCAGTAGCAAACTGCCTCAGCTGGAACACGCTCTACACAACATCAAGAGCCTGAGGACAGTACTGCAATGGATCCCCTCCCACTGTGGTGTACAAGGAAACGAAGAGGCGGACAGGATGGCAAAGCTGGGTGCAGAAGATGAGCAAGAGAACAACCCTGTGAGCCTGACAGAGATGAAGACCATCATTAAGTCTCTGCACAGGACGCCCCAGCCACAGGACAGCTACCACCTGCTATCCAGACCACAGCAGGTGGTCATCTTCCGCCTGAGAACGGGACACAACAGACTTAACCAGCATCCCCACGGGAAGCTGCATGTTGTGCCCTCCCCCATGTGTTCTTGTGGAGAAGCAGAGCAGGACACGGCCCACATCCTACGAGACTGCAGGAACCACCAGGTGCTGAGAGAGGAAATCTGGCCATTGCCGGAGTCCCTGCACAACAAGCTGGGCCAGTGGCTGCGCTGCAGAGGACCACTAATTATATCTCAAGATCTGGACTCCAAGTGTGATCGGCGATCGAAAAGAAGAAGAAGATGTATGTACAAACCCATAACTTTACAATAATTATCGTAGGAGAAAAAACGATATGAGAGAGAGAGAGAGAGAGAGAGAGAGAGAGAGAGAGAGAGAGAGAGAGAGAGAGAGAGAGAGAGAGAGAGAGAGAGAGAGAGAGAGAGATCGAGAGATCGAGAGAGGGAGAGGGAGAGAGAGAGAAAACGAACGAACGAACTAACTTTATTTTACAAGGATAAAGGTTTAAGGCACATTGCCTTGTCTAACAACCTATACAAATACAGAGAGAGAGAGAGAGAGAGAGAGATTCTTACCGTGTTCTTGCTTCCGAGCAGTTTTGCTGGCATCTTCCTTTTGCTTGCTATTGCGTATTCTTGGGTTTTTGCCACTTCTTTTGCGTTGTTCTCTGTCTCTTCCTGCACTCCTCCGAATTTGTTCTCGTCCACTTTTGATTTTGGGTTTGACACTTATATGTGATTTCTGTGCAACGTATAGCTATAGAATGACCAAGAGGCTCCAGAATTCAGCCACTATAGGCGATTGATCAATTTATCTGTCATCAGTGCACGTTCGCGCAAGTCAAAGGGCTCAAGACAATCGGTTTACTGCACCAGGGCTGTAACAAGGAGTCATTAAAAAAACGATCGATCAGCACCTCCCAACAAAGACGCATGCAAGTGCAACACTTGCACTGAACTAGCCGTGGTGTCATTTTGGATCCGCTTACGCACTACCTCGCCCACAACTCAATCAATCTGCACAGATTTTGCAATACAGTGTAAAATGCAATACAATGAAGCTTTATTACCTCAAAAGAGAAACTCAGGCGGTGGCTTATATGAAGATAAACAATTAAAATAGAACTTATATAATGATACCATTACAAAAAAATTCATGTACAGCACAATTAACATATAACTGATAATAATAATAATAATAATTGTCAGTAAGTACTGGTGTCACATGACTGATGTGAACCAGTTGATTGGCTAATGGCGATGCGCTAAAACTGTTAGCGCACTCTTGGAGTGCGCTAACTTTTCCACAGAGCGTATTCTTCCGCCCTTTGCCTAAGGGAGAGTGTGCTCTCATCCTCAGAATTAATTAATGACATGTAGCTTATATTCTCCACAATACCAATGATTATGACCATAAATTTCCTGCTTCTCAATTAAAGCAGAAGTGGTTTTTTTCTGACAGATTGCATGTGCCTGTGCCACAGTTGCCACTGATCTAAAAATAGAACCCGCTGTGTCTAATTTTTCAGTTTCGACTTGCGAAGATTCCTCTCATAATTATGCCATGTTAGTGGCATGTAGCTTATTATCCACATTACCACATGAGGAGGTAGTATACAATTCCCAGCAGCTAACAGAAAACACAAGTGTTATTCCGATAACGTAGCAGCTAGATCAGCACGTAGCAGACTGAAATACGACTGCATCTGTTCAGTAAATGAATGTTTTCCGAATTATTATTTCAAGGCAAGAACAATCGGAATCGAAAACGTGTAGGGTTTAGAACGTTCTTACCATATATAAGACTTATTACCAGCCTGCCTCATGCGTGCAGACTCAGTGCAACGTGACGAGCAATTTTTGGCTCACGTAAGTGTAGCCTATGCGATCGTAACTTTGTCTGTCTGTGCGTGTGTGTGAGTGTGCGTGTGTGCGTGTGTTTGTCTGTGGTAGAAACTTTAACATTTGACTAAACACCGAAATACTCATTTCACCTGGTTATTTTTCAAGCACCATCTTCAAAATATTGAAGCAATGATCAACATTGTGTCGGCATGTGTGTAGTTAAAGCATGTATCCAAAGAAAACGGGTGGTGGGGGGGTTTGAAGGGGTACAAGCAGTTGACTGGTTTCTCTCGTGTGTGGTATGTAGACCAGGTCAGGTGTCAAGACCAGGTCAGGGGTCGCGCGAAGGATTGTGGTATAGATTCACTTCTCCAGTTCTCACTTCTGCATTCGCCGATTCGGGGAAGACGATTTCATGTTGTTCGAGCGAGAGAGAGAGAGAGAGGGACGAGCGAGCGAGAGAGAGAGAGACTGAGAGAGAGAGAGAGAGAGAGGGACGAGCGAGCGAGAGAGAGAGAGAAAGAGAGAGAGACGACCGAGCGAGAGAGAGAGAGAGGGACGACCGAGCGAGAGAGAGAGAGAGAGAGAGGGACGAGCGAGCGAGCGAGAGAGAGAGAGAGGAAGAGAGAGAGGGACGAGCGAGCGAGAGAGAGAGAGAGAGAGCGAGAGGGGGGACGAGCGAGAGAGGGAGAGAGAGAGAGAGTTCATTTCAATTAAGGGCATACCACACTTAAACGTGAATCCGACTAATTTATCCGCATGATCTGGCCACATCAAATCTAATGATGAGGGCCCCAAAGGGGGGGTATCATCACGATCACGGGAAGGGAAATTTTAGCTTTCACGATCACAGTTACCTTGATTTTTGTTTTCACGATCACAAACACCTTGACGAATAGAGGATCATAGAGTGATACAGCTGTGAAAAATGTACGTTGAAAATAAAATGCTTTGCAATAATGCCCATCACGATCACGAAAACAAATGACGATCACGATCACGAGACTTGATTTTTTTGTCATCACGGATCACGGGCAAAGTCCCATCACGATCACAGAAATGGAAATTTCGGCAATCACGGTCACAGAAAGGTAAAAAAACGCCAATCACGATCACGATTTTAAACCCTTTGGGGCCCTTAATGATCGGCTTGGCTCTCATTTGACTTGTTGGGCTGTTACTGCTTTATGTCCACACACCGTGGCCAATAATACTTTCTTCCAGATGCTGTTTGGTAGATGACTTCCATTCAGACTAGGAAACTGATAACGCACGTGACTCGATAAGGCGGAAACTGGCCCGCCCACTTTCAAGACATCTCCCTTCCTCCCGTTTCCAAACCTCCCCCTTTTCAGACTGCAGTTTCCTATTATAGGTGTTCTCAGTTCCACAATATCTGTAAATTAACATTTAAAATCCCAACAAAATAACAATAGGTAATAATAATAATAATGGACATTTGCTATAGCGCATAATCATATATATGCTCAATGCGCTTTACAATAACTAATGTTACCTATTAATGCCGTGTGAGATGGAATTTTTTACACAATATATCACGCATTCACATCGGCCAGCAAACCTCAAGCCTATTAGGGCGAGCATTCACCTTTCAGGTACTGTCACTCTGTCCTCTTCTTTGTTGGCTTGCTTCTGTTTCTTTCTGTCATCTCTCGTTTTGATTGCTTTCGAAGACCTTACGTGTCGAAACCGGTCATGTTCGTGTTCATGTTTAAATGACCATGTTTCATGGGAGTACATTTTTATTTTTATTGTGTTCTAGTTCTTCTCACCTAATCAACACCTGATTGTCTTAGATATGTGGATGTCTCAAAGGCGGGGATTTCGCTATAGTACGAAAATTGCACTGGTGTTCGTGTAACAGCCGTGCGCAAAAGTCAATGACGATTGGCCAGGAAGCGTGTGTGGGCCTCGAGATAAGAAGCCTACTCGCACACCAATTTGTCAATAGTCGTTACTCGGGTAATGAAGAATAGCCTGCAACAGCGCCTATAAGGAAAGTGGTTCACGTTGTTTTATGAGAATTATGTTGACGAGTGCAAAACAACAAACGGAACAAACAACTGAAACAAAATGTCACCTTTAAAAGTCTTCCATAATCAATCTCCCAGAAAACAACTGTTACTAGGTAACCAGAATCTGGACAAGAAATCTACAGACAAAATCGAGTTTTCAACAAACATTCCACTGGAAAAAAAGAAAAATAATACAAATACAAATAATAAAAAAAAAACGTGGGAATTGATCGACGTCGTGGTCCTCACGGCAACATTCTTGTATTTCTATGTCAGTAATTAGTAGGCAAAACGCGGCTTTTTGGGGCTACCATTATTACTAATTGCAAAGTTAACAAACAGGCACAGCAAACAGATTGTTAAACAAATAATAATAATAAAAGAATGAACAGAATTGAAGAATACAAATCTCGCTGGCCAATTATGTCGTGATTATTTTGCCTCATATTTGTTTATAATGTGCTCTTATTTTTCTTGAGTTGGCCAATTATGTCGTGATCAGTTTGTCTCATATTTGTTTATAATGTGCTCTTATTTTTCTCGCATTTGACTGTTTCAGCTATGAGAATTGTGTGCTACTTATCGATGTCACAAAATGTCTATCATCGCTCGTTCTCCTGGTTAATTGCCGGAATTAAGTTGCGTGAATTATCTTGATTATTTTTCTGCGTAACTTCCTCTTTCTTTTTTCTGGGCTATCTTTTAGATATAGACTCGAGGTATCTTCGGAGACAATTAATGTTGTTTACATTCACTGACTGTATGGACAAATTCCTGTGCAAATACACTCACTTAAATGCGGGCAAGCGCGCGCGTGCACACACACACACACACACACACACACACACACACACACACACACACACACACACAGCAAGATAGACAGTCAGTCGGCAAACAGACAAACACACACACTCACACACACACACACACACACTCACACACACACACACACACACACACACACACACACACACACACACACACACACGCACACGCACACACATATTTGCGCGACAGAGGGACAGAGAGAGCGAGCGGCTCAGCCCATGCTCTGCGTGTTTTTGTGTGCTTGAAGTTAAACTTACTGCAACGTTCGTCAAAAGCTCAAAATCTATCATTTTCTCATATCATCGCACAGATTTTGCACTCGGAGTCCTGGGAATCGCACATCACCGCATCACCACATCACCACATTGCCTATTCCAATTTCGAAGGGAATAATGCGCAAACCAGAATTACATCAATTTTGGAATGCACAACATTATACCTTTTTCTGACTTGAATAATAACGGCTGTAACAGTATCTCGGAGAGAAAACAACACCTACATTGAAAATCAAAAGCATTATAAACGAACAAGACGACACTGTACCGTGACTGCATTCCCCTACATCCCCCCCCCCCCAAAACAAAACAAAACAAAAAAAACGCAGCCCCACCCCCACCACACTCTCTCTTCCCCCATCAACATGTTATTAAGAATATATAGCCCAACATCGTTTATTCAAATAAAGGCGTCGACCGTTTGCTGGTTTCACTCTTCGAACGCACGTTAAGACCTTTATTCCCCCCCCCCCCATCCACCCTCCACCGCCCCCACCCCTATTCTATCTCAGAGATGGCTTTAAACACATTGTTTAATCAGCACACAGATCCGAGAGAATGAATTTGGCCTAGTCCCGTCAACTCAATTAAGTAACGTAAAACGTGTTGTTAATTTGGTTTTCCGGAATTAATATCCTTTTAAATTACTCTCTGCCAACAACAATTAGTGCAAACAAACATCCGTACTCTTTTTTTTTGTATGTGTAAATGTTTTCTAATCGTTATCTTCACATAACGCGTCACGTTTGTGAGCTCTACGACGACCGGTTGAATATTGTTTGCTTTTTGCTGGGCAAATCTTTTTTAAACAAATTTGGATGATGCGAAGTAATCATGCGTGTGTGCGGCGCGCGCGCGCGCGCGTGTGTGTGTGCGTGTGTGTGTGTGTGCGTGTGTGTGTGTGTGTGTGTGTGTGTGTGCGTGTGTGTGACAATGTGTGTGTGTGTGTGCGTGCTTGTATGTGTGCGTACGTGTTTGTATGCGTGTGAGCGTTCGTGTGTGTGTGTGTGTGTGTGTGTGTGTGTGTGTGTGTTCGTATATGTGTGTACGTGTACGTGCGTGTTTGGTCATGCGCGCGCGTCTGCACTGACGAACGCACCCAATCACCCCCATTCCACCCCTTTCCCCAGCACACACGCACACAACAAGCCATTCAAAACCATAATTGCCCGTGAACGTCCGTTTTCGTTGTTTGATTTTCACTTCAAAAATGACAATTTGGGATGCACTTATCCCAGCACTAGTATAAAAGCGGGACATTCTGTAATCATGTTATTTAAAAAAAGTCAAACATGAAGGAGTCCGGTGGGAGCACGTCTGACTTCTATGTCTTTAGTGATCAAAGTACAGCATCACACGTAACAGACTCCTTGGTCCAAAATTCCACTGGTGTAAATATGGAAGGTAAGGAGAATATTGTTATTGTATTATATGCCCCATGTGTACCTTGGTTGAGAAACAGCCTATTTTGGATTAGAATTTGTCGATAAAAATGTTTTCTTTTTAATTTTCTTTTTTCTTCTTTTTTACCAACGCGTTGTCGTGGCTTGATGCTGTGTTTGATAAAACATTACCGTTCTTCCAAGAAGAGACCTCAGTTTTTAAAGTAATTTGATCTGAATTTAATTTATTCCGAAAACACAGTTTGCTGCAAACAACATATGATTTTAAGACTTTCGGAATACAGAAACACCGATGAACACGCAGAAAAAGGAAACGTAAACATCAGAGACCGGCAAATGCTGTCATATAGCAAGAGTATTCACTCTTTCAATTCCAATACAAACCCGACAGAGTTATTTCCGGACTTCGTCTATTCAGAGAAAATGGCCTGTCAATGACAACGACGACGCCGAAGGTGATGAACTCTCAACAACAACTGCAACGTCAACAAGCACGAGGACAACGGTGACAACCTACGGCATTGATGATACAACAACGACGACGGTGATGACAAATTCATTAACAAAAACAACCCATAACCGTCACCATAACAACGACGACGACAATAACGACACCATTACATCAAAAAAAAATCATTGTTATTTTCAACAACGACAACAACATAAAACATTATCACGACCACCACCATCACCACGTTCAACAACAGCAGCCCCCAACAATTTCACCAATCACTCTCTCTCTCTCTCTCTCTCTCTCTCTCTCTCTCTCTCTCTCTCTCTCTCTCTCTCTCTCTCTCATAGGATCCTTTAAATTATTTCAGATGGATCGTGGGTGCCAGCCTACTGGCCTTCCTTCATCGAACACCCACAGGCCCAGCAAACCACAAAGGTGGGGGTCTGGCTGCGTCTCGGCCTCCTTCCCCTCATCCTCCTCGCTGGTTTCCTAGGCAACGGATTAACCATGGCGCTCATGTTGAGACCCAACATGCGACGACACTCCTACAGCCCCTATCTCATAGCCCTGGCCGTCAGCGATTCGGTAGCTCTCTTCGTTCGACTCATCTTCTGGTTGAATCTTCTGGCTATTAGTCTCGGTCGTCAGGTTGTGGTAGCATTCGCGTCCGCATCCGCGTGCGCGATCGTAGAATACGCGTGCACGACGAACCACGTGCTGTGTTCGTGGATCGTCGTGTGTCTCACGAGCGAGAGAGTCTTGGTGGTGGCTTTTCCCCTGAAGAGTAGCGTCCTCGTCAACGTTGAGAACTCTGTGAAGGTAGTGGCGTTCGTGGTGCTGTTCTGTCTTCTCTTGGTGAGCTACGTACCGGTTATCGTACACTGGGTGCCCGAGGCCGGAGGGTGCGTGATTCCTTTCCCGCAAGAGCTCTTTGCTCATTTTGCTGTGGCCACAACCTTCGTCAGTCTCTTGCCCCTGTTTCTCATCTGCTGTGGGAACCTTGTCATCGTCATCGTCCTCTACAGACAGAGTCGACAGCGCGGGAAGCTCTTGGCTGGTGGTGGTGGTCGTGGTGGTGGATCTGCACCAGCCTCATCCTCTGCCGATACGAAACCATCAGACAACTTTCGCGCAAAAAGTGAGAAAATGACCGAAAAGGGCCAAGCGGCGAAGCTCAACGAAAGCTGTTGCGCAACAATAACACCACACGAAGATCGAGCGTTCGAGAGAAGTTTTGATTCCAATGGAAACAGGATTTCAATTTTGACAAGCACTCCATGGAATGCAATTACAGCGGCAACAGCAGCAACAGAAGAAGAGGAAGACGAACAGGCTAACGTCTTGAGGACGACTGTTGGTCTTCCGGTGGACATTCCTCCCAAATCGGATCGAGTTTCATCTTCAGAAAGACAGTGCCTCGCAGATTCCAACTTTCTTGGTGACGAGCATCAGCCTGAAAAACCAAACACCGATGACTGTAGCAGGGATGAAACCGTTTCTTCTGAGACAATTTCGCAAGTACAAACAATAGATGAAAGTCTATCGACGTCTAAAGTCATCAGCCCTCCGCATTGCACCACAGATATCGAGACCGCGGTTTCTGTTTCGAAACATCTGTGCCACATAGATGACTCAGTCTGCCAACCGAGTACATCGCAAACAGGAGACAGCAAATGGAACAAAGTGACAACCTTAAGTCAAAAGCAATGTTTTTCTTTTACCAGTCTGCCAGAAACAACACCACGCCGTAACGTCACAGAATCGACCAACACAACAAAAGGGACAAGTTCAGTTTATACGCTGAGAAATGGAGAGACTCGTACTGACGCAGTCAATCCAAGAGAAATACAAGGTCCTGATTTGGATGCCGGAACACCACACGTCAGTGCTCTTCGTAAAAACACCTCTTACTCAAACAGACAGCAAAACACTCTTTCTACCCGAACGCCAAAACCTACCACCAGTCTCCCCAGCCCATCGAGGCAGCCTACACAACAGAACACAAAGTCTACGATTCCCATCGCCACCAACACCACAAGAAAACCAGAACCCACCTCTTCTTCCTCCTCCTCCGCCCCAAACCCAACTTCCAGCGGAGACCAGCAAGTTCGTCGTGTGACCTTCACCTTGCTTGCCGTGTCCTTGAGCTTTCTCTTGCTCGTCATGCCCAACGCGCTGCTCGTGCTGACCTTGGGGCTGCGTCCTGATTGGTCGGCTTTGCATCCCTTGCTGGACCCCCTGGCGCTGCTCTGGGACTGCAACTTTGCCATCAACTTCTACCTCTACGTCTTCGCCGGGGCCAGTTTCAGGACGGAGGTGCTTGCCATGGTAGGATGGAGGAAGGGAGGGAAACATGGCTGAGATGACACTGTGGAACACCCCCACCCTCCCCTCATTTAAGGCATTAAAAAAAAAGAATCTGAGAAAATCAGGCCTTCTAAAGGAGTGAGTCCTAAAATGGAGGTAAATTTACAAAAACAAAAATAAAAGAAACCCCAAAACACACATAAGCTTTTGAACGGGAGAAGTCTTCAAAATGGGAGGGGGGGGGGGGGAGGGGCTTGAAAGGGGTGATCCACTATACCAATCTTCAAAGAGTTAATGATCCTGCTCCAGACCGGGCGTCGGTCATTCCTTATGCCGGCTCATTAAAAATGTACGATGCCAACACATCCGCAGCCTGCAGGCGGTGACCTTACAAGAACTTGTTCACGCTTGATCAATGATAAGTTATGGAAACAAATGGTTCGTTCTCGAAACACTTTGTCATTTTCTCTGACTGACTACACCTGACGGAAGTTTTACGTGACGTCATTATTTGCATTGGTACACAAGTTCATGAAGTTTGCTTCTCATTTTGAAGCCAGAGTTTTTATTTTGGAAATAGAGTCAAGAAGAACTATGTTGGTTTGTTTAGTTGTTTCTGTATCTAATTAATTATATAATTTGATCTATCTTTCTAGCTGGGAATTGTGGAATAGATTCAAACGTCACTGGTTTGAAAATGACCTATTAAATTCATAATGAATCGGTCAAATGGCAAAATTTGTGTTGACTATTGCCTAATGCTTGAATAAATTGTAACCCAGGTAAAATAACTGCGATCGTTAGGTTTATACTGCTAGGTGCTGTCATGCTTTACATTGTTGGGACATACATTTTTCAGACTCAAAAAGACACAGGCTCACCAACAGACAGACAGACAGAAAGAGCTAGATAGACAAGCACACAGACATAAGACTCACAAAACACACACACACACACACACACACACACACACACACACACACACACACACACACACACACACACACACACACACACACACACACACACACACACACACACACCACATTCATCATGACGCATAAGTCACGTTTGGAAGGAAACAGGTTTATTTGCAGCTGAAAAAATATTAAACCTTTGTCATGAACAGATAACACAACATTCATATTCTCTTGTGATAGGATAATGGGACAAGAAATATGTTTATGTCACGTGAGAATATAAATATAGAATATCACGTCAAGTTACATATGACTAAGTGCCAAAAGGTGCTCACAGAACAGAAGACGACTTTGTTTTACAATAAAAATGTTTCTAAAAACGTGTGTCTGCTGAAAATTGGTGTGTGTGTGGATGAATGTGCGAAGAGATAGTGGACATAATTTCGTGTGTCTGACTTGAACGGTTTTGAAGTTATCTTTGTTTAAAGTCAAAAATAACGCCAAAACCGGCCATCTGAAAAAGGACATCGTGATACCTCGTGTTTTGAATATGCCACAGAAAAATAACAAGAAGCACAAATGAATTGCATTTAGTTTGATTGAATGCCTGAAACATCGCTTTACAGACGAGACCAAACGTCAAATCTAAATCTCGAGAGAATTTTTTTTTTTCGATAACCGAATTTTAAGGTGTCGCACGCAAGATGATTCGTCATCACGGCATACATTTTTCAATCGCAGATATTTACTAAATTTCTTTTTCAAAAACTCTGGAATTGATGTCGACACGTCAAGCGATAACGGTGTATCAAACTGCTGTCTTTCAAGTAATCCAGCAAAGACTGCAGAACTTTTGAACAGCATTTTTGAAAACGATTTGAAAATTTCGTCATATCTTGCGTGCGACAAAATGTTCGGTAATTAACGGTTATTTTCTTTTAAAAACAAAATTTACATGTACAAAGATCTACTTCATTTACGGAACCACGTGACACATTCTGTGTTCAAAATTTGTGAAGAAATCACGAACCACGATTGCGCTATCAAGTGTTGAAATTATGTCGTCAACATCTTTTCAGATCTTGCGTGCGACACCTTCTTGCGTTCAACATAAAATGTCACTACCTTATCGAGTTTAATGGGTAAAACTAACTATTTGTTGTCTTAGTTTAATCTTCTTAATTAAAAGCGTAATAAAACCGAACTTCTAAGATGAATTTTAATTGAGATTAGCGAAAGAGCGGGCACGCAAGTCGACCTTAAAGTAAAAGAATGATAACACGAGCGTTTGTCGTGTTGTCTTGCGTGCAACACATTGTCCAAAAAGGAAAATGTATATTTTTCTCAGACGTTTTTTAAGTTGAAACCTTGAAACTTCACACACATTTGGGGTTTAATCGCCCCCATGCATGGTAAAAGTCTTGTTGACCCTTGTCAGATTTCAAGGTCACGGCTGGGTCACATGTGGTTCAGAAAACGGATGAAACATATTTTTTCAGAGATTTTTGAAGCTAGAACCTTCAAACTTCAAACAACGCTTTTGCTTAATGATTGTTCAACATGGAGAATTCAAGGTTGATCCTTGAGAAATGTGAAGGTCATAGCAGGGTCTCGTGTGGGTAAAAAAAAAAACATAACCTTTTTCTCAGAGTTTTTCAAAGCAAGAACCTTGAAAGTTCACATTTTTGGGCTTAATAGCCTCCATACACGGTTAAAGTCTTGTTGACCTTTGTCGAATCTCAAGGTCACATGGGCAAATCAAAAACACGAAAATGCATCATTATCTCAGTTTTTTTTAAAGGGAGAGCCTTCAAACATCACACAACTCTCAACTCCGACTTAAAGAAGTTAAGGTAGATCCTTGTCACATGTCAAGGTCACAGAAAGGTCTCGTACGGGTAAAACAAACAAAACAAACAGATAATATTCATTTTTTCAGCTTTGTTGTTAGCTAGAATAGAGGCACATGCCACCATTCCATTCAACATGACTCATAGAAATGTATGATGTATGACGTAATTGCATTGTGTGTAATGACGCGGCTGCCTCTGTAGTTATTCCAGCCTTTGAAGAAATGGCGTTTTTCCTTGCTTGGACACATTTTTCCTTTTCTTGGATGTTTCAGGAGTTTGGGTGAGTTTGGTGTATATGGTTGAACACAATTTAAAATTTGCATAAAAGTGTATTAAAATAAACAGTGGTAGCCAGTCTCATCTGTTGTGTCGACAATTTAATCTCTTTTGTGTGACCTCAACTTGACCCCTCTGAATGCTCTCAATCATGGAAATTGACCACACTTTGATTATAACCAAACAACATCAAAACTTTGGAATGTGTGAAGTTTCAAAGGTGTTGCTTAAAAGGCGTTCGTGAAAATGACAATTGTATGTGTCTGACTTCAATGCGACCCCGCTGCGACCTTGACGTTTGATTTTATCAACCAGACTTTCATCATGTGTGAATGACTTCAAACACTATAAAACTAGTTGAAGAAATTGACAATTTTTCAAAGTTTAAGCCAGATGGCACTGCTGTGACCTTGAAATTTGACAAACATTAACCAGGCGGTCACCTTTTTTAGAAAATATCCTTAAAGGATCTTTAACCTTACTGTGACCTTGGAATTTGATGAGGTTTAATTTAACTTGCGTAGTGTGCCAAGTTTCAAGGCCCTAGCTTCAAAAACATATGAGAAAACCTCATTGAAAAATGTATATGTTTGACCTCAACGCGACCCTGCTGTGACCTTGACTTTTTCAACCAGACTTTAATCGTGTGTGAACATTATACACTAGAACTGTGTGTATTTTCAAAGCTCGTGCTATAAACGCGCTGAATAAATTGAAAATATTCCACATTTGGACCAGATGTGACCCCGCTGTGACCTTGAACTTTGACAAAGATTAACAAGCAGGTCACTTTTAATGAGGTTTTATAAAAATGCTGAAAGTATGTGAAGTATGTAAAGTCTAACTGATCTAGTATTAAAACATGTAAGACGTGACAACGACAATTTTCCAGTTTGCAAAGGAAATTTAACCTCGCTGTGACCTTGAAATTCAATGTTGTTTAGTGTGATGTGCACCATACCTGGAGGTCATTATACTTTGGTTGTGTGCCAAGTTTCAAAGCCCTAGCTTTAAAAACGTGCGAGATAACCTTAATGCTATGACTCAGTGCCGTTTTGAATGATATAACGAACAAAATTATCGTTATTTGTAAAATCATTTGGGTAAATTTATCTTTTCTTTTCGTAATTGGGTTCCAGCATCTGTTGTCTTAACAAAAATCACAATATCAGTCGTGTTTGTCAACTTTTATTTTTTAGCCCCTTTGTCCGCTTTTCGTGCGCACCTTTTGGCACTTAGTCATATCCACAAATGATCATAGAGGCTCAGGACTGGAATGTAATAACACTTTCTACTCAGAAAGCATTAAAAATAAGGTATATCAACTATCAACAAGTCAATGACAACAACAATAGAAAGGAGAACTAGAACACAGATAATACATGATGTTTAAAAGCAAAGTCCTTCTCGTGAAAAATAGTTCTGTTTACCATCTCAGATGGGCGGGGATGTAGCTCAGTCGGTAGCGCGCTGGATTTGTATCCAGTTGGCCGCTGTCAGCGTGAGTTCGTCCCCACGTTCGGCGAGAGATTTATTTCTCAGAGTCAACTTTGTGTGCAGACTCTCCTCGGTGTCCGAACACCCCCCGTGTGTACACGCAAGCACAAGATCAAGTGCGCACGAAAAAATCCTGTAATCCATGTCAGAGTTCGGTGGGTCATAGAAACAGGAAAATACCCAGCATGCTTCCTTCGAAAGCGCGCGGCGTATGGCTGCCTAAATGGCGGGGTAAAAACGGTCATACACGTAAAAGCCGTGGGAGTTTCAGCCCATGAACGAACAAACAAACAAACAAACCATCTCAGATCTGGCAATGCTTTAAAGTGGGACAAGACCTCCCCTCCACATTGACACGTACCAGAAATGACACCCTGACTGCTTGCTATGGTGAACTGGAATTGTTCGATGAAATGGCTTTTTTCAAAATAGATTCATAAAAAAAATGCCGTTGTGTACAAAGAGCACCCAAGCTCAGTGTAGATTTTTGGTATGTGACCAAGTGGAGGGATGATTTTTTTCCATGTCAAAGCCGGTGGGCTGAACTGTTAACACGGGAAGGAGAGGGCTTTTAAAATGTCAAAATATGAACCAAATCTGTGTCGCTACGCAACAAAGATATCAAAAGGCATTATGCCCAATGCTACATTTTTACACAGACAAGATTTGAAGATGGTTGCAAAAAGGACTGCGTTCACAAGACGTGACAAAAAAGTACATCTCACAGAAAATAGTAATGAAGGCCGTATTTGTTAGCACCAGCGCAGAATAAAAATAAAGACAAATATATCTCTGTAAACACTCACATTTTAGAAACAAAATGTCAATAGCTTTAATTTGGTCTTCCCCGCAAATAAACACAGCCGTCTTTATCCCCCAACGATGTTTCGGTTACCGTAGTGATAAGGGAAGTGAATATTCCTCGTTCATGTAAAAGGTAGGGAGTACTTCCCCTTGCATTGAAGTTCAGCAATGCAGATATGCGATCAAGGTATGCAGAATTTAAATCAGCTTTTGGACTGTATCGTGGTGACTTTTTGGTCCCCAGATGAGTGCAAACAAAACCACTTTAAAACAAAAAGATATTTCCACAAACAAAAGTAATGCGTTGTTATTAAATTTTGTTGATCGCGCACTTGTTGTATTAGCTATTCCAACTGTTCTGTTTTCGTGTTATTTTCATCTCTACTCAAATCCACAATGGTATATTCAAATACCCTCATTGATTGCGTCGTGTGTGTGTGTGTGTGTGTGTGTGTGTGTGTGTGTGTGTGTGTATGTGTGTGCGTTTGCGTGTGTGTGTGTGTGTGTGTGCGTTTGCGTGTGTGTCAGTGTGTGTGTGTGTGTGTGTGCGTGCGTGCGTGCGTGCGTGCGTGTGTGTGTGCGTAGGTGCGTGCGTGCGTGCGTGCGTGCGTGTGTGTGTGCGTAGGTGCGTGCGTGCGTGCGTGCGTGCAATGTTATCCATTCTCTCTAATCAACTCTCATCATCATGATCTATGGCTGAGGGCATAGCGGGAGGAGGAGGGGGTGGGAGTGGCCAAGTCGGGGAGGAGGAGGAGATCTGCACATCTCAGTTCCAACACAAGCTCAATACTCAGCAAAAGGCTCTAATCCAGGGTTGTCACGTCCACCATCTTCGCTGACGATGACCATGGGCGCGGGCATGGGTTGTTGGGGCATGGGTTGTTGGGGCAAGGGTTGTTGGGGCAAGGGTGTTAGCGGCGGGCGGGCGGACATGGGCGGCTCGCTGGCGGCGTACACCACCTTCGTGGGTTCATCCGTCTCCACGACATACAGTCTGTTGCGATCCTGCTCCACGTAGAAGCCGGAGAGGAAGTACTTCTCCGGTGTGAAGGTGGGCTTGTTGATGGTGGCGATGAGGAGGATGATGAAGGCGATGAGCCCGAGGCCGCCGCCGATGATGCAGACGATGAGACACCAGCCCAGCTTCCACGTGTCGTTGGACCCGATCTGGATGCCGTAGATGACGACGCCGGCGATGTTGCACAGTGCTGGGAAAAGAAACACAGAGTGGTGAAGAGGTGAAGAGTGTGATGCTGTTGTTTGTTTTGTTTGTTCGTTAATTTGTGTGTGCATTTGTTTGTGGGGAAGTGAGGTGGGAGTGGTGTGTGTGTGTTTGTGTGTGTGTGTATGTTTGTGTGTGTGTGTGTGTGTGTGTGTGTGTGTGTGTGTGTGTGTGTGTGTGTGTTTGTGTGTGTGTGTTTACCTGTGTGCGTGTCAGTGTCAGTTTGCTTGTTTGTTTGTTTGCTTGTTTGTGTCTTTGCTTCTTTGTTCTAAGCCGTCATTAGAGTTTCACAACAGCCGATGATTTTTAGCCTCACAATTTAAATATTGACTAAATGTAAAAATGGACATGCTACATAAAAGGATCTACCAGATGTTTATTATCAAACTTGAAAGATGGCAGGCTTGTGGATCTACTCACTGTCGAGCAGGGCGGAAAGCCATGCAGACCATCAGACAGCGGTTGTAGAGCCCCAGGGCCACGTAGATGTTATTATTATCATCACTGTCATTATCATAATTATCATCATTGTCAGTAAGTACTGGTGTCACATGACTGATGTGAACCAGTTGATTGGCAAATGGCGATGCGCTTAAATCTGTTAGCGCACTCTTGGAGTGCGCTAACTTTTCCACAGAGCGTATTCTTACGCCCTTTGCCAAAGCGAGACTGTACTCTCATCCTCAGAACTAATTAATGACATGGAGCTTATATTCTTCACTTTACCAAAAAATAACCATACATTTCCTGCGGCTCAAAGCAGAAGTTTTTTTTCCTGACAGATCGCAGGCGCCTGTGCCACAGTTAAGCCCACTGATCTAAAAAATAGAAGCGGCTGTATCTCTTCCACAAATGGTCTCTTCTCGTTTTGACTTGCAAAGATTCTTCTCATATGCCGTGTTAGTGGCATGTAGCTTATTAACCACATTACTAAATGATGAGTAAGTGTACAATTCCCACTAGCGGCAAACAGAAAACACAAGTGTTATTCCGATAACGTATCAGCTAGACCAGCATTTGGAAGTCGACTCTGTTATAGTAGACTACACTGACTGAATACGACTGCATCAGTTCAGTAAATGAATGGTTTCCGAATTATTATTTCAAGGCAACAATAATCGGAATCGAAAACGTGTAGGGTTAAGAACGTTCTTACCATGTATACAACTTATTACCAGCCTGCCTCATGCGTGCAGACGAGCAATTGTTGTTTTTGAAATGAGACTGCAGTGCAGTGCCGTGGTTCGATTGCCCTAGCCGCCTAGCAGACGACATAAACCCCGCAGCAAATTAACATGTTGGGCAAATGTGAACAAACAAACGATGGGGACATAATACGTAAAGGGTTCACAGCATTCTTACGGTTCATATATATAGTACCAGTCTCCCCGATGAGTGAAGATACAACACGAGAAACATAGACATTTACTTTGAAAATGTGCTAACCGTGGCCTTGGAGTCAATTCAAGGGGCAACACTCTGCACAGTCAATCTGTCGAAGCTCGATGAAGGTTTCGAATCGCAAATAACTAAGAGCACAGTCCTTTCTCCGAGTTTGAATGAGGTCTCTATGAAAGATCATCACTTTTTAGCTTAACGCTACACTGGAATTTACCAACAGAAATTAAAACAAGAGTTTGCGTGTGACGAAAGCACGACACACTTGAGACAGCCCACACAAAAGTAGATCTGACACAAACCTGACCACACAGTTACGCCTATCCAAATGCGCGTTGCAAAATGTGCGTTTTGAATCTTCTTTTTTCTCTGGCGGTACTGACAATAATGTTATTGAAACATTCCCAGTGCACTAATGGATTTATAGAGCAAATCTCGAAAATAATTATTGAACTCAGCGCTTCGTTCAATAATGAATTTTCTCGATTTGCTCTATAAATCCCTCAGTGCACTGGGATGTCGCAATAACTTGAATTATCATCACTGTCATTATCATCATTATCATCATTATCATTACTCACTGCCGACCAGGACGGACGGAGAGCCATGCAGCCCATCAGACAGCGGTAGTAGCGACCCAAGGCCACGTAGATGTTACGATTATCATCACTGTCATTATCACTATCATTATTATCATCACTGTCATTATCATTATTTTTACTATCATCATTACTGTCATTATCATCATTGTCATTACTCACTGCCGAGCAGAACGGAGAGAGCCATGCAGCCCATCAGACAGCGGTAGTAGAGACCCAAGGCCACGTAGATGTTACGATTATCATCACTGTCATTATCACTATCATTATTATCATCACTGTCATTATCATTATTTTTACTATCATCATTACTGTCATTATCATCATTGTCATTACTCACTGCCGAGCAGAACGGAGAGAGCCATGCAGCCCATCAGACAGCGGTAGTAGAGACCCAAGGCCACGTAGATGTAGACGGGCAACACGATCAGGGGGAAGGAGAAAAAGATGATGGCCAGACTCTCCAGTCCTCGCGTGGCATGCTGCCAGTCTGAAACACACGAAAAAGGTAATCATTTTAAAGCATGTTTGTTTACATTCACAATGGCCATACTATCCAGATCTCGTGTGGTAGGGTACCAGTCTGCAATACAAAATAAATCAGTAATTTTAAAGTATGTGTGCTTACATTCACAATGGCCAGACTATCCAGATCTCGCATGGTAGGGTGCCAGTATGCAATATACAATAAGTCGAATCGTTTTTGAAGTATGTGAATTTAGATTCATAATAATAATGACATCTTACTGATATAGCGCGAACCACACAGATCTGTGCTCTCCGTGAGTATGAATGAAAAGACACCATTTTAACTAATTCATGATGGCGGCAAGACTCCTCAACCCTTGCGTGACATGCTGCCAGTCTGCAATGCATAATCCATAATGTTAAAAGATGCTGCCAATCTGAAACGCACGATTAGTATTTTTCAAATGTGTGTGACTTTTGGATTTCACATGCAGCGAGGATATTTGGAATTTTGTTTATCACATGCATGCATAGGGCCTACAGACAAACGGACATGCAAACGCCTCCACGCAAACGCCCCCCCCCCCCCCCCCCCTCTTTTCCAAAACCAAAAACCTTGGGGCTATAATGATTATATCAGAGAAGACGACAAACGCAGACAAGCAGGTAGGCAGGCAGGCACACACGAGCTCACACACACACACACACACACACACACACACACACACACACACACACACACACACGTACACACACACACACACACACACACTATCTCTCTCTCTCGCTCTCTCCCTATCTCTAAAACACACACACACACACACACACACACACACATACTCACACACACACACACACACACACACACACACACACACACACACACGCGCAGATATATTGGCATGCAGTCCGACAGACAGACTAACATGATAAACACACAGATAGCGAGATGGACAAACAGAAAAAAAGACAGACAGACAGACAAACAGCCAGATATACAGACAGATAGTCATAAAAACTGACAGTCAGACAGACAGACAAACAGACAGGCAGACAGCCAGATATACAGACAGATAGTCATAAAAACTGACAGACAGTCAGACACTGAGACAGACAGACAGCCAGACAGACAGATATACAGACAGATAATCATAAAAACTGACAGACAGTCAGACAGACAGACAGACAGACAGACAGGCAGACAGACAGACAGACAGACAGATAGTCATACAGATAGAAGGACAGAATACAATAACAAGATGCAAATGCATCCAAAAGTAGTCAATGTGTTAAAGAATTCCTTATCGTATCCCTTTCAGCTAACCCACGCTCTAAGGCCCAAGAAACACGTCCCACGCATATTGACAAAGCGTCTGATCGATCACATCTAAGTAATTAAACCCTCCTGAACAAACCCTCCTGTACAAAAGGTGTTCGCTTATCTGGAAAAGTACGCTATCACCTGGATTGGGAACAACTAAATTGTTATTTACTTCATTTTAAACCAAAGCTTATCACAGATCAGAGTAAAACGGTCGAAGCCAAAACAGACAGTTCGTGGACAATTAAAGTTGTAAAGAAAATCCAAAGTGCCCGAACACACCCGGCCTTACAAATTTCAAAAACACCGATTTTAAGGTATTCATGGTGTGTTCATTGTGACATTATTCCAACCTCCCAAAGCAAACTGTGTATCTCCTGGGTCAATTCAAGACTGTTTATTGGCAAGGAGTATCCGCTTAAATCCCCGGGGCCACATCTCGCCGACACGAAGTGTAATTTAGCGCCAGTAGCCGGCCACGTTATCACGCAGCGTGATACATATATGAAAACGTTTTCAGGCTCAAAGCCTCAGCTTGCTTCTCCGTGCTCAATGGCCATTCTTGCGTTGCTGACCAAGCGAGGTCTCTATGGTCAAGGACGCGTCAGAATGACCACACGGCATGTCAGACTAGCTGTCGGACAGCATGCTATAGATAGTGCTTGAGAAAAAAGGGTGACACCGAGAGTTGTATTTGTCCGCTCAATTTGTATACATATATTAACTGTCTGATTTGTTACCTTTTTTTGTTAAAGTTATATCTTTGTTTCAAAGCCCTCTGGGCCCAAAACAATAAAATACTTGACTTGACTTGACTTGACTTGACTAGGTTTATGGAGATTGACGGGAGGGGGGGGGGGTGCAAGGGGCGGGTGTTGGGAGGGCGTGGAAAGGGGGGGGGGGGGGTTCAGGCATTTAAAACCGAACGTTTTGAGACTGGCTGCACAGGTGTTTGATAGTTTTCGATGGGGTTTTGGACGAGGACTTGGTACCTTGTGTCTTGAACTACCTTTTCTTTAGTGGTCAGGGCAAGATTATCATATGGCTAACGCTCAGGTACGCATTTGGAACATTGTTAGTGAGTCTAAGTTCTGATTTTGTTTCCTATTATATAATTTAGCTGATCACTACTAATGTGATAACGATTGTCTTGAGTATTTCACGCGGTTGGTGTCTTGCCCAAGACTTTACTTAAAAGAATACGATGACTGCAAGTGCCTATCATCGGAAGGGTGATTGTAGCTAGGTCTGTTGACCCAATAAACATGCAGTACAGGAATGAGCTGTCAGTTTTCTGCCAAGCTGAGATATAGTCTCACTGCCGTAAAAATGCCAGAACAAATCTAGGAGCAATAGGGGTGTCCAAATGAATGATACATAAGCTGACACCAAAGCAAACACAGCAGATTCGGAGAGAAAGGACCCAATCAGGAGTAGAGGGGAAAAGAAGCGAAATAACAGGCAGCAATGTGACGACAAAAAGATCACTTTAAAGAAAAGCTGAATCAGAAAGACCTAACTCGGCTAAACTGACATACATAGTGAGAGAAAAAGAACGAATCCAAAATGAAAGAAAGAAAGAAACAAACAAACAAACAAACAAACAAACAAACATTCGAACAAACAAACAAACAAACACACACACACGCACACACGCACACACACACACGCACACACACACACACATACACACACACACACACACACACACACACACACACACACACAATCAAACACACACAACAGAAAACAAACAATTATGGTTCGAAAAATAGCCATTGAGCTGGTTTTCAATTCCTTGTGCGACCCTGCCACTTTGCAAACTCTTACGCCAGCGGAAACTCAACGCTAATCCGAATCAGCATTATAAATAAATATAATGAAAGTGCTTGTGGCAAGGAGCAGTTTAGGGTGTAAGGGTGTGTCTTTTGTTTTCTTTCGACTTTCCTAAGCCACACGCTTTACTGCACTTATCGGTCAAGTAGTCCCCCCAATGCATGTTTCAGACAGCGGATAAACAGTGCTGACCGTTGCATGTTTCAGACAGCGGATAAACAGTGCTGACCAGTGCATGTTTCAGACAGCGGATAAACAGTGCTGACCAGTGCATGTTTCAGACCGAGCGGATAAACAGTGCTGACCGTTGCATGTTTCAGACAGCGGATAAACAGTGCTGACCAGTGCATGTTTCAGACAGCGGATAAACAGTGCTGACCAGTGCATGTTTCAGACAGCGGATAAACAGTGCTGACCAGTGCATGTTTCAGACAGCGGATAAACAGTGCTGACCAGTCCATGTTTCAGACAGCGGATAAACAGTGCTGACCAGTGCATGTTTCAGACAGCGGATAAACAGTGCTGACCAGTGCATGTTTCAGACAGCGGATAAACAGTGCTGACCAGTCCATGTTTCAGACAGCGGATAAACAGTGCTGACCAGTGCATGGAGTCCCCATTTTAAGACCTCCAAATATCTGAGAAAGTCTGGTCTTAAAACGGTCTTAAAACGGTCTTAAAACGGAAAGATTCTTAAAAACGGGGTAAACGTGAAGGCTTTATGAACAGATAATCTGAAGAAAAAAAGCATGGTCTTAACAGGAACAAGTCTTCAGTTAAGGGTCTTAAAAGGGGGTTTCCATTGTATTTCATTTTAAGACTGCTCTTTTGTGAAGCTACGCTGCGAGAGACTTCAGGCTGTGTGTATCAAAAGGGTTTATAAGAAGTTAACCGGAGTTCAAGAGGAGTGAGATAATAGGCTTGCAATCATGGAGAGAGGTTATTCAAGTTACCGTAGATGTGATGTTGCACGTTACAACAAAGTCTAACCAACCAAGCGAGACTACGATTGGAGGAAGGATTTAATTCTGATCATCTTCTTCTTTAAATCAAATTTTTATGTTTTCTTTTGGAAAGGAAATGACACAAAAAAAGGCAAAAACAAAGACAGAAATAAAGAAACAAACAAATATACAAACAAACAGACAAACAGACGAACAGATAAACAGACAAACAGACAAAACAAACATGCAAACAAACAAATGCACGGACACACAAACATACATATAAACAAACAAACAAGCAACCGCGCAAGCAAACAAACAAACAAACAAACAGCAACATTTTCGATCCAGTTTAGAACTAACACACTTTTGCTACACAGAATGACCGTCAATTGTAAACGTATTTGAAATTCAATCTGAAATGAATCAAGGCACTGCTGACACTCCAAATCTTAATTTGATTTTTGGGGGAAGTCAGTCCGTGAAACCAGTTGATCTTCAGAGTGAGGGGCCAACACAAAAACATTTGCAAGTTTTAACACAGGCTCATACATATTTAAGGCCTCACAGCAACCGTGGCATGGCCTGCTGCTCGGTGTGACAACTGCACAGTGTACAGTCACGGCCGAAAGACTTGCTGGCATACATCTTAGCGGTGATTCATCAACATTTTTTTGTGACGGCGACAAAAGGCCATTATACTCGTAATTACTTCCCCGCCCTCTGAATACAGGTCAACATGAATACATATACTCCTGCTGCATTTTCAGTGGAACTCCGCCAATTAAGACCTCCTCCCCCTCCCCTGTTTTTAGACCTCCGCCTTTTTAAACCCTATTTTTTCCGGATTATCTGTTCTCCTACTTTTTTCTCTTTTGTTTTTTTTTGGTGGGGGTGGGGGGTGCATTGTATTGCCCCTAATTCGCAGTGACCTATTTCCATTCAGGAATCGTCCCAGTGTACCACATTACCGATAAATATGTGACATTCATAGCAATCAAACAGTCGCCTTTACTAACTTAGTTATATGACTAATACTTTATTTCATTGTACCAGTGATTTGGAAAGTCATTTACGAGTAGAAATATGAAAAAGAAGAAAAAAAATATAACCATAGGCTATTACCATACGAAAAGTGTACGACCAAAGATTTAACAAGAGATCATTAACGCCGATAAACTGACTTACTTTTACTAAGGCGCAGTGTATGGTGGTCTCACCTCTATTTAGCACCCAGTGAAAGAAGTACCGGTAGTAAAAAAAACACGAAAACCCATTTTCCGCTAGCTGATAACTTCTCAGTGCGTTATGCTAAGGACACTATCAGTATCATGTCACAGTGTATGTTCTGGTGTATCTTAAAAGGTACCCGTGTGACTTGGAATAATAGGCCGTGAAAAGTAGGATATGCGCCGAAATGGCTGCGATCTGCTGGCCGATGTGAATACGTGTGATGTATTGTGTAAAAAAAATTCCATCTCACACGGCATAAATAAATCTCTGCGCCTTGAATGTGTGCGCGATATAAATTGCATAAAATAAATAAAAAATAAAATTAAAAAAATATCCCTGCGCTTAGAACTGTACCCACGGAATACGCGCGATATAAGCCTCATATTGATTGATTGATAATTTGTCGGGGGGGATTTAGGACATCAACGTTAAGCCATCATTTGTCCGTTCTGGCGTACGGGGGCTGGTTACCTTTTGGTCTTTTGACTTGTGTTTCAATTCAAAGCAAAGACTAACTAAAGAAGGTGTAAGAGCAGGCTACATGGCCCACGGTCCTACCGTCCACATTTTTTTTTCTAAAGATGAAGTTTTTCAATAGCAAAATAAAATTTGTTCTTAACAGTTTCTCGTATGTAATTGTGTAAAATATAGAATTTCATTTGTATTTGTCTTTGCTATTGACATAAACTAGTGCTATTCCAGTAACAATAGTCGTCCTGTTCATTGACCTCTTAAACATAAAATATGTACTCTGTCATAATACTCATTCTCCAGTCTCCCCATTCCAATTCTTCAAAAAATAAGAAAGGCAGAAAAAAACGAGAGATAAAAACACAAGACCGGCTCCCCGACAAGCAGTGGAAGACACAGATGAGTAACACTCATACACTCTCTTCTACAAAAGGCTTTTCCAGGGTCTTAAAGAGGCTTTCATATCTAACGCCCAACGAAGAAACACCCCGAGTGAAATAGAAGCTAGGCAATTTTCCGCCAGTTGATAAACTCTCGGGTGTATTGTGTTACGTAGAGTGTCAGGTCACAGTATGTTAAAAGGTATTTGTCTGAGGGGATTTTGGGACTCCCACACTAAGCCATCGGCGTTTATCCGTTACGATGCGCGGAGACCAGTAAATGATCTTTTTATCATGATTATCATGTTTATCAAGGCTTGTTGCAGTCAAAAGGAGGTGTTAGTGTATGCTAAATAGATATTTTGTCAAAAAAAGAAAGGAGGGATGTAGAGGATTTAGCTTTATGTCGAGACACCACTTAACAAACAGAGTGACTGGTATAGCTAGTAAATTAGAAGAAAACTAGAGCTGGACAACTGTGCCAACAAGTTCTGTGACTGGTGTAAACATCCGGGTTGTTTGCTTCCAGACTAAGCTGTATGAGAATAACCCAAATTAGGTCGCACCAATTCCAGCAAAATGCTGGCACAGTAACACGCTGAATAGGAATAAACCAATTCAGAATACAGGAATTCATCGTTCGCCCGACATAACAACATTTAAGATTGAGGCTTAAATGTCTTTATTGCATGCGCTTTATCCCCAGAACATTCAGGTGCAACTGTCTTGCTAATTCCAAAGGGCGCGTGTCACTAGACAAGGGTGCATCAGCTTACGCTTTCTACTTATTTTGACTGACTGGTTTTAAAATACTCTGCTGGAAAAAATATTCAAGATTGTTCAATTGTATAGCGTGTTTCATTAAAAGAAGATCAAACGGAACCATGCAGAAGAAAAAACAAGCAATATGTGACTTCTTGCTCTTTGCTTTTGTAAAGAATTGGATGATCAAACATGACCAATGGTTGCGTGTCGCATTCGTGTATAAAGAGACTAACACCGACACCTGCTTGGCTTGGAAGAGATAGGGGCTTTTTTTTGTTGGTGTAAGAATTTGTTCTACCTAACCCAGTACTACATTCTACGCCATTTCAAAGAAAAAATATGCCACCTTCTAAAACAAATAAACTTCTTCTTCGTCTTCGGCGTTCATGGCTGCAACTCCCACACACACTCGAGTTTTGCACGATTGGAGTTTAAAGTTGGTCGTCTACATTTTTGCTTTTTCTCAATATTCTTATGGTTAGATTTCGCTAAAAAGTTATGTCAGATGATGAATGAACCATGGGGAAAAAAGTTATAGAAAAAAAATATGTAAAAAAAGATTTTATTTTTGGGTAGCGTGACTCACGCTTCCAATATTTTGTTTTCTGTTTGCTGAGAACATGTGCTTTGCCTAAAAATACTGACCAATCAAATTCATGTCACTATGCTTATAGCCACGCCCAAACAAGTGCAGCAACAGTTTGACACTGGAGCGCTGTCCACGCTTTTTTTTTAAACGCACGAAATGCACGGGATTTGAGAGTTTTGCGCTTGGCATTTTCCAAATAAGAATATCCTACTATGAGTACTACGCTGGAATACTACAATGAATTTTCAAACGGCTACAATGGCTTCGTCTTTCCTGATCGAAAGGGGGTGTATTGTTGATATTTGTTGATAATAGACTCTGCATTTTAATGGTCAAATGGCGATTTCGGTATAAAAATGTAGACAAGGACCTTTAACGTGTCCCACACACACGTCAAACAAACAAAAACCAAAAAAATAACAACGCACAATTTAAACGCCACCCAGCTATTATACATGCATGGGTAACTCGTTGATACAATTTTACTTTATCCTCAAAATAATCACATTTAATCAATATGTCCACACGCTTTCCACGAAAATGAAAAACACATAATAATAATACGAGGGAGTGGGGAGGGGGGGAGAGGTACACATATAGCCTATAAAACACAAAGTAACTAAAATACAAAACTCTGTCAAATAAACCAATAGAACAATCTGATCAATTGCAACTTTACCGCTCCTTTTCAAGGGATGTCAGAGCGGTAGCGAGGGGGGAGGGGGTACACATATAGACTATAAAAAAAAAAGCAACATAAATACAACACCCTGTCAAATAAATCAATACAAAAATCTGATCAATTGCAACCTACCCGCTCCTTTCCAAGGGAAGTCTGAGCGGTAACAGTCATCCCTGTCGGGGCCCGTGCTACCCGGGTTACACTTGGCAGTGCGCCACAGCCCGAAGGACATGTCGTCGTCCGAGGCCCAGTAAGGGGTGGCAAAAGCTAGGATGGTCATGATCTCTGCTGCTAGCAGCGCCACGCATCTGTTGGTTTGAACAAACACAAATTCAAAAAACATGAACATGAAACAATTGGAAATATGCAAGTAGGACACGAACTCAAGCAAGTGCTTAATTTACGTGACCAAAACGATGCTGAATTACACACATTGTTTTTCATGATGGTGGACATGACAATAATAAACCAGAAGAACAAATTGTGGGAGGAATCTACAGAGAGAAAAAAAAGGTGGGGGGGGGGGGGATAGAAAATACAGGCGACGCAGAATAAACCAGAAGAACAAATTGTGGGAGGAATCTACAGAGAGAAAAAAAAGGTGGGGGGGGGGGGGGATAGAAAATACAGGCGACGCACCTGTTAGATAAATTATTAATGAATCAAAGAAGCAAACAAAGAACAGGTGGGTAGGCCAAAAGGCCTTTCGGCTTACAAGACGAACTCCGGAAATAACTCTGTCGGATTTGTTTCGGTTGTGAAAGGGTGAATACTCTTGCTTTTAGTGAGGCAAACTTTGCACAGATGCTCCTTGCTCACGTGTTTCATGATCAGATACACCCACATGGTCCATTCCTTAAAGGCCAACATCCAAAAGAATTTTTCTCCTGGAGCGACCTAAACTTGAACCCGTCGCTATTCTTGCATGTCTGTTTACTTCGTGCTGCACGCAAAAATTGAGCGACTTCCTTGCCGCGTGGATTTACGAAGCTGTTTTATTCTCGTGACTGAAAACACTGCAGTGCGTGCAGTTTTTGACGAGCCGCAGGAGCGGCGAGTCATATGGTCTCGGCTCGAAAGCTGTCCGTGTGGAGGCTGCGTGCTATAATTAGCTGACCTGCTGCGCGAGCAGTCTTGAGATAACTTTGTAACACGTTTTATTTTATGCTCCTCAAGATTACAACTTTGGGCAACGTGCCACGTAAAACTACACGCAACAAGGATTCAGTAGGTACCAAACATGCCTTGGTCAGAAGTAGAATGTAAATGAATCTTTATAAAGAAGTAGGCTACTTCAAACGACAGCCACAGCCACGGTTGGGTTCACGGCATCAAACCGATGCGACTCTCCGTCATATCATACACGTAATCAATCAAATAGATGACTAATAAACATGTAAACTACATGTATACGTCTATCGTCGGACATAAGAAAGGAGAGCTTCCCCCGGGCCTGTGCATGTGTTGTTCGTTGTGCGTGTGTAAATGTACACAACAAACTGACGACAAAACTGAGACAGACCTCTTTCGCTTCAGTCTTGCAGAATTTAAAGACGAATACAGGTAGAGCGTGCATTATACTAACTGTTTGGTAAAAGTATCAAACGTTTCTTTTTATAAATAAGTGGCAGGCTTACAGGAATACAAAGAGGCGCAAGTTGAAAGTAATGGATATATCTCTGGAAGATGCCATCAGTCCAAGTTGTCAAATGAAATCAAAGATGACAGAAACAGAAGTTTTCCATACAAATGTTGGTGTTTCAAAGGAAGTTTGCATTCTTTCAGATAATGATATAGACGAGGTGGCTGTTTGTTATGAAGTTTCAACAAGCCAACATTCAAATGATTTTACTTCATCTACAGATTTTTTAAATTCAGCACTTCATAACTGTCATTATGAACTTGGAATCAGAGAGAGACCGTCTTTCCATTGTCATTCATGCCATAGATTTTTGTTTCAGAATCAATGTTTCACATGGCGTTCACAAGAGAGCATGCGAAGTTTCCGACAGTCTTTAGGATTTGTAAAAAAGGCCGTGTTTTGCTGTACGTACATGCAAAAACTACCTGTCAAAAGGGAAAGTGCCTAACAGATTGCAACAACATTCCTATTTTAAGCTCAGCCACACGCCGACATGGAAGTTCAATGGTACTTTCAAACTTTTTCTTCTCTTCGTCGTATTTGATTTCTTTCTATTTCATAAGTCGAGTGCATATGATTTCGGCTCGTGTTCATCGTGAGATGGACTTAGTTTCTTGTATTCTGTGGGTTCGACAGATTGACTAAATGTTGTAATTTCGCCTTACGCGACTTGTTCTCTCTCTGTTGGCAGCGTGTAATGCAGCTGCTTAGAAATTAGAGTTTTATTTTGCAAAGTGTGTACCAAAAGTTTGTCATGAGCTGCTTTAGGTTTGGGGTGTGGGTTGGTTTGATATTTCCTCCTTGCAGATCAAATCTGTATTCATTTTTGAGTCACTTGAGAAAAAGTGACTCTATGTAATCGGTCAGTGTTAGTCTGTCCGGCCGGCCGTCCGGCCGGCCGGCCGGACAGCCGGCCGGCCGGCCGTAGACACCACCTTAACGTTGGACTTTTCTCGGAAACTATCAAAGCGATCGGGCTCATATTTTGTTTAGTCGTGACCTCCAATGACCTCTACACTTTAACGATGGTTTCGTTGACCTTTGACCTTTTTCAAGGTCACAGGTCAGCGTCAAAGGAAAAATTAGACATTTTATATCTTTGACAAAGTTCATCGGATGTGATTGAAACTTTGTAGGATTATTCTTTACATCAAAGTACAGCATTTACATCTGTAGCCTTTTACGAACGTTATCAGAAAAACAAGGGAGATAACTAGCCTTTTCTGTTCGGCAACACACAACTTAACGTTGGGCTTTTCTCGGAAACTATAAAAGTGACCGGGCTCAAATTTTATGTGAACGTGACTCATTGTGTTGTGAATAGCAATTTCTTCCTGTCCATCTGATGCCTCATATAATATTCAGAACTGCGAAAGTGACTCGATCGAGCGTTTGCTCTTCTTGTTGATGTTGTGTCTTATTTTGTGAAAGGAAACATGCAGACTGACTGAACGCATATATATAATTATGTAACTCATAAACACATGGGTGTAGTTATGTTCAAGAACACACATACACACATACACACACACACATTTTCACACACACACACACACACACACACACACAACTGTGTAGATGTATCGTACACCTGATATATTACTCAAACAAAATTGAAGTTCACGAAGAAATCGTTTTATTTCTGTGTCATTCAACATCTAGTTTGAATCAGACAACTTGAAACTGGTACAAATATTCAATAATGTTGCGATGTGGAAATGGACACGATATCGTAAAAGATAGACAACGGCAAGATCATTCAAGTATGTACATGCTTGTTGATGTCTACTTAGGCGATGCTCAGAACACTAGTTAGATCTTCCGAGATTAAAAAATGACGATGATCTGTAAACAAACCAGGACAAGGAAAGAAAGACAAAACGTATTTGAAAACAAATCATACTATACAGATTGACAAACTGAAACTTCGAACTCTGTTGATATTTCACGGGAGATGAGGTATGGTGCAAACGTATATAATTATACTGACTAAATTTTGTTACGTACTCATCAACAACAACAAAAACCGATATAACCAAAGGCACACACACACACACACACACACACACACACACACACACACACACACACACACACACACACACACACACACACACACACTTTGCTGGTTTGCTGATGTCACAGCTAGAAACGAATGAACAATAGAAAGCGTGATAAATTCCTGGTCAGAAATCAGTTACAAAGACTGACCTGAAAGTCTGCTGAATGGAACTGGTTAATGTACACATTTGAACTGCTGTCAAAATTACTATGTAACAAGTCGCGTAAGGCGAAAATACAATATTTAGTCAAGTAGCTGTCGAACTCACAGAATGAAACTGAACGCAACGCAACGCAACGCAGCAAGACCGTATACTCGTAGCATCGTCACTCCACCGCCCGTGGCAAAGGCAGTGCCCGTGGAATTGACAAGAAGAGCGGGGTATTCGTTGCGCTGAGAAGGATAGCACGCTTTTCTGTACCTCTCTTCGTTTTAACTTTCTGAGCGTGTTTTTAATCCAAACATATCATATCTATATGTTTTTGGAATCAGGAACCGACAAGGAATAAGATGAAAGTGTTTTTAAATTGATTTCGAAAAAAGATTTTGATAATAATTTTTATATATTTAATTTTCAGAGCTTGTTTTTAATCCGAATATAACATATTTATATGTTTTTGGAATCAGCAAATGATGGAGAATAAGATAAACGTAAATTTGGATCGTTTTATAAATTTTTATTTTTTTTTACAATTTTCAGATTTTTAATGACCAAAGTCATTAATTAATTTTTAAGCCACCAAGCTGAAATGCAATACCGAACCCCGGGCTTTGTCGAAGATTACTTGACCAAAATTTCAACCAATTTGGTTGAAAAATGAGGGCGTGACAGTGCCGCCTCAACTTTCACGAAAAGCCGGATATGACGTCATCAAAGACATTTATCAAAAAAATGAAAAAAACGTTCGGGGATTTCATACCCAGGAACTCTCATGTCAAATTTCATAAAGATCGGTCCAGTAGTTTAGTCTGAATCGCTCTACACACACACACACACACGCACACACGCACGCACACGCACACGCACGCACACACGCACATACACCACGACCCTCGTTTCGATTCCCCCCCCCCTCGATGTTAAAATATTTAGTCAAAACTTGACTAAATATAAAAAGATACTCGGGTTTTAAAATTAGTAGCACATTACAACCAATAATGATGTTTTTTGCTTCGGCATTGAAGCAATGTTCACTATTTACTAACAAAATAATGACGAAATAAACACAAAACCAAATCAGTGTGGCAGAGGGGACAAAAAGCCGAGCGGGTGTGTGTGTGTGCGTGTGTGTGTGTGGCTAGTGTGTGCCTGTGTGTGTGTGAGTGTGTGTGTGTGTGTGTGTGTGTGTGTGTGCCAGTGTGTGTATGTGTGTGTATGTGTGTGTGTGTGTGCGTGTGTGTAGAGCGATTGAGACCAAACTACTGGACCGATCTGTCGAACCGGACCCACAGAATACAACTGCACGCACTGCAGTGTTTTCAGTCACGAGAATAAAACAGCTTCGTCAATTCACGCGGCAAGGAAGTCGCACAATTTTAGCGTGCAGCACGAAGTAAACAGACATGCAAGAATAGCGACGGGTTCAAGTTTAGGTCGCTCCAGGAGAAACATTGTTTTGGATGTTGGCCTTTAAAGGCCAACATCCAAAAGAATTTTTCTCCTGGAGCGACCTAAACTTGAACCCGTCGCTATTCTTGCATGTCTGTTTACTTCGTGCTGCACGCAAAAATCGAGCGACTTCCTTGCCGCGTGGATTGACGAAGCTATTTTATTCTCGTGACTGAAAACACTGCAGTGCGTGCAGTTTTTGACGAGCCGCAGGAGCGGCGACTCATATGGTCTCGGCTCGAAAGCTGTCTGTGGAGGCTGCGTGCTATAATTAGCTGACCTGCTGCGCGAGCAGTCACTGCAGAGTTTTGAGATAACTTTGTAACACGTTTTATTTTATGCTCCTCAAGAATACAACTTTGGGCAACGTGCCACGTAAAACTACACGCAACAAGGATTCAGTAGGTACCAAACATGCCTTGGTCAGAAGTAGAATGTAAATGAATCTTTATAAAGAAGTAGGCTACTTCAAACGACAGCCACAGCCACGGTTGGGTTCACGGCATCAAACCGATGCGACTCTCCGTCATATCATACACGTAATCTATCAAATAGATGACTAATAAACATGTAAACTACATGTATACGTCTATCGTCGGACATAAGAAAGGAGAGCTTCCCCCGGGCCTGTGCATGTGTTGTTCGTTGTGCGTGTGTAAATGTACACAACAAACTGACGACAAAACTGAGACAGACCTCTTTCGCTTCAGTCTTGCAGAATTTAAAGACGAATACAGGTAAATCGTGCATTATACTAACTGTTTGGTAAAAGTATCAAACGTTTCTTTTTATAAATAAGTGACAGGCTTACAGGAATACAAAGAGGCGCAAGTTGAAAGTAATGGATATATCTCTGGAAGATGCCATCAGTCCAAGTTGTCAAATGAAATCAAAGATGACAGAAACAGAAGTTTTCCATACAAATGTTGGTGTTTCAAAGGAAGTTGGCATTCTTTCAGATAATGATATAGACGAGGTGGCTGTTTGTTATGAAGTTTCAACAAGCCAACATTCAAATGATTTTACTTCATCTACAGATTTTTTAAATTCAGCACTTTATAACTGTCATTATGAACTTGGAATCAGTGAGAGACCGTCTTTCCATTGTCATTCATGCCATAGATTTTTGTTTCAGAATCAATGTTTCACATGGCGTTCACAAGAGAGCATGCGAAGTTTCCGACAGTCTTTAGGATTTGTAAAAAAGGCCGTGTTTTGCTGTACATGCAAAAACTACCTGTCAAAAGGGAAAGTGCCTAACAGATTGCAACAACATTCCTATTTTAAGCTCAGCCACACGCCGACATTAAGTTCAATGGTACTTTCAAACTTTTTCTTCTCTTCGTCGTATTTGATTTCTTTCTATTTCATAAGTCGAGTGCATATGATTTCGGCTCGTGTTCATCGTGAGATGGACTTAGTTTCTTGTATTCTGTGGGTTCGACAGATTAACTAAATGTTGTAATTTCGCCTTACGCGACTTGTTCTCTCTCTGTTGGCAGCGTGTAATGCAGCTGGTTAGAAATTAGAGTATTATTTTGCAAAGTGTGTACCAAAAGTTTGTCATGAGCTGCTTTAGGTTTGGGGTGTGGGTTGGTTTGATATTTCCTCCTTGCAGATCAAATCTGTATTCATTTTTGATGGTGTGTCTTATTTTGTGAAAGGAAACATGCAGACTGACTGAACGCATATATATAATTATGTAACTCATAAACACATGGGTGTAGTTATGTTCAAGAACACACACACACACATACACACACACACACTCACACACACACACACACATACACAAACACACACGTACACACACACACACACACACACACACACACACACACACACACACACAACTGTGTAGATGTATCGTACACCTGATATATTAAATTGAAGTTCACGAAGAAATCGTTTTATTTCTGTGTCATTCAACATCTATCAGACAAATTGAAACTGGTACAAATATTCAATAATGTTGCGATGTGGAAATGGACATGATATCGCAAAAGATAGACAACGGCAAGATCATTCAAGTATGTACATGCTTGTTGATGTCTACTTAGGCGATGCTCAGAACACTAGTTAGATCTTCAGGGATTAAAAAATGACGATGATCTGTAAACAAACCAGGACAAGGAAAGAAAGACAAAACGTATTTGAAAACAAATCATACTATACAGATTGACAAACTGAAACTTCGAACTCTGTTGATATTTCACGGGAGATGAGGTATGGTGCAAACGTATATAATTATACTGACTACATTTTGTTACGTACTCATCAACAACAACAAAAACCGATATAACCAAAGGCACACACACACACACACACACACACACACACACACTCTTTGCTGGTTTGCTGATCAATGTCACAGGAAACGAATGAACAACAGAAAGGGTGATGAATTCCTGGCCAGAAATCAGTCACAAAGACCTGAAAGTCTGCTGAATGGAACTGGTAAATGTACACATTTGAACTGCTGTCAAAATTACTATGTAATACGATAGTCGGGTTTTAAAATTGGTAGCAAATTACAACCAATAATGATGTTTTTTGCTTCGGCATTGAAGCAATGTTCACTATTTACTAACAAAATAATTACGAAATAAACACAAAACCAAATCAGTGAGGCAGAGGGGACAAAAAGCCGAGCGGGTGTGTGTGTGTGTGTGTGTGTGCTAGTGTGTGCCTGCAGTGTGTACGTGTGTGTGTGAGTGTGTGTGTGTGTGTGTGCCAGTGTGTGTATGTGTATGTGTGTGTGTGTGTGTGTGTGTGTGCGCGTGTGTGTAGAGCGATTGAGACCAAACTACTGGACCGATCTGTCGAACCCACAGAATAAAACTGCACGCACTCCAGTGTTTTCAGTCACGAGAATAAAACAGCTTCGTCAATCCACGCGGCAAGGAAGTCGCGCAATTTTTGCGTGCAACACGAAGTAAACAGACATGCAAGAAGAGCGACGGGTTCAAGTTTAGGTCGCTCCAGGAGAAAAATTCTTTTGGATGTTGGCCTTGTGGTGGTTTGCGTGTCTCGGTGACCCTCAGAGATATGCCAGCGGGAGTGTAAACTCCTGGCAGGGCTTCCCAAGCTGGACAGGTCGAAAGGTAGAGGCCAGACTAATATGGACCAACCTTGTGCTCACAGGGCAGGTCCTTGGGCCATGAGCTAAGGGTGAGGTAACCCTGACAGAAACCTCGAGTGCTGAAGACGTATGTGTTGGGCCGTACGGCGCACTCCAACAAACCACAACACTACGCATCAACTGCCATTATGACACACGTGTTTCATGATCAGATACACCCCTCGCAACTGAGTGACTGGCCTAAATATCACATGGGAAGGTTTGACTCAATAAAAGCGAGAGTATTCACTCTTAGGCAACCCATACAAAACAGACAGAGTTATTTCCGGAGTTTGTCTAGTGGCAGAGATCTTGAACATTTCCCAAGCGAAATAGTATTACATAGTATTACATTACATAGTATTATATAAAATGTCATAAGACAACAAATCAGACTTGGGGTCAGAAGGACAGAGGACGGACAAACACAACCACAAAAGACACAAATAAACACAGATACAGACACCGACACCGACACAGACATCCAGGCATTGGCACAACGGCAAAGACACCCACACACAGCCACATCCAGACAGACAGATCCTCAGCAAACAGTCACACAAACACAGATGTACACACCCACACACACACACACACTCTCTCTCTCACACACACACACACACACACACACACACACACACACACATAACCCCCCTCCCACACACACACGGGAGTTACAAAAAACAATACACTCACCCTATAAACGGGATGGAGGCAGCACCAAACACACTAGGCATCGTGTGAGATCGGAATCAAACCAACAATGGAAATCGATTTGACTCCCCACGACTCACTTCCTGCAATCAACGACACGAGCTGAGCCCTTTGAAAGAAAATAATCCCAAACTTTCCCAAAATACAGAAACAATGAAACAACTTGACAAAAACACGAACACACAGACAAAATGAAACGAAAAGAACATTGACAAGCAAATGAATTAACGAATAAGATTTAGATACAAAGGACTAGGAGGACTTGAATTGGTTGCTGTTAACTTGTTTGCACCGTTGTTGTTTGTTGTTTGTTTGTTGTTTGTTGTTTGTTGGTTGTTGGTTGTTGTTGTTGTTGTTGTATACTTACGTACGTGCTTGCATGCGCACGTATGCATCTATATACTTTTGTTTATGTATGCGCTGTCTCTGTCCGTGTTTAATTTCTAAGCAACATTTGTTAGGCGCACTTTGAACAGCTCACTTCTCAATCGTCAATACAAATCCCTCACAAAAGTTATTCAACACGATTATTTGCATTCACTAAAGGCAGTGCAATAAACAATAGGCAGTGCCCTAAAAAATATATACCTGCAGTACAGGTGCCGACGAGACCCTAGTGTTAAAAGCATTCACTCCTATGAGAACATAGAGGTCTCTGACATCTCAAAGAGGGTTTGGCTCACCCACCGCCCACAGTGTACACGATCGACACCCGACATTTTGAACTGTGATGCCAACTATGCTTTTGGGGTGCGGTCATACACCTTTTTTTGTGTGTGGGGGGGAGGGGTGAGGAGGGGAGAGAACGGGAGGGAATGTGTGGGTGTGTGTGTGTGTGTGTGTGCAGGGTCGGACTAGGCTAAGAGGAGGGGGGGGGGGTGCCAGTGGTGGTCCAGGGGGATGTTCCCCCTGTGGGGGTCAGGGGGCGAAGCCCCCTGAAGCTGATGGGTAGGTCATATTCTGAGATAGGAAAATGGTCGCTTCTTGCATGAAACGGCATAAAATAAACAATAATAAAAATTTTTTTAAATAAGTGAGGTACATGTTTAGGCTAGGGGGAGGGGGTTGCGCAACCCCCCTAACCCCCCCCCCCCGGTAGTCCGGCCCTGGTGTGTGTGTGTGTGTGTGTGTGTGTGTGTGTGTGTGTGTGTGTGTGTGTTTGTGTTTGTGTTTGTGTGTGTGTGTGTGTGTGTCTGCTTTTGTGTGTGTCCGCTTTTATCCGTGCCTGTGTCTTGGTGGTGGTTGTAGTACATGTTGTTGTTGTTGTTGTTGTTGTTGTTTGTTGTTGCTGCTGTTGGTGTTGTTGCTTCTGCTTCCTGCTGCTGCTGTTTTGTGTACGTGTAGATACCTGCAATAATTCTTTCCTTTGCTTGCTTGCCATCTTGGCTCGTACGCGTAAGTTCCTTCATTGATTGGCATTTTGGCTGGCTTAAGCAGTTCTTGAATAAAATGTTTCCGTTTTCCAACCGCTGACAGCCAAAAAGAAATGACCTACTCAGTCTGACAATTTTGCAAGTGTCGCAGAAAGTCGATGTTTGCTCTTTTCTTCGTGAGCTATTTCAGTTATTTGCTCATCGCGAATGAACAATCGGCAGGTGGTGTCTGACTTGATTGGATTTCTGTCTCACTTCTGCCGATGTATGACGTTCATTTTATACATAATAATTGACGCCTCTGAATCTTTTATACAATTGACATTATTGAGCTATGTCACAGTGTTCCGATCCATTGTAACGTTTGTTTTAATATACTTTTGGAAACTTTTCCTGTTGTTCCTGAAAAATGTGTCAATTTTGTATTCAAATAAATCTTCGGCTATTACTATAAGGATTAAGAAGCTTTTTCCATGTGCTCGCGCGCGCGTGTGTGTGCGTGTGCGTGTGTGTGTGTGATTTATTTTCTTCATCAGTTTTTGTACGCTTTACCCCGTAGAACATACAATTCAGGGAACACCTCATTCTGTGCGAAGAGTGAGTAGAAAAATGTGAGTTGCGTTTTTCTTCTTTCTCAAGACAATTTCACTTGTAGTATCGGCGTTCATTTATACATGTATATTACGTAAGCGTTCTACTCTAAAAGCACTGACTTATTTCAAGTAGTCTTTCAAGAAAGGCCTCACAATACTTCTTAAATATCATGTGTACACAAAATAATACATAAATCAAAGAAATTACTTGCAGGGAGTAGCCTACTGTACATTTTACTTATATAAGCACGCACACAAACTAATTCTGCTTGCGTCTGTCCGAAATCGCCACACCCATACAAAAAAAATGCAGACATGGTGTATTAATGAACTCATCAGGGTCTTGATGATATACAAGTAGACACAGATTTTCCAAATTATCACAACTTTACCGACCTCAAATATATCATGACAATCTGTTTTTCGACAATATAAGCACTGCAGTGTCATTCCAGTTTGCACAAAAGTAAAACACGAACCGGTTTTTCTCGTATGACAGATAGATTCACAAAATGACTGCTTGTATTATGTCTCACCATAAGACGAACATCTACTTCAACAACTGACACGATTATTACATGTATACTTTTTCAACGGGCGAACTTATGTCGTCCTGAACGAGTTTTGCCCGCTAAAGATTTTTTGAGGACATGGTTTTTTTTCTGTGAAAAAAACAATCACAAGGAAAAAATGTATTGAACAAGACGTTGCCAGGCCATCAACACCTCAAACGCACAGTCCGTGACTTTTTTAAAAAAAAAATAATTTTTTTGTCAGAGATGCACGGAACACATAGTGACTCTTTTATGTTCGCTAACAAACAAAACCCCAGCTTGTTTGTATATCCCGATCAATATGTGTCACTGAGCGTTTCCACGCCTCACATACGTATACATCAGGTTCAATGCCGCTGCCAGGCTCAAAGTAATCAATATTTAGATTTGTGCTTACCTGGATTTTTTTGAGGGAGAATAGACTGATCGAGTCTTCCTTTTATATTATCCTATCCTCGGGGTCGTCTGCATGCAGTAAAAATCCACACTTTTCCCTCAGAACACGAATGTCCCTCTACACACACCTAGAGAAATGGTGTCTCTTATTACCACAGTCGTCTCGTCTGTTTTGATGACTTTAAGGCGAGGTGCAAATTCTTTCCTTTGAACACCCTCTCCCACTTTTTTCTTACAATGTTAGTGCAATAAACTGAAGCTGAATGGGGTTTACGATTAAAATTCATATTATGCAGTCGTTTGTCGGGGCGCCGTTTTGGTATAATGTTCGTGGCGAGTTTCAAGCATGATGATGTTAACTTATTTTGTTATATTTATTTATGTATTTTTTTTATTCATTTATCTATTCATTCATTTATCTATGTATTCATTTATCTATTAATTAATTAATTTATTTATTTATTTACTAGATGATTACCCGCTTCGCCGGGTACCGGCTTCGCCGGGAAGAAGTAGAGCCGAATACCAGGCTGCGCCTGGGACCCGGCTTTGCCGGGTGTACGCCGGCTTTGCCGGCGCACGAAGGAAGGGAGATCTAAAAATAGTAACGTGCAGTGACCTTCTAAAAATAGTAACGTAGTAACGGGAATATGGATTGACGCCACACGAAGGAAGGGAGATAAACGCGCAAAACAAAACACTGGAGAAGATAAGGAAGAGTTACTGGGAATGGATATAGTGAATCTACAGAAAAACCAAAATCGGTTCAGCGCTGCGCGCTGAGAGCACGTGTTGAAATATCTCATCGATGAGGTTGTGTCCGGGGTGTAGCTGAATACGGTCTCCAAATTTGAAAAAGATCGACCGAGAACTTTGGCCGTGCATCGCGAACAGACACACAGACACACAGACAGACACTAGTCGTATATATATATAGATGTATGTATGTGTGTGTGTGTGTGTGTGTGTGTGTGTGTATGTGTGTCTGTGTGCGTGCGTGCGTGCGTGTGCGTGTTTGTGTGCGTGCGTGCATGTGTGTGTGCGTGTGTGTGCGTGTGTGCGTGCGTGCCCGCGTGCGTGTGCGCGTGCGTACGTTGGTGTGTCTGTTACGTGTAAATATATTGGACCCTCGCTGACAAAGACAATGACCAAACAATATGATTATACTTCCTTCGTGGAAACGGGAGAGGGAAAAGGGAGGGGACTGCTATCGGGTTCAGTGGATACGTTCCCCTCCCTGTTGGCAGGAGGATAATTATGCAAGGTAACACCCACCAAATCATAATGACAAGCATAAAAGGCCAAAGTCATGTTTCAAAATCCGACAGGAAAGGGAAGAAACCATTCTGAAAACATGATACCAGTGAACAAGAGACCGGCACGGTTGGCCTAGTGGTAAGGCGTCCGCCCCATGATCGGGAGGTCGTGGGTTCGAACCCCGGCCGGGTCATACCTAAGACTTTAAAATTGGCAATCTAGTGGCTGCTCCGCCTGGCGTCTGGCATTATGGGGTTAGTGCTAGGACGTGTCAGAATAATGTGACTGGGTGAGACATGAAGCCTGTGCTGCGACTTCTGTCTTGTGTGTGGCGCACGTTATATGTCAAAGCAGCACCGCCCTGATATGGCCCTTCGTGGTCGGCTGGGCGTTATAAGCAACAACAACAAAACAAAACAAAAAGTGAACAAGAGTTGTTCCTGTGCATGAACTTCAACTGTCCAGCACGTCGTGAACTGACATGAGAAGAACACATTGAACAAAGACCAGTCAACCTTTTTGTTAGTTTGTTTTCTAAGGAAAACTTAACAGAGAGATTTTGAATCGAACCAAGAAAGAGGGAAGGAATGACAGAAGGAATGAAAAAAGTAAGGTAATGTCAGCAATAAGTGTGATAAAATGCGTGATATCCGAGACTTTTTGTGTGTGGATTACTTGAGAAACTTTTTGTGTGTTTTAAACAAAATATCACAGATCTATATGACTCAATGCCAAATCACTGAACAAATCCCAACAACTTCATCGATCCAAACAAACACAGGACTAAAACGTCCCCCATCAGTAAAATTGAAAATCGCTTGACAGCGCGCTTCCCTTTGCCGGTACAACATTTGAATAAATAACCACAGGAAAAGAGTTGAACGCATGGGGAACTCAGCCAGCGGGCCATGCCGATCTGAAAGCTGTTGTGACTTGAACACATTCATTCAGAAACAGTCCCCAGTCGCCTCCAAACCGGCAGGACGAGTTTTATCCTCCCGGTTTTACACCGAGAGAGTGTACTGGCTTGTCTAGGCCAGCAAGCCCAAGTGCATTTTATAAATAGATAGAGATACAGCGCCTTTCTGCAGAGGAAGTGAATAGAGACCGTGTGTTAGAGGAAGAGGAGGAAGAGTAGGAGGATCAGGAAAGATATGTTTTTGGGGTTTAAAAATAGGAAGAAGGGGGACGGGAGTGAGCGAGACATGAAATCAGT